>NC_081172.1:10985500-11314500 GCF_012432095.1 Onychostoma macrolepis | reverse complement strand
GATCCCTGCCACTTGCAGGAGGCACCAGGACAGGGGCAAGAGTATGGCCGGAATTCACAAAGCTCCTCGTGTTCAGCCTTGTCTGTGTGCGGTAGGGTGACTTCACAGCCCGATGAGGCATACTTGCATGGGAAAAGCACTGAGTTGGCCACTTTCTCCATGGCCAAATTGCGGATTGAACCAAGAGGGCCTCTGCAGGTGGGGCAGCAGGTGAGTTTGGGCCGGCAGTTGCTACAAACCAAATGGCCGCTCTGGCACTGCAGGATGGGCGGCAGCACATAGTCAAAACAGACCGGGCACTCAAACAGGCTGGCGAGGTCGCTGTTGGATGCGGTGGTGCCCGACAAGGTAGGGACGCGCTGAGAAGGGGGACACTTAGAGGTTCCTGTGGGCAGCGCTGTGGCAGTCTGGCGACTCATTTCTAAAGAACAGAGGGAGACAGAGAAGAGAGTTAGCATGGCTAACACAGAGAGCCAGAAGGAAATGGAGGTACATGCATTTACTCCAAATCCAACCGCAGCTGAACTCATTATGCAGGACAACAGAGATCAGCTGGCATCTAATGCACTGACCTGAGCACCTCTGCTGCCTGAACATAAAGCAGTAGATATTTTAAAATGTAGCCTCAGGGTAAAAGGTGCACGTTTCTGCTGATTCAACCAGTAAGAACTCCAAATAAAGCTATGAAAGTCTCAGCAGCGCTTTGGCCTGTTCTTCCCGAGTGGCTCATAGATATAGCCGTCCAGTGCCACCGATAAGTCAGACGTGGGCCTCTGGGGAAGGCTTGGGGCAGCTATTTCTGGCACGACTAAAATGCACAGATCTTCACGCTTCATTTTTTTTTTTTTTTTTATAAAGCCAGACATGGAGAGTGGACCAGAGCGCATGTCTGCTTCAGTACTGTTCCTATGGCAACAAGCTGCAGTGAGAAGGGTGTATGTGTATGGGACAACCTGTGGAGAGAAGTATAGGACTTGGGATGGATTCTTTCCTAATGCAGGACAGAAGGAGGGTGTAACACCCTACATCTACACATCAGTCAATAGGAAGCACAAGAGCAACTGTAAATCAGCACTGGGGAGCAAATGAAAAAGACTGATTGCAAATTAAAGAGACATCAATTAAGACACTACAGAACAAAGGAGCAGCGTGGCAGGATCAGAGCACAGTAAATCGTCTCATATGGAGGAATAAGGACAGTGCCAGAAAAGAGGGTGGGGGTGTGGATAGACGACGAGCTCTGTGTGTGCATGTATGTAGGTGGCTTAGAATCTGCTAGTAAACACATCTGCTCTGATAAAGCCCTAAGTATTTTTAGCCTCCTCACTGAGCAGCTCTCCGAGTATAACAACTAAGGCCAAAATTAGCCCTCGCACTACGTCCTCAATGCCTTTCTAGGCTTGTAGTCAAAGACCAGAGGATTAGAAGTGGCAACAAATACATATGGATGCTTAACATGATTTACACATTCCTGGATCATCATCCTTTGGTCCTGGAACATTTCTATCAACCAGTCAGAAGGAAAAGGGTTAGCCTTAGGTCCTAGAATAACAAAGAATGATGCAGGAACATGTTTTACATAATCACTTTATCAAAGCAACACTGCATTTAAGATATATTTGTAGATCAATAAGTATCGAACCCATAATCTTGTTGTTGCTAGCACAATCCTGTATACTGTTACAGGAACAGTGCCCCACTTGGGAACTTATGTTCTGTATGTATGAATGAAAGTATGATTCTTGCATGACGTGTGGTCAAATCCCAGGCAAGCCCCCAAACGGTGTTAGAACTGTAGAGAAACATTTTACAGGCGCTCACCTGGGTATATGTCAGGGGTGTCCTGGAGGGCCAACGATCTGCAGAGTTTAACTTCAACTCAAAACACATCTGAACCAGCTAATCTAGGTCTTTGTGATTATTAGAAACTTCCAGACAGGTTGGTGCTGAACTCTGCAGGATGTTGGCCCTCCAGGAACAGGACTGGACACAACTGGCTTACGTTGAGATGTGCACTTATTTCCAGCACAGTTGTCACTGATACAATAAGAGAAGCAAAGACAGTCTGTCTGCTTGACATTGAGCCAAAGAGACAGCAGGCCAACCTCCCACCATGAAACTGATGGCTGTTGTACACTACTGTTACGACACTGTTGCTCCATTAAGATGAGGTTTTAATGACAGCTGAAGTGATGCATGTGTCTCGCTGAGAGGAAAAGGTGTAAATGAATTGGAAGGGAAGGGAAAGCAAGCATATAGGTCCTGTCAAGTTTAGAGTTAGAGTTTGAGATAGTGCTTGAACTGTGAGAAAGGATTATTTATGGACACTGACTTTTATAAGTTGTGCTTGGCAGGCAAAATATGCTACTTCTGCCAAAGTTAAATATCAATCCATCAGAAATTTGTTTCTTGGGGGGGGGCAGAGAAGCATTCCAGAGCAGCATGTTCAAACATCATGTTCATCCAACTAGTCTCATCTTAAATTAACCTTCAATGTAATGAGGAAGTATAGGTGTCAATTCATCAATGTAATATAAAAAAATAAAAAAAACTTTTCATCCAATTTGGGTTATTCTTTTGGAAAGCTATAATGTATATTGTGACCGTTTGCCATTTGTTTTCCTTTTTAGTCCACTGTGCCAAAAGTATGTCTAGAAAGCGAGAAATTATATGGCACATAAACAGTAGACTTGGGTTTAAAAAAAAAAAAAAGTTGACTTCTACTAAGGATTGGTTTAAAACTCTAGAAGAAAGTAAGAGAGCTAGAAGCCCTTGTGGCATTGCTGATTTTTCTTTGTAAAGTTCTTCATCTGGGAATCAAAAGAACTGTGGCGTCTCTCTTTTCTCCAGCAGTGCTGAGCTGCTATGTCAGTGGAAAGTTTGCAGTCCATCACATATAACAGGAAATCCTGTAACCCCAGAGGAAGTGGTTAGAACTCGTTGTCAGGTCTTCTAATGGTGTTTGGAAGACAACAAAAAGGCAAATGGCAATGCAACACTGCACAAGCTGAAGCTGCAATACCCAATACTGCTATTTGTGTGTCTCAGGTAGACCGTTAGGCCAGGTAACTTTAGTACATCAAATCAATGGAGCCTCAGCAAAAACATCAGCATTAATGCTGAGGGTAACATCAGCACTAGTGCTGAGCGGAGTCAAAAAATTAAATAAAAACAGATGACATGTCATAGTCAAGTCTTAAATCCAAGGCACAAAAATGTGAACAAAACACTTTTAGCTATACAAGGTCAACAAGTTAACCTGTCGACATGTTTACAGCTAGTTACTAAATAAAAACACATCTGGTCTAATGGCACTGACAACTGAAAGTACTGTTACCACTACAGTAATTTAATGTAAGAACCTATAGCATGTACAACTGCAGAACATGCTTTCAATGCTTTGGCCAAGGATTTGCACCTGCATTTGTATGCTTTTGTCCACTATGTTTCTGGGGTTACAGAATTCTTCAGTCAACGGTTACAGAGTTCAAGCCAACCCAACACTACATTCTGAGTGAACAAAGCTGTTGGTTTCCAATGAGTCGTGATTATTTGCAAGCTAGAATATGGTGAGATGTTAACCTCAAGCAATTTTCAATGACATCATAGAATGATACACACACCCACACACAGAGTCTTGCCTTAAAAAAAAAAAAAAACCAACACCACAATATACCATAAACCATACCCTGCAGCAAGAGCAAAAAGCAAAATCTCTGGAGTCGTCACTCATCTCCAAGTCAAGACACAGATAATTGCAATGTAGTCACATCTCAAATATTCTAATGTTTGCTGATGAATTCAAATATCAAAACTGCAACCTAAGTTTGTCATGCCTGGAGCATGAGCTGGGACTCCACATGTCTGGTAAGTGATATGGGCCGGTTTCTGACGAGACATGACAACATGAGTTGAAACTTTTGAAAACAAAAAATTCTTAAGGCATATCTGAGATTAAATAAGTGCATTGCTTGAATACACAATTGAGCATTCTCATAATTCAATATTGTAATTGATGGAACAATAACATTTTACAACTGCACATAAAAGTAAAAACCTGGTTAAAATCAAGAAGCGGGTTCTGTTCATTTAAGGGTACGGATTAAATAACCATTGAAGAGGCACAGAAACAATTTCATATTCACAAAGAGAAAATGAAAGAGCTGACTTTCTGCATCTTGCTTAGACAGTACAAAGTTGCATAACTAACCTCTGTGACAAACACCTACATTAATGAAACACTTGAATAGTTTCTTACAATGCAGCACTTTGAAAAGCATGAGGCAGAACCCTCTAATATCCATTTGCAGACTCACAAACTGAAGATATCACTAACGAATGGCAATAGATAAAAAGGGTTAGCAAATTTTTAGGGTTAGCAGAAGTTTTATTAAACTCTGGCTTGGTGTTTAATCAGGTACAGTAATAATGCCAGACTCCATTGAGATGTTTGTGGTCAAGTGCTTTGTTCACTCAGTAGGTGTTACCATTGGATTTAAGATCGCTGCAGTCTCTGTAATGTGGTTAGTGGTCTGCAACATTCTGTAAAGGGAATTAGTTTTATTCCCGAGATCTGAAAGCAGTACTCAAAATGGATAATAAAAGTTGTGTGGGTTATTAAGATTTACGATTAGAGTTTGACTAGCTCTTTCAATTCCTCTATGAGGCTTATATGTGCTATGGAAACAAGCTTGTACTGTACACATGTATGACTGCAGAAGGGGTTTGTGGGATACATTCTGGGACATGTTCCAATAAAATGAACTGCTTTTGGTCTAGTTTCATTTATAAACAGCGTTATTGAACAGTTCTCTGGAAGAAGTCCTTCTAAAATTGATGTAAGGCACAGACAAGAAGTTCAGTATACAGGGCTTTGGTGGATGAAGTGATTAAGGCCAAAAAGATGGCAATGTGGTGTAACCAACCAAAGTTAGTTTCATAAGAGATGGGCTACTTTAAGAGCAACGTAAGAGCTTGTTTCCACCGAGCGGTACGGTTCAGTACAGTATGGTACGGTACACAATTATGTCCGTTTCCATTGTCAGAAGTTGTGAATGGTAACAAAATAGCAAACCATACCGTACCACTTTTTTGGTACCCTTCGCTGTGCTGGGTACCCCAACGGAAGGGTACCAAAAAAGTGGTACGGTATGGTTTGCTATTTTGGTAAAAGGGTGGAGCTAAACTCACGTCATTTTTGCGTGATACAAGGGGATAAAGCTTCTCCTTCACTCGTTCCACTCTGCTGTCCGTGAGTGTTGAGCTTATTTATATCAGAGTGCGCAAACACAAAAAATATAACAGTGTAGTGTAGTGTTGGGCGATATGCTAAATTTTCATATTGTCAGCCTGTGAGATCGCCAATACACAATATTATCGTGCTAATTTAGGCTATTTAATTATTTATTTACTTAGTTGGAAAGAGAACCAACTCCAGCATAAGGCTAAAAGCAGCCTAATGTTTTTAATATGACTGAATTTGTATTTAACAAATTAATAGAAACATCGTAAGTTACTAATTATAATGCTTACATTTCCTCGGTTATTCAAAAAGCAGCTACAGAAAATGAGCAAAGAACATTTACATTACCAAAGATCTCATCACAAGCTCAGTCTAGTGCAAGTTTATGCACTTTAAAAACACTCCCGTTACAATTAGTGACTCTACACAGTGAGATGAATAAATCTCTTATACTTACAATCGCACGTACATCTGCACTTTGTTGTTTGTGATGAGAGAATTCACGGAACTCATCTGAACGCCTCTGACTGGCCATTACATTCATAAGCTCAGCATAATCGTGTGTGATTGGTTATAACGAGCAACACTGTAAAAACGCTGAAAAATATAACGCAACAAATAAGCCCTGATATTAAAATTAGATAGTATTACTATCCTAATAATAATAATCTTGCTATTGTCAAAGGCGATATCGCTGATTATGTTTTAATTATGTCCCTCCTGTTGATACACGATACTATCATCCACCGGCACAACCCTATAATAGTGTATTTTATATTTTCACACAGACAATAGCCGTCTGTAATAACTGTAATAAATTGACAATAACCGTTCCTTAATATGTGTTCTTGTGGACTTGTGAGACGTCATTGCCCCAAAACCCGTGTAATTTTCAAAATATTACTGTTATTCTGTCATGAAATGTAATTTTAAGAGTTTTTCCAGGCAAGAATGTAATTGTTTAAAAGTCAAATCTGTGGTTTATTTATAAAGATAACAATCGCGCAGTGTGAATTACCAAAGACGCGATCTGAGAGAATCGCCGACACGTCGCCGACGCCCGCGAAATATTTGGCATGCTAAATATCTGGAGCTGTCGGCGATTCACAGTCCTGCTGTGTGCAATGATTTCTGACTGAAAACTACATCACGATGACCTTCAGCCAATGAGAGACAAAGATACAGGGTAGAGGGAAGTTCAGTGAGGAGTTATAGACCATATCAGTATTTTAATATGTACAATTATATCATACAGAAACGAGCACAAACGCTTGACCAGCCGCAACATCAGCATAACAGTTACTGCAAATTATTATTTACCACTCTTTGCAGAACACAATCCCTGCATCTCCCTCCTGCATAATCTGTCTTTCTTTTTGTAGCTGGAAATCAGCGCACAGACCATTTGCGGGCTATATTGTTTTAATACTTCCAGTCTCGCTCGAGAACAACGGTCTGACGACGCAGGTTCTCGCGTTATTTCCTTATCACTTCGCGTGTGTTTTGTTGTGAAACGAGTTTGCGGATCAGACAGAGTTGTCGGCGATTCTTCCTATTGTGAAATCGTGCAATGTGAAAGCCCCTGTCGCCGATCCATCGTGCAATGTGAACAGAACAGCGACTGAATGCTTCCCCAGATAGTCACGCAGTGTGAAAACAACAGCGATCCGACGAGTTTGAAAATCGTGCAGTGTGAATTCGGCATTAGCTCGGCTAGACCTTCCGACATATGCCGCAGGCTCTGATGTCTCTGATTAAACATGATACACAATTCGTTTTGGGTATATTTAACAGGCATTTGTGGTCTCATGAATCTATTATTTGTTCCTGGTCATATAGTTTTGGCTGAGCACAAAGTTATGATTAGGGTTGCAAAGGGGCGGAAAATTTTTCCACATTTGAAACTTACCAGGAATTTATGGGAATTTTGGGGAATTTATGGGAATTAATTGGAAATTCATAAAACTGAATCATATACAAACATAAATATATATATTTTTTGATCATAGGCTCACTTGCATGCAAACTAATACAAATTTTAAAAATGACATTTTTAGGGTGGAATCTGTGATGCTTTTTTCAGGATTTACTGTTGAATAAAAACTTATGAACAGTTTATATCTTTTATATATATTTTAAAAGTTTTATATTTTCTAACAATATAAGTCTTTGCTACTACTTTTTTTTAAATTAATTTAACACATCCTTGTTGAATAAAAGTATTAATTTATTTAAAAAAAAAAGAGAAAAGATACTGACCCCAAACTTTTGAATGGTAGTGTATTGTTAAAAAAGGATTTCTATTTTAAATAAATGTGTGTGTTTTAAAAAAAAAAAACCTCTTTATTCATCAAGGAATCCTGAAAAAAGAATCACAGGTAGTAATAATAATAAATATTAAGCAGCACAACTGTTTCCAAAATTGATAATAAATAAGCATATTAGAATGATGTCTGAAGAATCATGTGACACTGAAGACTGTAGCTTTGATCACAGAAATACATTATATTTTAAAGTATATTACAACAGAAAACCATTATTTTAAATTGGAATACCGACAATACTGCACAATATCACTGTTTTTTTTTTCTTCTGTATTTTTGATCAAATAAATGAAGGCTTGATGAGCAAAAGATATGCAATGTTTAAAAACATTAAAAATAGTAATGTGTCCAAACTTTTGACCAGTACTGCACTACTGTATGATAACAGAAAACTTGCTAGCAGAAGGAGCATCACAGCTTGAGCTAAATAGCACATAGCCTACCTCATAAACTGTCTAGCTACTGTATAAACACTTTTTGGTATTTACTAGTTAAACGTGAATCCCATAGATCAAATATATTTAGAATATCAAAACTTAGATGTAGTCTTTGGGCTCAAATGCAGAAAGTGCGGCTTTAGAGAAAATGGAGGGGAATCCCCTCTTAGTTGACTAGAGGATTGTGTGTGGGGGGAGGGTCATTTTTAGACTTTTGTTTTATTATTATCTCACCTAAATGTTTGTTCAGTCAGTGTATTTGTTTTTACTATGGTATAGCCTAATTTAGTTGCACAGTATATTACAAACACAGCACAAGGAAGTTTTAAACATTTTTTGTAATATTCATGTAATTTATATGAATACTTGCCAAGATGGACATTTTGATATTTTGTGTGCAGGATTTAAGAAATGATATGTGCATGTAATGGTAGATAAGCACAGTGCATGTAGGGGGCGTGGCCTCGATAGCCCTGCAGTAAGCAGTGTGCTGTGTGCGATTGAGCAATGTGTAGAGTAGAAATTAAACTGAAATTGCATTAAATCTGGTTGTTTTAACCAAGATTATGCTGCAAGTTTTTGTTCTCAACCACATTTAAGTTCCCAGTTCCTGCAATTTAGCAAATTTCCAGTTTATTTCCATTAATTCCCGTTAATTCCCATATATTCCCGTTAATTCCCATGGAAAGTTTCCAGTCTTGAAAATTCCCAGAATTTTGCAACCCTAGTTATGATTAACTTTATATATTTATTTTGAACTTTACCGTAGTACAGCTAGGGCTGTCGCGGTTAAGGAATTTCCCTTGCGGTAATTTTGAGTGGCTCAATAGCGCGGTATGACCGCATATTTTATAATATCAGTTATAAAATCAGTTAGTTCTGATCCTCGAATCTGACTGACAAGATACGTTTTCTGTTAATATTTCACCTGCGTGTTCTAGATGGGCTGTCAGTCAGTGCAGTTTCATTGTTACGCCACAAGGTAGCGTCAAGGAACTGTCTTGAGTGAGTCTTCATTCAACTACATGTTCAAAAGCGCTGATTCATTCAGAGATTTGTAATGAAACACGCTGTTTAAATCATTTTTACTTTGAGCGCCACTTTTAAAGGCTCAGCTGACCAGCAGAGCGTCCATGCTAAGACAGATTTGCTTTCCTTGGACATGACAACCTGTTTTCACAGATATACATGACTTGGCCTGAAGGACAGACGCAGGTAAATCACACGCGATCAGTCGAACACATTATCATTGCTAATATTCAGTACACATGCACGGTGTAAAACAAGAAGGGCGTAACCTTACGAAAAAGAAAACACTGAAATATCGCGGTTGCTCTGGTTGTTGCATTCCTCTGCGGTTATGCTCATCAATAGCGCGGTATTGCGGTTATCGCGACAGCCCCAAGTACAGCGCTGACTTTTTAGCATATGTTTGACTGAATTGTTTGCTTTTGTCTTTATTTCTTCTTATATAAGCCTCTTACACTTTGTACTCATACTTTTATAATGGCTATTATTGTTCATTAAAACTGACATAAAAGAGGCAGAGTTGTGCTTATTGCCGCGCTTTATCGTCGATCGCTACTTCCCAGCATACACCACACCTATCGAGTAAGGGTACTGTTGGCGGTGGAAACGCAAGCTGGATCAGGCTCAGAGGGTTTGGAAGTCTGATGGTACTGTTTTCCGGATGGGCACTGAGAGTGAATATAAGCACAAGCCCTTATCATCCATCTTTCCTCAGATATTTCTCCATTCACTAAGAAGCCTTGCACATCCCCATGAACTGAAGCTGAACTAAACATCAGCTGAACATAAAATGGAGCATCACATCCAAGAAAAACCCAACCCTGTTGCAAGTTTCAATGATCCTACATTTCCAAAGGCCTGCACATTGGCAGTAGTCTCTGTTTGGATAACCTAAACATTGCATGTTCTAAAAATACAATAACAGAACTCACACAGTGAGAACATAAAAGTGAATACTTGCCTTCGTCCATATGATTCCCAAGTACGTCTTTCTTCTTTCCTTGAAATGTGTGGACCTCTGGAATGATAGAGAATGCAAAGAGAGAGAGAGAAGGTTTGGTTAGTTTTGTAAAATACAATGAAGACACTCTAGATCTACTTATGTTTGTTTTCCAACTGTTGAGCTGCTATTCTGGTTTATTTTATAAGTGAGTGTTTGGTTTTTCCACAAAGAATAAACAGAGGTGAAAATCAGGTCTCACAGCTAGTCAGTTCGTTCATTGCGTAACCAAACAAAAAAAAAAAAAAAAAAAAGTGTTTCCATACTGTTTAAGTGTCACTAAGCTCCCACACTATCTAAACAACAACTAAAGTGTTGCAAATCCTTCTTAAAACATTGTTCTTACACAAGAATGACTTTCTAAACAACATAAAACTTTTTTATTTATTTTTTTATATAGCAACTGTATTATAAATTATGATAACAGAAAAGTCAATGAAACTGGGAACAATACAGGTACAAAACAAGTAGAACAGACATTTCTTCATACCATGATGTAAAGAAACAGACACACCCCTCCAACTGATCTCCTTTCAGTGGCCCTATGAATACAGCTTTATACAATTTTTAGCCTTTCTAACATGAAGCCGGTTAAAGCTGATGCTTATGGTGGGCAGGACTAATGCACAGCACAACAGCGTCTGGGCTTCACATTGATTTCTCCACATTAGGCCACACTTCAATACTTCATCAGAAGCCGTTCAAAATGGAAGGTCGATCAATATGCATTAAAGTATCTGGTGAAATTATTCAGCAGTTTAAGAGATGTAGAAGTCTAAATCTGGCAGATGGTCAATATCATGGATCAGCATGACCAAAAGCCAACAGGGACTTAAAAGCTGAAAACTCAATTTTTGTTCTGATATCAACAATCGTAATTGACTCTGCTGCTAGTATGAGAACCTCGTGATTAAGTTATGAATCCATTCATGAGTCATACAGTGACCTGTCTCAATATACCAAATCTCAGGATCAATTCTATGTCATACAAAAAAACGAATGCAGCCATTCAGCTACCAGCAAAAAGCTTTGGCTTGTGGGAAAAAAAAAAAAAAAAATTAAAAATAAGTAGGACAAGATAAAGGCATAGAAATGTACTGTGGGTAGTTGACAAATGGACATGGATTTTTTCAACATTTAGAATTTGTTATATTTTTATTTTTTGAAGAGGATTATTTTAAGGGAAAATGTATGATTTCAGATGTGGTAACTAGGCTAGTAACTAGTTTTAGCAACATTTAATTTTAATAGTCATGTAATCTGAGCTTTAAAATTGCATAATTAGGCTAAATTGAGAAGTTTAAATTGATGATAAAGTGCAGATTATTCTTTATTATTTCCAGATGTTTAAAAAAATATGCATTTATGAAGAGACAATGAAAATGTGTCATGCCATCTACCCATATACAAAGACACAGAAATACATGATCCTCCAGTTTGTGAGTCAGAGTTGCCTTAGTAGATAGACAAGCCTCAGCTTGTCCTCACTGTACCGTCCCACTTTAATGTTCAACCCCCCCACACCGACCCAAAACCCATATGTGTATCTTAGTCTACACTATTACACTACTAACGTAGTGAACATAAAAGCACAGCTGAGTACAAAACACTGGAACAATGCACACAGCAGATCTGATGACAGCTTCATTGAAGCCATGCTTTCATGCCACAGATGAAATCAAGGATGGGAGGGAAATCGGCATTTTAAAACAAACAGAGAAAAGAAAATAATAAGTGTTGTCTCTCAAAATAGACAACTTTCCCCTCTTTGTCCACAGTAGAAAGCACAGGAATACAAGAGGCCCAAAGGACAGCAACTGTGTTAATGGAACAGTTTTCTTATTTACACAAAAAGGGTGGGTATGAATGTGTTTTTAATGTATTGATTGTCTTCTGGTTTATGTCACATGTGAAAATGTTTCAGTGTTATATTGTCCATTCAATGAAAGCGTTTTATCCAATGTTGTTTTGGACTCTTGACTTTCATGGTATGGAGTCGACAAACACTTTCTTTAAAATATCTCTTTTCATTCCACAGAAGAAAGTCATTCAGGTATGGAATGACATGAGGGATAGCAAATAAGAATAGAGCTTTCATTTTTGGGCAAAGCGAATCAGAGACCAACGAAATGGTCTTCCTCTCAGGTAGTAAAGTTAGCGGTGGTAGTAAACAATGCAAGCATGGTTGTTACCTTTAGGTTTACTAGCAGTTCTGGCCGCTATGCAAGAGAAGAGCTTGAGCACCCCCTTCCATGAGTACACGGGCTGTAGTCTAATAGTAGCCGACATGGGGAGCAGATTGACTCTTCATCATGCTCTTTCCATAAAAACAAAAGGGCCTGTACGAGAGGGTCCCTCCTTTTCAGTTTCACGCTCGTTTTCCTGCAGTCTTCTAAGAGCAGCTTAAGATAAAAACACAGCTCCAACAGGTCGCCTATCCCCACCCCCAACCCCCCAAAGGAGGAAGGGATGAGTCCCAAAACACCTACACTCGCACAATCTGCGTAATTCCAGCAAGTGTTCCTCAAAGTGGAGAGCAATATATTTGTGTTTTAAAAGACTTTCTCTTCAGTAAAGCACAGCCCAGGACGAGCACAAAGAAAGTTGGTAGAGCAGAAAGTGTGTGAAGAAAAAAAAAAAAAAAAAAAAAAATATTCGCTGTAGTCAAGGAATGTTACACAAGTAGATCCAGATTCCAGTGCCTGGAAGGAGACTTCCAGCAGCAATCTCCAGAAAGAGGCAAAAAGACTAAAAACAGGGTTAAGGAGTCAAGTTGTCAGGCTTTTCCCTCTATTAGCACATTCCAAGACTTGCTTGAGATAGACCACTCCCAGGACTTTCAGAGTATCCCGTCAGCTCTCCAAGTGAAGAAAACGGAGAGGGAAGAAGCACGCTGTTGCACAGAGGAGCAAACTCTCAGAACAAACGCAGAAAGAAGGAGAGAGTCCCGCCTGCACAGTCACCACGGAGTCAAATGTCAGTCTGAAGTCAGCATGCTCACTCTCTCTGGTTCTCTCTCTCTGAGTAGGAGGAGGAGGAGGAGTGGGACCGGTTCATGGGCCCAGCCGTGTCAGATTACACAGCTCCTCCTCTTGCCGATGCCTCTGCCTCTATTCATGTCTCCCAGACAAAGAGATTTTACAGCATGGCACCTCTACGACAGCCGGCAACATAAACAAAACACTCAACGATCACACACGCTGCTCATAAATAGCACTAACAAAACCACAAATACTGAGCAGTGCAGCTTTACAGGCACTTTAATGCCTTTGTAAGAGAAAGAGAATGTGGTGCATTACAACAAATTCAATACCGCCAATCCTAACTGCTATAAAGAAGCTCAGAGCGCAGAGCCACATCATACACCACTAAGTATCGCCTCTCACCACTACCCAAAATACCCCAGCGCACGCCCAACATGCCTAGAATAAGGCTGATAAAAACAATCTGACCTTTCTGCTCTTGAAACTGACATTAAGGCCTGGACAACAACCCCCATCTGCGTTTCAGTGTGACACTACAGGGCTCTGACTGTCTCGTGTGACCTTTGGTCCCTAGCCTCCGTCAAAACATACCCTGTAGATTTAGCTAGTGATAACATGGCAACCAAAACATTAAGTTCCACAAAGCTGTGCTCATGAGACGTCGTATTAAAATCCTCGCCATTACAGTCACAACAAATGGTGTTCATCTTTAGGTTCTTCAGACAGCCTTTTCCTATTTATGTAAAAACATCTGTTAATCATAGAGCTGTTAAATACAATGATGGACCTACAAAAGAAATGAATGCCTTTGAAAATTATCAAAGACCATTTGCCAAGTCTTTTGTTCCAGTGTTGCAACATTATCATTTGAAAGGGCAGATGTGAGGGTTCACGCATGTAAAATGGGTTTTGCTCAGTCCTGCCTCACATACAGTGTGACTGAAACACCTGCAGGCATCCTGTTCTGTGTTAAATGTGCTTATTGTAATTTCTCACCAACCCGTCTGCACGGATACAAGGAAAAATACCTTGCCGTGTCAATGGCCAAAAAGTCAAATAAATAAATAAAATTCTTTTATGACAAAAAGGAAAAATCTTTAACACTGTCACTTGACAACAAAATGGTATTATAAATTGAATATTTATTCAGCTGACCTTGATTTTCCCCAAATATTTAATTCTTTAAATTTTTGTCCTTCATTACAGTATAGCAAAGTATTAATTTTAAATCCAGAAACAGAAAACAGATGGCAGAAATGGCAGTGTCATCTCCTGAATTCATCAGTACAGGACTGTATGAACTGCTTTTTTGATGTTTTCTTTTATATTTTTGAGTAAAATTATGCAGTGACAAAGAGTCTTATCACCCATACATAATCTTCTAAACTCGAAAAAACCCTCTAATAATACTCTAATATTTTTATTATATAATAATAAAAAAACTAAAAAAAAATCAACATACAAAATTCCAGACTGATATATAAAAGGACTCATTTTCTCCCTTGATAGGTCAATTATAGTTGAGCTCTGGAAACCAATGCACCATGTGCTCCACACTGCCCCCATGGGCCCAGATCATATGCTGACAGCAGAATGATTTGTTAATGGTACAAATCTCCAATCAACACAGGACAAGCACTTGTAAACAAAAGGGCTGAGGGTAGGGCAGAGATTCTGCCCAGCATTTCCATCTAAATGAGGGCTCAGGCATGATATTTACATGCAGGTCATAGTGCTCCAGGTAGAATAAACAGCAGAGCTCTACTCCTCTATAGTCGGGATGCAAAGCAAGTGGAATTTTCCAGTGGAAAATAATTTAGGGGGAAAACAAATCACATATCACTCATGTTGAATCTACAATCATCAGTGCAGTTGTTTTGTGCAAGATTTTTGCCCTAAGCCCATCTTAACAGAATGCTTTTACACACTGCAAAAGCATTGTAAACATGCACCGACAACAGGACATGCACATTGCATATAATTTGGTGTGAATATCAACACCATAAACAATCAAACAGTATACAATAAGCATACTAATCTGAAAGACAAAAGTTTATCCTCCACAGGCTTTATTTAATTAAACATTACTACGACCACAATAGGCTGGGCGATATATCGCATGCGATTGTCATGCGCATCTCGTCAGAAAGCCGGTTCCGTGATTAGCGGTAAATCTCCATCACCTGCTTTCAGATGGAGCGCCATTTAATACACAGAGCCGTAGTTCACTGACAAGCTACACAATATCGTGTTCATTATTGAAGGCGATTCATCTATCAAGCGATATTGCGTATCTTGTCAATCTACGGCTCTGTGTATTAAATGCCACTCCATTTGAATGCAGGTGATGGAGATTTACCGCTAATCACGAAACCGGCTTTACTGACGAGATGCACATGATCATCGCGTTCTATATATCGCCCAGCCCTAGACCACAACATCTAACGGACTACATCTGCAGGACCATCTTCAACACGCTCGTCTCCAATTGGGCCACTCACTTCAAAAGTGAAACAGAAGCTTCTCCATCTGAAGACAAACAGGGGAAATGAAGCATAACATGCACACTTCATTAGCGATTCTATCCCATCCATTATCTCCTGCTCTTCCCCAAGATATCTTCTACATGGACAGAGTCCATTAGAGCTCTATCCTGTAACTCTATATACAGCTAGAGCTCTGGGCAAGGGGCTGTTAAGGTAACATGCAGCCATAACCATTCAATTGCTGTGGGCACCCTAGACAAACAACGAGGCATTTAGTGCATGTGTGTTGTCATTTACATTTACATAAGAGGGTTTGAGTCTCTGTTCAGTGTCAAAATTCAAAAGCTGTCATTCTCAATCATCTTCACAGGCCACAAATGTCAGATCCTTGCCAATTAAAGTGTGCCTATTCCACATGCTGAAAAGCATACTTTGAATTGTCTTAGATGCTGCACATCAGATTAATAAATGACACACACTAAAAACATCAGCATGTTCGCTGCTCTTTTGCCAAAACAGAATCTCAGAGCCAAGCAAAGCTCAAGCAGGCTAATAACAATAACACTATTTAAATGAACAAAAGCACAATTATTAGAAGCAACTGCAACAAATTAATCCAAAACATGCTAAGCTAGAAATGTGCAAATTGATTGTTGTCAAGGAGAAAGAATACTGAGACGCAGTGTGAAGACTGAATCCACCCACCTCCATGCATGTACACAACGTAAACAATCAGGCTTCTTGTCTGCTTCACTCAGACAGATGGTCAACCAGAATTATGATGCTGTAGCGATTATGCAGGAGACATATTGCTGGCACAAGGGGGTAAAGAGAACAGTGCTGTGTGTACGCAAGCATAAGAGGTGGAAGAGAGATGCAATGGACCAGAGAGTGTGAAATGGTCTATCCCTACTACCGGTATATACTCCTGTTTCAGCTATTCTAAACAGGCTCAGGTTACCTCACCATTACGCTGAAGCTGTGGAGTCTAACTCTAAAAGACAGATGCTGTTTCTGTGGGGGGCAAGTTCGGCTGACCAAGTGTGTGCAGCTGCCCCACAAAAACAGGTTGAAAACATAAGAGTCACAATAAAATGGCTCCAGACATTGATTGAAATGATCCAAATGTCCAGACAACCACATGATTTTTTAGGCAAATATTTAGCTGCACAACACACAATAAGTAGAGATAAACCAATATTTACACTTTTCCTCTCTTTATGGTTATATTGGGAACACCAATATAGAATAACACTCAACAACGCCATTTAAAAGGAACAGATGTCTTGCAAGTCAACATATGTTAAAGGTAGGCATTAGAAATACCAATAAATAAATAATTAAATAGGTAGAATCATTTAGAATGCAAAAATATTTACTAAGTATATTTTCTCACATAATAACAACAATAATAATCATTTATTATAATTACTGCTATTACCTGTTGGTGAAAAAAGATATTGGTTAATCTCTGCTTGAAAGGCTGCATGAACATGGCCTTGTGAACATCTTACTAAAGAACACAAATATCTGTAGAGATGTTGTACCAGCAAAAGCAGAGATAAACAATCAATAACTTTGTGAAGAATGCCCCATAACATGATCCTAGAGATCACTGCTGAGGGGAGAATGAAAGAGGAGGATTGCATTTCCAAGTACCTGGACACACAGAAACACAAATCTAATGTGTCCCAAAGCCAAAGTAGAAGGGTTTATGCATTTTTAACCTTACGCCTTTCCAGGCATTTTCATCAAACCAATTAGAAATAGCTATGGGCAAATAAGGCATCCCAAATAGATGCAGGTTTAGATGTTGAAAAAAAAAACAGCCTGAAGGCTTTCTTAAAACCTCTATTTATTCTATGCAGGAAAATATCAGGTTCGTGACAACACTCCAGTATTTACAACAACCTTACCTTACCTTGATAGTAGAAAAAGGTTAGTTACAGAAGGGATTTGACCCTATCTAACTATTGCTTCAACCAGCAGCAACTTAAGCTCAATTACGGTAATCGATAGGGGAGGTGCTTAAATGGATCTTTAAGGATAAAGAACAACAAAAACAGTACAGCTCAATTCAGACTCGCAACATCTCCATTGCAAATCGTAGCTGCTTTGTAAACAAACCAGAGTGATGTGATGGTCGAGCTGCCAAGTTCAAGGCGTCTGAGAGCGCGGAAGCTTAAAATAAATCCAGTGTGTAGCAGAGACACGGGCATTCATGACATTAAGCTACTTTAGGTCTCAAAGCAATCACATGCACACGATTTTACTGTAACGTCTTGAGTCTGAGAGAGTCGTGTAGACTAAAAACTCCAAAACAAGGGTCGGTTGACGGCTAGCTTTGTGCATGTTTTCTTTATGACTGATTTCTAAATCATCATCATTAAAGATTATATTGACCATAACAGTGATAAAAAGGTTACTAAATCACATGCTGACTTTGTCTTTGTGTATATAACGTTAACACATGTGTAGATAACGCCAGGCTGCTTTTGCATGTTGAGATTAATACAGCATCTATCTGTCAGTCAAGTCATCTCGCTACGGTTAGAAACACTCCAATACGATTCAATCTCAATTAACGAGGCCTCAAGCTTGGGACTAAAAGAATAAACACAAATGGTGTGTCTGCATCTATGCATCCTACTATTAATATTAGAAGGCACTGCAATGGTTATATTTTATTTCATTTCATCACATAAACAGTGTGTCTCGTTTAGCATTAGCATAGAAAGCTAGCAAAGCCGGGCTAATAATGGCTACATGGACCAAATCTCAGCGCTTGGTAAAATTAAAAAATATTTTGTGACTGGTTACGAACCACACCAGGAATCGTAACGTGTTAGCAGAACAATGGGTCACATAAAATGTGTTTTGATGAGGAATACAGCAAAAAGGATTGATAGCATGGTCGGCTAGCCGCTTTTGAGCTAGCTAGCACGCTAAGCCTAGTAAAATCAACAACAGACAGAGCCATTATCCTCGAACGGGGATTTAAACACTGCACTTACCCCCAGAAAAAATATTCTTCTGCTGCCAAACGCAATAATTAAAAAAGAATCCACTTCACGTAGATCCGCGTTAGGTTATACGTCCGTTAATCGTCTGGATGTTTGTTTCCACATTCGCTAAAAAGAGACGCTGCTGTCGCCCGGCAGTCTCGGTGTCGCGCACTGACTGAAGCTGTACAAATATATTTTTCACGGGAACGCCGCTACAAGACTACGTGAACGCGCTTTAGCCACATGAACGCGGGAAGGAGAACAACGTTGGGTCAACAACAGACGAGTGATGATGAGAATACCGTCTCGTTTACACGAATCGGTTCTTTTGAACAGTTCTTCCCAAAGAGCCGGTTCAGAAAACTGTTTCAGCGCTTCTTTTAAGCAACGTGATCCCTGACACCCCGAGTGTAGTGTAAAATGTTCGAATAAAACCAGATGTATAGGCCTACTGTAGCTTTTTATTATGTTTTTAGATTTCACATATTAATAAAACAATCACCATATTTACAGCACTTTTTATTTGTAACATTTCTGTTATTCTGCTTTTAAAGAAACCTTGCCCCATCAGTCCTTGATTTAAAAAAAATACTATATTAGGTCACTGATTTATTCAGTATATGATGCCATATACTTTAATCAAGTTAGACGCCATATTGAATTAAAAAGCGGATGAAAACGAGGCTGTGTGAGGGAGAGACTTGTGGTAGGCCTATGCACTGTATAAAGGTCCAAGATCATGTAATTCTAAACTATTTTATTCAATTTTGTCCAACAAAAGGTAGACAAAACTTACTCTTCAACAAATTATTCCTATCAGTTCTGTAAAAAAAGATCCTATTCAAAAGAGGACATCAACAAAATAGTTCACGACTTGAGAAGACTTTGTTTAATGTACAGGATTTCAATGGATTACATAAAGTTAACAATGAGACCACCTTGTGTAATGAAGGTGTGTCAGTGATTTAAATAGTCTGTGACGTGCTGTAATTAAACAAATAGTTCCTTTTCCCATGTCAGTCTATTTTTTACAGTCTGTCTACTTAAAAGTTTTTTAATTATTTATGGATGGAGGACTCCTGAGAGTTCCCCATCTAGAATTAACTGAGATACCTTTACCTGTCACTGGGTTCTACTGCTAGGTGTCCTATTGTATTACTGGTGACCACTATAAAGTGTTCTACGTGTCAGTTCTCATGATCGGAGTGGTTTAGTGCATTTAAATCGCAGTCAATCCCAAAGCATGAGCTGTTTGTTTTATGAGACATGGAAAGGTTTGCACACCTTTTATACACAATGTACACTGAATAAATAATGTTTCCGGAAAACAAATTTCTTTAATACAACACAAGAACATTGTGGTGTATCTCTGTTTTATTGACTTTTTTATCATTTATATATTGGGTAAATTCAGCTAAATTATTACAGTATGTTTTCAGTTTTTTCAAACTCTTCAGGGTCACATGATCCTTCAGAAACTATGATACACTACCATTCAAAAGTTTGGGGAAAGATTAATAATAATAATAATTATTATTATTATTTTATTCAGCAAGAACACATTAAATTAATGAAAAATGACAGTAAAGACATTAATAATATTAGAAGGATCCTGTGACAATGAATACTAGAGTAATGACTGCTGGAAATTGAACTTCGCTTTCGAAGGAATAAATAATATTTTTTTAATTGTTATAATATTTCACAATATTAGCATTTTAGCCTTAGTAGGCATATTAAGAAAAACGTTGGTTCAGTAGTGTATCTGAATTCACCATTCATTACTATGACAGTGCTTTAAATAAACATATTCGTTCAATATCCCATATGCACACACAATAGTGTATTATTTTAAATGTTTGCATGCAGTCTGTTCCATAGTTACAGATGGAAGGAAAACAACATAAATTATTCATGCCTCTGTCATACATTACCAGAATCACATTAGCAGTCATCATTAATAGGCAGCCACTGTATTTACCTAAATTGTGTAAAGCAGGTGTTGAAAGTAGGTGAGTGTATAATGTGTTTATCATATCATGGCAATGGAAAAGAACACGCATGTCTGTCAGTAGAAAACTACTACTAATACAAAAGCACCATCATTGTCTATGACTGCAGACTAGACACGCCTCTGGAAATGTGTCAATAAAGATGAAACATCACCTGGCCACACCTGTAGTTGTATATTAATAATGACTAATTATGAGTCATTTGTTAGGGATACATGACAGGCATATTTTAACATGCTTAGAATAGCCGCAAATAACTGACTGTAAAATGGGACAGTAGCATTCTTACTGTAGATTAGCCCTGTGCTCTTTTAAGCTTCCAAAATTGCCAACTCAGCCCCTGAGAGGAAATGACATCATTGTTTACAGCTCTGCAGCAGATGGAGGAATGGGAGTGGCCCCTCCTTTAGCCACGGTAGCAACCAGTGTGCCACACTGATGATTCAAAACAGTATTTAGTCACAGTCTATTTTTCTTTTTCCCTTAGTGTGTTAAAATCCCAGAGTGCTCCTGCTCTCACGACATCACTGCTTAAAACTGCCCTGTCAGCAAACTCCTGAATGTAGCCATTGCTTTTTCACATTATATAAAATTCATTGCATTTTTTTGTGTGACATAATGTAGTAAGTGGAGTTACAAACTTTCTGGACCCTCAAATATTATAATAACATAGCAAGGGTATATATTCCTAAAACAGGCCATTTATACTGACCATTTAAAATGAGAGAAAAAAGATATTATAAAGACATAGCTAAATTACATAATTGACTTTCATACTGCCATAGGACTTAGCACAATAAATGATGAAACTGTATGGAAAATATTTACTTTTAAGTTCACACTGTATCTGTACACTATCTTTTTTAACCCACAGATACTCTGTTAATGTTTTATACAACACACCAAATTTTCTAAATGCTACCTTTTTAAATGATATAATATTTAAATATGTAATTTTTTTTTACGTTTTATAAACTATTATTTTTCTTAATTAAGACATTATTTTCCCTCTTTTGACAAACCCTATTCTAGACCTATTCTATTTTGGCACCTATTGAGTCAAATAAAAGTGTGTACAGCCTACTGAAGAATTAACTTTCCTCAACACTCAGGCAACATTTGATCTTGCACAGGGTCTATTTGCAAATTTTGGATACAGTCCATGACCACAAACTATCTAGACTATGATGTTTTCCTCTGGAACTAATATTATCCACATTCTCCAACTCACTGCAGCCTCTCTGCTAATGATAATCTGTGCTAACAATGCCTCTATTCAATGAAGTCTATCAGAACCAAATGTTTCCATGCATACTTGTGCGACTTATGAATGACTTGCTAATCTCTTCTGATCTTCTGTTCAGTCAATCTTGCTTCCTTTATGTGCAATTAAGATCCTTATGTTGGCATGTCTACAGTTAAAGATTAAAGGCTATATGGCTTCCTCACTGATAATCCCAGCAGATATTAGTGCTCCCATCATTGCTGGTTGAGCTTAAACCAGTGGGTACAGGACAGTGGGGGAGGGCTGGTAGGGATTACTTTGACAAGTTATGTAAGCATGCCATCCAACTAAATGGTGAGAAAAAGAAGGAGATGGAGATTAAAGGAGATGGTAGAAATTTCAGTAGGTTTAGGGAAGCAAGCAACTGGGAGGAGAAATTCTGTTCCTGAGAATGCTGAGCTTTTCTGGAATGTTGATGGCATTTGAACCGCCCGCCCATGACCGAACAAAGAAAGTTTTTTCTCGCTGTGCTTGACAGAAAAAGGGACAGAGTGGGAACAGATGGGAAACAGAACTGTTTAGATCTGGGAAGCACTGTCAAGGTTTCCCCAGTCGAGCCCTTATTTTCTTTGAAACACTTTTGACTGAACGGTGGCTAATATTTGTACGCTTAAACCTGATTACAAACGTGTGCTGAAACTAAGTTACATTTAAATAGATACAGATAAAAAGAGACCAAATGAACAAAAGGGAAAATATTAAAAGTTAAAAAAACTCACTGCTCTTAAACAGTGAGAGCTCATGTCATTTGCATAATGTCTTAAAGAATCCTCAGTCTATACGCTTTCACAAAAGTCAAGACTCATTGTAACAGCTTTCTGTTGACCAGTCAAATTCCGCTAAGGCATGCAGGATTTGCATAATGGGCTAGGTTTTAGTTTGCTCATCTTACACAACTTTAGAGAACCACAAAGGTCACAAAGGAAGGACAGGGACACCCCTACTGTAACACTGCCAAAAACTAGTTTCGTAAGAATCTTTGCTGTCATTCATCTGTTTTGACATTTATCCACACTTCAAATGGGGTAAGAAAAAAGGATTATCTGGAATATATTCAAAGATGTTGGCTCAAGAGGGGGTGAGTAGTGAAAGCTTGTCACTACTCATACATCTACGTGTGTAGAAAAGACTACTGCACTTGTATGGGCTCAGACTTGAAAAAACTGCGATGTCGCCCCCTACTGTCAGTTCTATAGCGCTTTTCACGTTTCAAGGCAGCTTCATAAAAAATGTATGCTTCAACGGTACAGTCAGGAAGTAATGTGTTATATCAGACAGAGGTGAGTGTGTCAAAGTAATGTCCATAATATGGCAATAGTATACAGTTGGTTAGCTAAAACCAGAACAACTATCTGCCACTGGGCTCAGAAAAATTCAACAAATTTGCATACCTTTGCTTCTAAAGTAAATGTATTTTGATTTATGGATGCTGTACTAGAAAACCAGACAAAAACACAGAGGAAGATATTTATTTTTAGCCACATTTAATTCCATGACTTTATAAATGTAAGGCTTTCGGCTCCGATTAGGTGAAAAGGCCTTTTAAAGACCTTTTTATGACCTGCAGGTTTATGCTAACTTTGTTTGATGGGTCAGAATGAGACCTAAAAACAAGCACAGACCACAGAAGTCCTGATAAACACATAATTGGCCTTTATTAACACTGCCTTCCAGAAAAAGCAAAAGGTTTTCAGCAGCCATACTGTGAGATACCCACAGTGCCTGCCGAGTCTGTGACGCTTCCGTGGGTTTAACGCCTATGCATTTTCATTCCCAAAATTGAATACCAATTCACAATGTCCAACGCTACACATATTTCAGAGACAGGGAAAGGCTGATGCAGTAACAATAACAGTGAAAATTCACTTTGGTGGCAATAAGATGTTCTAACAGAAAACAATGAATTTCAACTATGCATTGCATTTTGTTCATGTCCTCCATTACATGAGGTTGGTAAAAGGGTTAGCAGTCCCACAGCACCCTCTGATGGTCGTAACTGGGACAAAGGTTTCATCAATGACGGTTTCCTCTGGTTTCCTGTTTGCTATTAAAAGAAGGTGACTTGCACAATAGGGCAGAAGAAGGGACGTGCCAAGTCACTGAGTAATCTGGAAACTTTTTTAACTATCTAACTGTTTCACAGTCTCTTGGGTGATACGGGGGTCTCCAGGGATTCCTAGAAACAGCATACCATTTTGTCACCATCAGCAAAGTTAACGGGAACTAAAATTAGTGAACAGGAAATGAGCAATTTTATCCTGCAAGCAGATGATAGGGCACTTCAGTAGGGCACTTTGAGTGACTGGAAACCAGTACTCATTTGGCTCAATAATGTCAATATTTACAAAAACCGAAATTACAGAAAGCACAATCATTTCAAAAACTGCAAATCAAAACTGTCCTTCAGCAGTAATTAAAACAAAGCCAGTTCAGAACAACTGTGTAGCTGGAACACCTTTTAGAATAAAGATTTCTGAATGGATAACTTACAGGAAAGGAAGATTATTCTTCACAAATATTTACATCAAATATATGCCATTTGGACTGTACATTCTCGTATATTTAAAGCACTTAAACAATTTATAACTTAGGTTTTTGTGCTTGCAGTCGATTGGAGGGCCCCGGATATCATAATCTAAATTAGCTGACGGAACAAATAAATGCTTGAACAAAGTCCCTTGAACAAACAAAAGCTCGTAGCAGCGCTTTTCCATCATGGCATTCTTCAATAATACAAAAAGCCCTGTGACCTCCATGCACAAGAGAGTGGAAACTGCAATTTTGGGTGTAAAAGTGTGTCAGCCCAGCAACAGGCCAGACAGAGCATTCAGGTCCCTCATATATGGGTTGTCGCTGAGGATACGGTCGATACGCTGCTTTTGGTCAGGAAAGATGTCGTACAACTTCCTTTTGAGCTCTGTGGTTTCTGAGGGCGACCGCTGTGGAGGTGGAGAAGGGGACGGTCGAGGAAGGTGCCAGTCTGGAGGTCCGGAATGTGGCCAGTGGGAAGGGGAAGAGGGATGTGCTGTGGACTGTGCTGCCGAGGCGTATACTGACGGGGTTGCCCGAATATCTGTCCTCGGTGGGGCCATTATGGGACTACCTCTGTGAGAGGACAGAAAAGTTATGAGGGGACAGCTTTCTTCTGCTTAGAGTAACAGATGAGACTAGGATAATACCACTGCTGGGTATTATTTTAAGCAAAAATGTGTAATTTTGAACTCACCGACAGTCTTTAAATAGAAACTCGTCTAGGTGAGGTCCATTCTTTCCAAGTGGGTCATCTGGGATCATAAAGTGATCTTCTACAAAGGTGAACTGTAAGAGTCTGAAAAATCCATACAGTGAGCTCTAAATCTGAACAAATGCTGAGCACACAAAACACACTACCGTTTAAATATTTGGTGTCAGTTTATTGTTTTAGAAAGAATTCTCTTATGCTCCAAAGGCTGCATTTACTTCATCAAAAAATATTTAAAACCTCAAAATTGTGAAATATTATTACAGTTTAAAAGAACCATTTTATATTTTTAAAATGTAAGTTATATCTCTGAATTTTCAACATCATTACTCCAGTCTTGTATGCAACGTGATCCTTCAGAAATCATTCTACCATTAGAAACTGTGGATTCAAAGAACATTCAAAAGAAAAAAAATGATACTGATTCCAAGCTTTTGAATGGTATAGTGTATAATCTTACAAAAGCTTTTTATTTCAAGGCAAGGCAAGTTTATTTATATAGCACATTTTATACATGGTGGTAATTCGTAGTGCTTTACATAATAGTCATTAAAAATAATAATAATCACAACAATAAAAACAAGAAATTAAAAAATGATTATTTGCAGGTGGATCGCGGGTGGATGTAATAAATCATAAATGATGCAAATATTAATTCATTTTTTAAAATACATTTTTCATCCGGCAGACGATTTAATTTGTGTGTTTTTGCCTGATCGTGAAGTTGCAATGACAGAAACCGTGACATTCCATATAAAAGTCTGAAAGGAGTAAAGCCTGTGTTAATGCTATTGAGTGGGTTAATATGGCCAAAGAAGATATTTTGGTTTTATAAATAAATGTTCATTTAAAAGCAGCCCACGATCAATGTATTATGTTACCGTTACCCCTTACGGCTCCGACGAGGTTTTGTTCCGTCCTCCATGCTGTGACAACTCATAAAAGACTATTTCTAGCCAAGCAGCACGGAGACCCGCTTCAAAAACGTGCCGCGCTGTGGTTGGTATAAACACAAGCACTGACTGCAGTCGCGATCAGCTCCAGTTCCCGTGGAACGTGTGCAGTGATGATCAGCTCTGACGTCACTGAATCTGCTATATTCATTCAATCATCATGCAAAACATACACGACAAATAACAAATTTTTCATTGTTTCTCAAAACATTTTCACACCGGCAATGACATGACTGCGGAGCCAAATCATTTATGTCCCCACGCATCATGTACATCCTCACGTATTGTCATCAAATTGCGATCGGTACGTGAGATCGGCCAATTGTATGAGTACCGATCGAGTCATAAAATGTGATTATCGGCCGATACCGATATCCGGCCGATCGATCGGAGCATCCCTAATAAAAAATGTTTCTCTCGAACAGCAAATTAGCATATCAGAATGATTTCTGAAGGATCATGTGACAATGAAGAAGTAATGATGCTGAAAATGTAGCTTTGATCACAGGAATAAATTACATTTTAAAATATATTCAAATAGAATGCAAGTTATTTTAAATAGTAAAAATATTTTGCTTTTGCTGCATTTTGGATCACATAAATGCAGGCTTGGTGAGCAGAAGAGAATTCTTTAAAAAACATTACAAATCTTACTGTTCAAAAACTTCTGACTGGTAATGTAGTATATACTTTTGTAAAATTTTAAATGTCTTCTCTGTCAGTTTAGATCAGTTTAATATGTCCCTGCTAAATAAAAGTATTACTTTCTTTCTTACTGACCCCAAACTATGGAATGGTATTGTGTTATTAACATTAGAAAAAAAATTATTGCTGGTCTTCTGGACATCTTGTTCTTCTTACCTCTCCTGAATAATCCTTCTCCACGCTTCTGACTGGCTCACAAAGTCCCTCAGGTTGTCATTGGTGACAATGACCCCTCCTGTCTTCTCAGCCAGATGAAGCAGGAACCTGTGAAGAAGGTCACAGATCAAGCAAGACATAGACAAAAACCTAGGGCATGTATAAAACAGTGCAGATTTCATCCTCAACGTTCTCAGATTTTACAATTCTACCCACTTGCTCTTGAAATAACCATAAACACACCACCTGCTTTTATTATGCATGACCTCATCTGCATATTATTTCCATATTGGCATCCAGATAATAAATAGATGACACACACTGTAAATATGTCTGTGCCGATACAAAAGACAATATGCAGTGTGCATAATTTTACATAAAATTTCTTTTTTGCAACCTCTGATGTGTGCATGGGAAATGGCACTTTTCGATGTCCCATCTCTATTTTGTGCATAGACATCTTTTATACACAGAGTACATTTGTGTGATTTCCAGAAACATCATTGAAAATCAATACACCAAGCCACAAGCTAAATACTATTTTGTCTAGTAATGCGTTGAGGAACAGAAAAAATTCTAGATGACTCTTTTAGCAGCTGGATCTTGTACCTGTCATCATGGGAGGAAATTCTCTGTCCACACACTTCTCTAGACGGGGTGAAAGATAGGAGTCGCAGGTTTTCCAGCTGATTCAGAAAGTGTTGTTCTGTAACAATACATGTAATATATCACATTTGGACTCCAAATCTATATTACTGATCTAACGACAGAAGGAAACTGAGCTCCTACCAGTGATGTTGGGGTCCTTTTTCTGTCTCCACTGAGGAACGAAGACAGTGATTTCTCTGTGCCCTCTGCGCCAGAAGGCCTCTACAGCGATGGCGATCCCACGACAAGAAAAGATTCGATGGAGTCCATGCCTAGTTACAGCAAATAGGGAGGTCAAAGGTCACAACCAGATTGGAATAGCATACTATCAAACTACTAATACAATTTTAGCAGTATCTAGACCTACGTTGTGCACTGTATGACCATTTTGTGTATAAGAAAGGTTTGGAGGACCTGCTGCTTTTGTCAACGTGTAGTGCACTGAGTGGGATACTGTAGCCCACAATGCAACACAATGTTTCCACTTGACTCTCCACTTATGGATGTGCAGCCATACATAAACCACTAGTTGTTTTTTAATCTTATTCTAGACTTATATTTGACAGGACTGGAATAAAAAATCTAAAATTCTACATTACTAAGATGATAAATGGATGCCAGTTTAAAATGAAATGTAGTGAGGTAATTTGGAAACAGTGTAACACTGTTAAATGTTTAAAAAAAAAAACAGCAATGCATTCTGTTTTCACAATCTTTAAATAATAGGCAGTATACAATATATTCCCTTATGCAGTAAAAGGTGTAAGTGGTGCAATACATTCATATTCAAACATGCTAAATTCACCTAGAGGCCTGATTAAATAACCAAAGACAAAAGTTCCCTACTGAATATCAATTTGCTTGATCAGGAAACAGCTCTGCATTCAATTTCACAATGCATCTGATCACTGATAGAGAGATAAGTACATATGTAAATGCATTTGAGAACAGTGGTTAGCAGTTTACTTCCTTTTACCTCACCAAATCTCAATTAGACACAACTGACGCAAAAGGGTGCAAAAATAGACGCACATCTCCATCCACTCAGAACGCTTAGACAAAATGATACACGCATACAGATGTGCAGCCGTCAACATCCCCCCCCCGGTCTACACAGAGACACACAAACTGAACCACAGAGGGGTCACAGGGAAGTTCCCTCTATGAGAGAAAGTTATTTCAAACAGGAAGTGTTACTAAATCTACGACCGCTGACGTAAAAAGTCAGATAACTTTCCCAGTCTGGAAATGTAAATGGCTAAATATGCAAAAAAACCTTTCATTTCTCCCTTGTATTTCTGACAAAAAAAACACCAAATAAAAAAACCATGTGGTTCACCTCTAACTCAACCACATGAAGCCAGTGACTGTAGACTCTGACCTGATTATCTTGCACTGACAGGACAGGTAAGATACTTCAAGAATTGAGCTGTAAAGGTAGTCCTTTGTCCAAAATGACTGTAGACTGTTAGTACAGACTGACCATGTGACTACACGGGGCACAATCATCATCGAACCGTGCGCAACACTGGATGCGCCAATGTAAATGATCAAATCCATTTGTCCTGTTGTCAGAAGTCGCACAAGTGCGTGGAGTACGCCAGAAAAAAAGATTGGTGTAAAAAAAGTGTAGATCGGTGTGAGGAACCTTTCTTTTCAAAACAATACTACCTGAGAAAAGTGAACTGAGAAATGAAACTGTAACATCCTGGATACGTGCCAGGCCAAAGCAACATCATTACAGCAGGATCAGCAACTGTACATACGCTGCACCAGTTTCAGACTATGAACTTTGACCTCTCCTTCACATTGACTTTCATCTTCAACTGCAAGATATTGACATCCTTCCTATCTGCTATGGCAGCGTTTCTTGGTAACTGCATATTTGGGCTGCTATGGCAACAAGATTTCACCTGAGGATTCAGATCTCAAATATCATGCAAGCATACAAATTAGCCATGAGAAACCCTGTGTGAGCTGTTGCCTTCAAGACTGGCTGAACATGTGATAGACTGACTGACTGTTCACTGCTCTGCATGGATAATATGGTATAATTAGTTGAGGTATGAGCGTTCTGCAACAGTCCTTAACTTTCCAAATGACTTTGTTTCTTGTCTAAGGACAACCTTCGCATTACACATACCCCTTTATTTTTCTTGCTATTATTTGAGTGGGGGCATTCTTAAAAACTCAAGAATACACTATTTCTGCATCCCAATTTGCCTATTTATACTATGCCCTAAAAGTATGTACTCTTTTTGTGAATAGTAGGCACGCTTTGGGACATACTACTTAAGCCTGGAATACACTATGCAATTTTTGCCCCAATTTTCCCCCGATTTTACAGTCTGAACAAGTTGATGCTAGTTGAGGAAAGTCGGAGCCAGTCTGCAGATTACAGCTGACAGATTCCACAGAAAATCGTGTAGTGTATGATGGTCACAGACTTCGATTTTTTTAGCTTCAGACTTTGACTCCATCCAGTCGGAGGATATCAAACATGTTTGATATTTTTAGCTGATTTTAGAACACGTATGTTTTCATTTGTCATGCGTCTCCTAGCAACAAGGCGCACGTTTCTGCGTGAGTTTGTTGTGATCAGAACAACTTTAAAGTCTGGTAGTGTATGATCTTCAGTCGCCCAGTTTTCCTTTGTCACTATTTACAAAGTCGGTAAGTGTATGATACCTAGTGTTTTAAAAATCTGTTCAGATTTTAAATGTCGTGTAGTGTATTCCAGGCTTTAGTCATAGCTGCTTCTTTAAGGGACGCTCTGTTGCTTAGTTACGTGCATCCTGTAACGGTTTAAACTGCCCTGTCAATCATCTTGTCACAGTTAACATCATCCACAATTCGTTTAATTTGATTTCCTACTGTATTGGAGAGAAATGAAGAGGCACATCGCGGGTCTTTCATGCCCAGAACTCTGCTCATGTGTTTGCATAACGATTTTAATGACCAAATGTATCATTATAAACGTTCACAGTGTTGCTGCAGAATAAATATAACGTGGATAACATTAAATTAAATTTTTTTTAATCAGGTTAGACATTGATTATTTATCACTCAAATCCCTTTCTCTACCTGTCCTTTGGTTGCGCATATCCACAATGTTTGTAGTTTTTTTTAAACACTTTTTATGCGTGTTTGTAGTTCTAATTGAATCCCCCGTCCACCGCGCAATGTGTTGTGGGCAATATTAGCTGTTAGTGTGTGCATCGGAAGTAGTAGACCATACGGAAATCTTTGGCATACTTTTTTAAACATACTACGATTTGGGACATACTAATTCTATTTTCGAATACTATTTAGGATGGATAGTATGCGAATTGGGACACACCATAAGTTTCAGATCTTTCTAGTATATGCCCACGTATTTTGTTGAGGTAAAGGTCTTATGGTATAAAAAAAATCCCACCTGACACCTTATCCCACAATATACCTTTTTCTCCTCAATTAGACATCACTAGTAGGGGCTAAAAAGATATTCTTCTCTTCAACCCTGTATAACACCTCAGTTTCCATACTAGTACTTCTAAAAGTGCAGTCACCTCCGGTAAGCCACTTAAAGGGCAAAATAGGGGGCTGACAAGGGGAGAGACCCACAAAAGAGGTTGCCTTTTACGTGGGAGGGAGAGAGGAAGGGGGGTGTGGGTGAGAAAGACTGTTATGAAGAAAGGAAAAAGGGGGTTGCACCTGCTTTTAGGTTTTCAAACACAAACACTTGCATACTAGTTCAAATACACACACAGAGCTTACTGGAAGTGACTTGCTTTAACCTTTATGGGCACTTACACACTCAACACCACCAACATTTTCACACTCCCTCAGTCTCCAAAAAAAGCATCAATCACACCTGTCCTTTACAATGGTTTCATAGTACAAGCATTATTCAAATGCTGAACTCCAAATACTGAATGCATAGGTCATTTACTCATCATCATGATTTTCATTCTCCCAAGCAACACAAGAGAAATGCTGAAGAATGTTCAAAATGTTGAAACAATGAAGGCAGCAGTGACAAGGATCTGTCAAGCCCCCTTCAAGTCTTCAACCTATATGATAGACTGTGTGAGGAACGGGACAAAATTTTGTTGATTCTGACAGAAAGTTTAGTCTGTTCTTCACACAAAACTTTTGTGCTTTCAAATGATGTTCAATAGGCTACATTTATAGTGCTTTTTGGTAACTTTGGGGGTTTTACAGTAACTTGTGCTGTCAACCAACTAAACTAAAACTTTTCAATGGCCGGAATCTAGAAAGCTGGGTGGCTGATGCCCATTATAATGTCAATATATATAATAAAATTGAATGATAGTAAATGAGTTGTACTCACACTTTTATTTTACACAACAAAAGAACTAAAAAAGAAATATTTACTATTCATTGACAAAGCTGCCATTACAATTTGGAACTGACAGAGTGGGGAGACTTTTGAAGACTTTAAATTGGGTTTTTATGTAAATTGTTATTGCTAGCTAATGTCAATTAAATAAAATCCCCAAAAATAATGAGGATGAGTAAAGGATGGAATACACTACACAGCTAAAATCTGAATAGATTTTAAAACACCAGGCATCATACACTTGCTGACTTTGGATATGTTTACCAAGAAAAACTAGGGCATCATGAACTAAATGTTTGAGGACCACACACTACTTTTCAACTACTTTCAGCAATGACCCTTAAATTGTTCTGAACACAACAAACTAAAATATTAAACATCTGGTATTCGCAAACTAGATGGAATCATAGTCTAAAGCTAAAAAAAAAGTCACACTATGCAATTTTCTGTGAAATGTGTCAACTCCAACTCAAAATCTGCAGACTGCCTATGACTTTCAGCGACTAACATTAACTCATCTACGCTGCAAATTGGAACAAAAATCTGGGCAAAAGTTCTGCAGTTTATTCCAGCTATAAATGCACACCGAATCTACGGTTATGGTTTTAAAAAAATTCTTTGATGTTCATGAACTGTCACTGGCCCCCAAAACTATAAAATCTGATGGAGACTTACGCCATTGCCACATTGCTCCCATCGATGATGATGTGGCGCAGATCAGGGCAGCCCGGTTCATTTTGTAGGACTAGTTTGTAGGGGGTTCGCAGAGACTGCTGGAAACGAGAAATGCCGGTGAGGGGTGCTGGTTTAGAGGTGCTATGTGCCTCAGAGCGAGGTAAAGGTGCCCTCCCAGGGAGCGTCTGGTAAGAGCATCCTGGTCGTGTGTCGGTGCTCCGGAGAGGAGGGCCTTGAGAGGAGCTGCGGAGATTGGTCACAGTCTCAATCCTCACTGGAACCATTGTTTGAGAGCTACCACGGGGCAAGTAGTCAAACCGGGACTCTGACTTCAAATCAGGTGTAGCCATTCGGGGCTTCCTCTCTATCTCTGTGAAGTCGTTATCATCGTCATCAATGATAATCACTTCACACACGTCAGTCTGTGCACCATTGTTTCTTTTAAGAGTGGTAGAAGCTAGTGGCACACTGCTTGTCTGATTCTTCTGACCTATGCCGTTAGTGCTAGGAGGTCTAATGTTTTCTTTGCACTTGATCTCTGCGAGAGCTCTCATCTGTGCCCGCTCTTTCTCTTTGAGCCTGACACAGGTAGAGGTGGACGAGGCATTTGCACAGGGGGATGGGTCAGGCGTGCGAGAAGTGCGCTGTGCTCCCTGGCTCTTCTGAGTCTCTTCCACAATTCGTTCCAGAAGTAAAAACGTGTCCTCTGTCTGCCCCGTCTCACGCACCACCCGCTCCACCACCTCCTGCTGGTAGCCCATGGTTCGGAAGAAGTTAACAAGACAGCGCAAGTTAGTCTCAGGACTCACTGCCTCACTTTCATTTGGCGATTCACTAGCTGCTAGCGCCCCTTTTGCAGATGTAATTGTCCAAGTTTGGCTTGGCTCTCGCTGTCGCTCTTCCAACTGCTCCTCTTCTCTCCTCTCCAAAGAGTATTGCCTCTTTGTGTCCCTCTGCTCACTTTCAGAGGACCGACGCTTGTTGCAAGGCCGACCGTTTAGACCAGGCATAACATCAGGAGTGGTCCCAGGACCTGCGGTTTTATCCTCAAAAGTGGTGTCCAGGATACGGTTGGAGAGATCTGTTACAGGTGTGCTAGTCTGGGAGCGGTCCTGCTCAAGGTCTATGATAGCTATAGGCTGTGTGGGGCTTTGGGCCAAGCCCAAAAGTTCCTCTTTGAGGGCACTGGGGAGCAAAAGCAGCTCCATTGCATATTTATCAGCCCGGTCCTCCACAAAATTCTTAAAGGTGCGCTTAACCAAGGGCTCTCTGTCAGCCGGCAAGCTTCTCTTCTCCTGAAAGAGGGCGACAAACTGTTGAACACGACTTTGAGCCATGACGACGGCCTCCGCACACCCGCTCAACCTCAGACGACCCGGCTCCAGTACTTGGACCTCTGCACTTGTGTCTCTAAGCAGCCGGTCTAAAAAGAGTCCACGAGCACCAGCAAAAATGCAGTGCATGTCCACCGGGTACCATTCTTCCTTCTGAAGCTCTGGGTCACACAGGCCTTTCACGTACTCCTGAAAAACAATCACAGCAGGACTGGATTACAACACATACATTGCGAAAGATAGAAAATTTCACTTCTTGAAGAAGCAGGGAGACATGACAACACAAGCATACCACTCTAGAATAATTATTATCAGAAGAAAAACAAGTCAAACTGGTTTGATTATTTTAAGCTAGAATGCACATATGATTTGGCCCGAGGGACCAAATGACCAAGAGCTACATCATCTTCCTAGGGAGATTCCACATGCCCATTATCATATCGATGAAAGTGTGAATACATACCAAAGTAAACAAGCATGATGCCGCACCCAAATCTAGATAGACACAGAGCTACAATGTTTTACATTACGCAATGTTCCAAAACTGTGTATAAGAATAGCCTTAAAAATATTATTAATATGCCATTAATGAACCTATTATACATTTTTATATACAATTTTTTATCAGAATAACCTTATTTTCCCAAATTGTCCAGCCCTAAAAGTACTGTATTTAAAAAAAAGATAATCTGGTTAAAAACAATGTGGATAACTGGGCTTCTTTGGAGTTTCTCTAACTTAAAAGACACGAGTGAGTGGCTTTGAGTGAGTGGGTAAGCCTACTAGTTCAAAAGAAACAACAACACAGGAACCCCTTGGGGTGGACCATTCTGCCACATTTTTGATGAACTTTTTATTTCTTTGATCTGCGTGAGCAAGTTACGGTAAAAGAAATACTCATATACAGTACCAGTAATGACACCAGGTTAAAAGCCACTACTCCGAGTAGTAACTAAAACCGAAAGTGAAATACACTGGGGGCCTCCCGCCTTCTCCTGACTAAGCAATCAGATCTCTGTCAAAGACTCATGAGAAAATTCATGACACAGTTTGGATGAGAAGCAGATACCAGCTCCTATCTGTTATTTTAATTAAAACGGCAAAAGATATTCAAAAGTCACTGAGATGTGGAGACAAGAGATTTTCGCCTGTCAATGTGATTTCACAGAAAATTCCTTGACGCTTTAGTTTTGTGGTTATAATATTAATACCTGTGAAAAAATATTAGAAATATTCTAAATATTTTGACAAAGAGGAAGTGCACGTGGTGGCGAAACACATCCACTGAGTGGTTTCCGTTTCATGGCTTAACAATAAGGATATTCCAGGTTTACTGGCACTGATGGTTATAATTTCCTTATTAGATCGGAGTAGAATTGCAAACAATGGCATGTCAGAACTAGGCTATGACACCACACGTGTTCAGTGAAAAACCACGTCTTTTTTTGCTGTCTTGGTAACTCATTTTTTCGACACCACTTTAACGGGAAACATCTATGTCAAAATGTACAGTGTTGGATCATCTATAAATGTGTGTGAAAGCTTACTAATGTGTTTCTGTTTGCTGAGACATTATGAAATCCACCGAAACACAATCTTTTTACATTGGCTATAATGGATCTATATGGTTTGGTGACAGTTATTCCCAAATTACATAATAAAGCAGAATTGTGATGGGTTATTCAAGCAATATCACTTACAATTGTACTGTTGTACTGAGTATCAGCACAGCTGGGATTTGGCCATGTGATTCACAGCCATCCATGCTGATGCTCAATACAACATTATGATTGTGAGTGTGATATTACTTTTCTACTATAAACAAGTAAATAATATTAATTACCTTATGTATCAGACAAAAACTGGCCACATTGTTGCTGTTTATCTTCTCAACCCATAGTTCCAATTAAGCTAAAGCATCATATTTTGTGTATCACCAAAGAAAGGTAAAGACTTAAAACTGGTCTGGATCAACATATGTGAGTGAACCAGAGTTTCAAAGCACTCTGTAATCTCCAGGCTTCCACTCCACTCCGGGTTGTCCATTTCTTTTAAGACAAACTTGACCAGAACAAACAAACAAAACAAAAAGAAAAAAACTCCAAAAGTACAGTATTCGTTCTGAAAATGATTATGTTAAATATCAGTCCTTTTTGAAGTTGTTTGAGAATTAACATTATTATAGTAGGCTAAATAAAAGATTGATCAAATAATTTTTGTGAGGACAGCGAGACACAAACATGTCTACAGCTCACCACAGGCCTTTGTTTAAATGTCAAATAAAGACAAACATGTTGCTGTCAGACAATGAGTTCATTCTGACATCAGCTTCCTCCAACTATTACGTTGCAACTTAAGTTAGGTTAAAGTTCGTACATTTTCCTTAAGTTCTGACAGTCAAAAAACAAGCAACAACATTGTTTAAGATAACTTTTTTTTTTTTTTTACAATTTACTTTCTTTTACCTTCGCTTTAGACACATCCTCCTTTTTCCCCTTCAGCTGGAGCCAGATCTGCCTGGAAGCCTTACTTCCGTGGGCTCCTGTGTGATCCAAGAGACCAATAATGGTGAATGTCACTTGGAAAACCTGTTCGACCTTCGGTTTGCTGCATCTGAGCTCTGCTTGCTTGTCCTCGTGTACCGTGAAGTCGTCTACGGTGAGCGGCTCGGACTGCGCTCTGCTGGCGGTCGGGGACTGCCTGCCTCCCGGCGGCTCTGTGCAGGTTACCTCGGTGATTCGCTTCATCCCGAGGAGGGGCCGTGTTGTTGACATTTTATTTTCAGCTATATCAATCTATGTAGATCACGGCGACTTCACACGGCGAAAAACCCCTTGTAAAATGAATCGTTTACCCCCTTCATGTTCGCTTCCCACCCTCTGACTCTTGACGTTAGTCAACAGCGCTGTAGTATCTGTGTTTAGACGTTACTCTCGGTTAGCCTGCTAGCCTTCATCTCAAGCCGTCGCACCCGGAAAACCCCGCGTACGTCATCAACAGACGACGACGTTTGCCGAGATGTCATCGCTCTTTGATTACAGATACAGATAATCTGTTGCACGGGGCAACCATTGTTTACGCCAACGTTTCTTCTGTGAAAATAAAAATCGTGAATTGTGAAATTATGCTCTGGTTAGCATGATCATTAGATGCTGCAAATACTAAGAAACAGTAAAATGTATGAATTCAGATCTACACACTACCGGTCAGAAGTTTGGAATAATTTAAAAAAAAAGGAAAAAGTTTTTGATTCTTTTATGCTGATAAAAGCTTAATTTATTTGAAAAAATTAAATAAAATGAAATAAAAAAATAATAAATTATTATTATTTAGGTATTTAAAATAACTTTTTTTTTATTTTAGTATATTTTAGAATGTAATTCATTCCTGTGATGGCAAAGATGAATTTTCAGCAGCCATGATTATTAATATGGTCAATTATTATAGGTACTCAGAACTCAGTGATTAATAATAACTCTTATTATTATCAATTATTATTTCCATCACTTCACAAATGGGAAAAATTATTTAAAAATAAATAAATAAAAAAACCCAAAGCAACGGTTACTATACCAACGAAGCAGAGGGTTTGATTGATCAAATTCAAAGGCAAACTTTTTATTTAAATTCTAAATTTTATTCATAATATCCTAAAGAAATGATAAAAACACATGATCCTAAAGGTCCAACTGGATGTTAGAAAGGAGGACTAGATCCTTTGATTTACCACTCACATCTGTTTCAAAAGTACAGTAATGCTAAACTTACTAATTATTAAATGGATAGTTCACCATTTCACCCATATGGAAGCCCATTTCCACCATACTTTGGTAAATCATAATGATATAAAACTTAATAATTATTACAAGTTGAAATTTTGACATATAAGTAATAACTATAATACAAAAAAAATCTAAATTATGACATACTAAGAAAAGTCAAAATTTATGAGATATAAAGTCAGTTATGACAAAAAGTCAATTAAGACAAGCAAATCGACTTCTCATAATCTCATAATTTTGATTTAGTGTCATAGTTTCATTTAATTTTATCTCATAATTGACTTAGAATGTCATAATTTCAAGTTGTCATAGATGCACATTTATATCTTATAATTATTACTTAGTAAGTTCAACTATTTATTTCATAATTATGATGTACCAAAGCATGTGTATTTTCTTATGTGGCAGAAATGGGCTTCCATACCCTCATGTTGTTTCAAACTTGTATGACTTTCAAGATATTTTGAAAAATGTCACTGTTTTTTGAGTATAATGAATATCTGAGATGTTTTTTGTTAGTGTTTGTAAGTTGTCCGTGACTTATTTCAAATTGCAGTATTTTATTTCGAAATAATACCAACATCTTGAAAGTTACAGTGTGATCTCATCCACATTTACATAATCTCTGTATTTACATAAGTGACAGCACACTCATTCACGGAACTGGCATAAAACTTGAACACTTGAGTTTCTGGGTACAATTAAAACTTGTGCATCAAAAGAAGCACTTTTTTTTTCTTTCAAGCTCTCAGGGACAGAGAGTGTGTGGGCACTGCGTCTGTGCAGGGGAGGGATGGGCTGAAGAGGAACTAGAACAAAAGTAGACTGTTGTAAGAGTACAAGGCCATGAGGTAGTTTGCTACACAAGCAGAGGCAGTGGCTATACAGCCCATTCACGACAACAGTCTGTTATCCACTAAGGGCCATGACAGAGCACTCTCTCCAGAGAGGAGAGATGAGAAATATTCAGACTGCACAAAAGAGTGCTCGCATTCAGACGCAGAAACACACACGCAGTTATGTGAGCTCGCGTGAGCACACCCACACATGCCACACTCCTTCTTATCCTGTCTTTCACTTCTCTTTCCCTTTTTTCAATAATCACATATGGTGAATATCTATAAAGGTATGTTTCTACTAAACAGATGTTATTTAGCAAAGTAAAATTCTGTATAATTCTTAAAAGCAAATTCGGTATAATTCTAAAAAGCAAAATTTTAATTTTCTAAAAAAAAAAAAGCAACCACAACAAAAAGTTAATTTTTTCAGAATCAAATCAGAAATTTGAATCTTATAATAATACACTAACATTAATCTTTCTTTTAGAACTTGTGTGTATTTGAGCTGTAGAGCTGGTAAAAATCATTTACTAGAATTTTTTTTTGTAAGGGTTTATGGCAGTGGTTATCAACCGGGCGACCCACTAGGGGGCCACAGCAAACTTCCTTTCAGTCAATGCATTTCTTTATTTTATTTAAAATTTTTTAAAGAACAATACACTTTTAAAACCTCTGGAATCTTTAAATTAAATCTATCTATCTATTTATCTATCTATCTGTCTGTCTGTCTCTCTCTCTGTCTCTACGTCTATCTATCTTCACAGACTAAAAAGTGAATTTCTATTATGCTGAATTTATCCATCAAGCTATTATCTATCACGAGTGTTTGTTTTATAACCACTAGATGGTGCACTCTCTCTCTCTCTCTTTCTCTCTGCTTGCATTTTTGACCATGTCTGCCTTTATTCCCTTCCAGCTGTACTGTGACTATTGAGCGAGATGCATTTCGCAGATCGATATGTTTCATTATTTGGAGTCCAGACGTACAGATCAGGGGAATACAGTTTTTATTAAAGTTCACCGAGAAGAGATGTAGTGCTGAACAGTACAGGAAAGGAAAGTATGTCCATCCAATGGGAGACAGGAGTGACTGTAATATCAACAACCATGATGTCTGTCCTCCACATACACATAAGCAGCTGAAATATTGGCAAACTTGCTACTGGAGATGAAGATGGCATGGATCAGTTTGCTTGCAAAATATTACTTAGGACTGCTTTTATGTTTTTGACACCCTGCCAGTCGGTTGGTGCCTGAACACACAAACACACTCTACTCCGTAACTCCACTTATGCACATTATGAATCACATCAGTGGGTATACACAATAACAAAACAGGACTAATACATTTGCCAAATCTTCTTTCCAAAATCCTCCTCATTTCCATACAGAACACATAATTTATAATGACAAAAAAAGCAAAAGATTTGTTCAGCAAGATTATAAATTCACTATTGTAAGCTAGGCGTTACCTGCTATAAGGCATTCATTAAGGACACAGGCTCTCTCTCTGGCTGGTTCTCCAGCTGAAGGCAGCTGGTGGCCTCTCGGCCGCTGGGCCCGGTCTGTCTTGACCCTGAACACATGGTCCACTTAAGCTCTGATTGGCTGGGCTCAGGCCACAGCTGTGCACAGTGCAGGTCAACGGCTGAATCAGCTGTTAATCACGGGAATCAAACTCAGGCAAATCTCTGCCATAAGTGTGTCAGTTACTCCAAGAATAAAGGTGAGTATGAAAAACGAGTGGTTTTCAATTAACAGTTTTAGATGCCGAATCTTTTATTCTGATCTTCCACTTGCTTTCTCAGTAACTTGTCCCGACGCGAGTGAGAAAAGGAGGGGGCGGATGGTGACTTCACAGTCTCTCTTATAGGAATACATAGCAAAGCCACCTGCTGCTTTTTGTTGGATATGAAGGGAAAGCTGGCGGGGAAGTGATGCCGTGCGGTGGAATTCATCTTGTCACATGTCCTACTGGAGCTGTGTGAATCCTCGAAACATTTTGGGCCCGGCCTCTGGAGGGAGCTCTCGACGACATGAAACAGCAGAGGACAGATTCGATTATTTTAGGAGCCAGCCAAACACACTCACATGGTCATTTTATGGCAGAAAAATCGAATTTGCTTCTCCGACATGCTGTGGTGGACAGAAAACTTGTGTGCAAGAGCCAGAGCAAGAGATACCCAAATGTGTTGTCCCTGTAGGTGTGTGTCTGTGACAGCCCAGATGTGTGTGTGACAGGTGTGATGGACAGCCCACTAAACCCAGCTCAACGTGCCCGTCCGGTGGAGAGGGAAATAAATATAACACCACATAAAAGGCAGATCATGAATAATAAAACAGCCATAAATTCCATAATCTGGCCAAATGATTTATGAATTTACAGTGCGAGATGGCCCCGGCCACACTGTAAATATTCATGTGACAAGCGCTAAGCTCTATTTAATTGTGATTAATGGTAATGCATGGAAGCAGGCCTCATAACTGCCAGCCTTTATTACAGGCAGCTGGCTGAATGCAAATGTTATTTCGTGTAAGATTAGGGAGACAAATAGGGTCTTTCAGGCGGTCTTCAGCATCCTGTACAAGAACAGGGCTCATAAGATTCCAGAGAAAATGTACAAGGTTGCTTCCCCCAGCAGAACGCTTGTTGGTATAAAGTAAATTGCACTATGCCTGGTAAACACTTATTGGAGAGAAATGCAGTAGAGCTGGCCCTCAGATGATAATGTTCATAAAATTGCTTTGATTGGTCTTGCTTCAAACTCAGATTTTACAATGGACTTCAAGTGACGACACAACACAGAACCAAAATGACATACATTAGGCAAAACAATATGCAAATTGACTAACATGACAGGCTGAACAGGACAACTGACAATTTTGTAAATGCATTAACAATAGTAGATCTGATACCAGCCTTAGACAACAAACACCATTAGGCCAAATATTGCATTAGTATTATCCATATTACCAAATGGCAGATGAATTTGAGCAAAAATATCACAAGATATTGCAAATGTTATGTTCTAACTTTTAAAAGCTGATTTTGGTGCATGATTATATGGTTAGTTGCATTTTATTATTAGTATTTAGCTTGGATTTATTTTTCTGCAACCAACTAGTTTGGAGAGCTATTTTTAACTTCAAAAATCTCTCATCTTTTGCTTTAAAAATTGAAATTAGACCAAGCTTTGTGGAATCATCTTTTAATGTTGTTTACTTGTTTAAATTTAAGTTGAAGACATTTTTCTCCATTGCCTTTGATGTTGCTGAGATGAGATGTATAGGGATTTTAGATGTATGTTGTACAATGTTTTAATTGTCTGTTATTTGTCTATTTTCTTTGTAAAAAGGCATTAGTCGTTTTATGGGTTTTGAGGAAGAACGGTTCATTTTCAACAAGATAATATGTGTTATGTTCATTATCTTTCTGATCGTCAACTCCTTTTTTGATCTTTCTTCAATATTTTTCTTATTGTTATGAGGCAAATATGCCATATCTTCCCAAATGAGCTAATAACTTAAGTGTGGTTCTGACAAACTTGCAGGGGCATTTACATTAGGCGAAGAATGAATTGCAGCACGCAAGCACAGAATGCAGAAAGTGACACTCTGGGTAAACATTTTTACACCCTGATTTCACCTAATGAGGTGTGCCTCTATATTAGCCCCAAAACACAGCATCTTTACACTTTTCTAACATCAGCAAACCTCAACCAAAAACTGTTGAGGATGAGGCTGCATGGAGCAATGAAACCAGAAAAATTGAGAACCCAGCATCCACAACATGATTATCTTGATCCAATCGATACTTTAATATTTACGAAGCAGCAAACAGCCTGAGGTGGGTGTCACAGTGACGTGGGAAGGTTAGGCTTGTGAACAGCATCCTCACTCTTGAGGGAGTCAGACATCCACCAGTGGCGGCAAAATCCGCATCCCATGCTCAGGGAGTAAAAGCTCTGCAGGGGCTGAATCAGCAGACATGCCTCTTCTCCTCAGCCACAGATTTAGACCTGGCAGCTGGGCTGGATGGTAATTGGTAGTGTTGCTGGGAATGGCACAGTGCTTGCAGGTGAGGGAGGGGAGGGGAGGACGGTGTGTGCCTGCTTGCCGCTCACGCCAATTGCAGTGGTTAGAGGAAGCTGGCCACGGACGGCAGGGGAGACGGCGATAGTGCACACTTGTCAATGAGCGCTCAGGGGAGTCTCCGGAATAAGAAGTAAAAGTCCTCATGTTACCCACTGCAACACGCCCTCCCTCCTCCCATTTTTATTTTTCACTCCATCCCTCTTCTCTAAACTCCCACTCGCTTATTGTCGCTCACATTCATCCACTTGTTTTCGACCGTCTGATATGTTAACCCCACCCTGTAGCTTTGCATATTGTGGACGGCGTTTGTTAAAGCTGACACTGCACTGAGTACCCCTCTGTGAACCGCAGGTGGATGGAATAAATGCAAATGAATAACAATAAGGAACTACAGCGTGTTCATTTATGGATATCATACCACTTCACATGACAGGTTTTGAGTTAAGCTGTACTGTTGAGAGAGCGATTGCTTACTATAAAAACAGTGTTGGGGATTATAAATGTAGCGACTCAAAACGGAAGCTTTTTTTCTTTTAAAAAGGAGTTGTGGTGTATTGTGTTCCAATGATACGCCGCTGTTTCTAATAGCCGAGCAAATTACCTCAGCAGGCACGCTTCCATGTAGCGTTGTCATGTCTGATTCATTTTAGTGAATCAAATCATCTTCAAAGATCCTCTGTCTCCTAGCTGGAAAATCATTCTAGTGAATCACTTCATCCTAAACAGTTCTCTCTCTCATTTATGGCACTGGAAAGTACCTAAATGTACCTGTTCAAGTTTAATACTGACGCTCCAACTGACCCTTTGCAAAGCCCCCCTTCATTACTGTTGCTATGTCTGACAGGCCATTGTGCTCTAACGCCACACGCCATGTTTTCACACAGTGAAAAATACATTGCAGAGTAAAGAGGAAAATGACAACGCCCCACACAGACTAGACAGAGCATGTCACTTTGTATGAAACAAAGTCTCAGCTTTAAAATTTTGTCATTTTTTAAAGAAATTCAAATACAGTTTTGTGGCTCTTTAATGTGTCATGTGAACCGTTCATCTCTTCCTCTTTACTAGTTATAGCACAAAATAACCATGAATGAACATCAGAAAGTTTCTTGTTTCAACTGCAGAAAGAAGTCAATACACACTATTTTTCAAGTTCAAGTCCACTGACTTTAATCTACTCTCCTGTCTGGTTCATTTGTTGGAAAAAATGGCAGATTCTGCACTATGATTGGTCAGATCACCTGTCAATCAAAATAATTCATTTAAATGTTTGATCTTGTTTACACCTCATTTAATTCACTGCTTTTGTGCCAGCAAAATGGTTCTGATTAAATGACAAATTAAAATGAATGTTTGTTTTTGGCCCTGTTTATACCTTGTATTAAGATGCATTTTGGTCAGTCTATCACAAGTTGACGAGGAAGACACTTTCCCATTTACACCTCCTGTTTTAGTCTGTTTCTTTTGTCCACTTTTGACAACTCTCCTAATTTCTTTGAGGGGAGGGTCTATGGGCGGATGTATGTGTGTGTTTTTTTTTTTTAGGGCTGGGCAAGTTAACCTGTTATTGCGTTAAGGCATTAATTAATTAATTAACGCCAACAATTATTTTATCATGCATTAACTTTTGAATTCATTATTGAATTTTGTGCATAAAGCAATTAATTGTGATTAAAAATTGCAATCGTTGCCCAGCACTAGTTTTTTCTTATCTTTTGATCTAATTTTGCGGTCTAATGTGCTTTCGACTACCTCTGAAAGTGGTTGAAAGTGGACAAGCTCAAAATGCTTCAGACCATTTACACCTGTATTTAGCATTGTCCACTTGTAATTAAATTGACAAAAATGCATCTTAATACCAGGTGTAAACAGGGCCAATAAAATATGTTGTCCCTTGTGCATCTTCATATTGTAACTTACATAGTAACATACTGAAACTTCAAAGTAGTTCATTTTTGTTTGTTGCTTGCTAAGTCAAAATCTGTATCAGTAGAATAAGATAAAAAAAGCCCAATATTCTCTAATTCAAGAAAAAACAACAACAACCCCCAAATAAGTGGCACGGTTTGCAAGCTTATAAGAGCAGTAGAGTGGTAGGGAAATGTGCTCATGTATTTGTTTCACTCAGACCAGAACAGTCGTTTCAGACCACTCAACCTGGAGTCCCGCTCTTCCCTCCTCTTCTCAGGGTCCAGCTTGGCATGGGAGAGCAGCCACTGAAGCCAATTAGCAGAAGCACTACAGAGCACTTTTACTCAAGGGTTGATGGGCTCATTAAGCATTAAGAATTCATGACATTTAACTCTTCAACATGGCGGGCAGATAGCGTGGAGGGCGTTGATTGGATGGGCAAAGCCTGCTTTTTTCCCCAGCAATCAACAAAAATAGACCTCTCTCTCAGCTTTGAGAGCTCAGGGATAAACAGGGGTGCACAGATCATTCTTACCTGTGTGAACAATGTGTGTGTATGAGAGAGAGGTCTTTATGGCACACCTGTGTGCAATTCTGTACTGATGAAAATTAATAATCTATGAAAACAAATACGCTTGCACATCCACGGGCAGTTAACTTAACTGACTGATTATTGACTGGCTATTAACAATTAATGGAAGCTTGCAATAATATGAGGCTATAGAAGTTATATTGTGCCCTGGGGAATTTAACACGGAGGAACAGTGTTAGAATTTTATGTGATGCTAAGGTACTAGTGATTATGGTGGAAAAGCTGTCCAGTTATGTTCAAAAACGTAAAATAACATACAGTTATGTTCAAAAACGTAATTTTAAATACACAATTTACTTTTTTTTTCAATTCCTTTTATGTAATAAATTTATTTTGCTGTAAATAGTTCAAAACTGAATAAGTCTGGTCTTACAGTTTACTGTAGGTAAACTGAACTATCTATCTATCTATCTCCGTCTGTCTGTCTGTCTAAATAGGGCGTTTCCTCTGAGGATGCAAGGGATGCAGTGTCTCAAAAATAAATTAGTACAAAAATAAAACAACGCCAATATTAAAAAATATAACATTAAAACGTGTATAAATCACTCGTTTTTTTCTAAAGAAACATTGTCTAAAAGTGACACCAGCAGGTAAAGTTACAACAGTCGGCATCTCTCTCGCCTCCCCTGAGCCCATTGAATTTTAACAGACTCCTAAGTGTGCGGTGAGTTTGGTGGGGGGTAATTGAGAATGAATGGAGGAAAGTCATGTGAGAGGAGGCAATGCCTCCATCGCGATTGGATATGTTCGCGATTCAGTCTGAATAAGCAATAAAATGGTGTTAATGGGAAGACTAAAAAAAGTAAGTAAACAACTCACACACTTAGATAATAAGTGTTACATCCTTTGTTACATCCAAATAAGACTTGAAATGGTATGAAAACATGATCTGTGGGAGTTTTTAGTGAGTAATTAGCTTGGTGAAATTTAAAGTAAATCTCTGTGTTTGTGACCAATATTTGATGACTGATGATCTGAAAAATAAAAAAATAGTTAAAAGTTAAGTTAGATCTATCTATCTATGTATGTATCTACAGTATGTATGTATCTATGTATCTATCTATCTATGTATCTATCTATCTATCTATCTATCTATCTATCTATCCATCCATCCTTTGGAAGACATATGTGTTATGTCACAATGCACTGCATTTATCTATAAAATAGGTTAGCCACAAATCACAAATATACTGTAGCTACTCAGAGCATTGAGTAGAGCAAACTACTCATTTTTTATTATTATTTATTTTATTACTATTAATTTCAGTCATTTTGTTGTGTCATTTTTCGTAGTTTGTTTTTAAATATTTCTATATGTTTTAGTTTTTTTTAATAAATTAAGATGAGAAACGTCACCTTGGCAACTAGCCGGAATAAAATATCTACTTTTTATATTTAATTTTCTTTCAAGTAAAGATTTTATTATTTTTTTTAATAGTTTTAGTTTTAGTTTCGTTTTTAGTTTTATAATAACTAACCCCTCTTCCTGGTTCTACGTGGCTCTGTTTTTTTTTTTTTGCATGTGAATAAGCAAAATCAAACCAATAATGCCTTTTCATAACCTACCATAAGTCATCTGTACTGTTTGTTTGAGGGTTAAACTTGTATATTCAGCATTTAAGCATGTCTGTGCTGGTTTTGAGGTGGTGGCAGACTATGTGGGGGGTAAAACAATAATCTGACAGAGATTAACCACTTCATTTATCTGTTCCATCAGCTCCTCCATTAATGATGTTACCCACAACCAAGCACCTGGGGGGTTTCGGTGGAAGACAGCGCTGCTATTATAATATGCATATTCTCATGCCCCCAAGAGATTGATATATCAAAGATATCTGAAGTTTGCATTATTCGAGTTGCAGTATTAGTGTGTGTGCACTTCTACTCTAATACCAGTGTTTAAAAAGTAATCACACATATAACAAGGCTTTCTTCAGAAATTAACCAGAGAGACACACTCAGATGAGAGAAATATGATAAAGCCGCTTGCACCTGCATCGGGTGGAGGAGGCTGTGGGATGGAGGAATTGCAAGTTATCCGGTCTTTTCAAATTAAGGTTTCATTGTGCTTGTACACAGAGAAACAGGTTCTCTGTACAATGATTCTCACTTTATGCTTCACTCAGATGTCTAGAATGATACTTACAGCTCTGAAATATTAAACATACATTATTGAAACACATGTCAGCAAACAGGATCAAACTCTCTCAAAAATGTCCAACTGTTCTCTTTGTTAGCCCTCAGAGCGGCTCTTTTCATCTCATCATTTAATTTCATTCTTCCATGTCTCTCTTTTGATCCACCCCCCTCTCTCTATATCTTTTCATACCTCTTTTCCATCATCTTTACTCAATCACTCTCTCTGTCTGTTAGCAGTTACCATGTTTGTTTTAAAGATTTTCCTCTCTGCAGCTCAAACGCTTCAGATTTATTTTGCCGCTGCTGTCATTCAACCTGATTCACTCCAAAACTCTCACAAAAGGTGTAAAGATCCTGGCGCCGGTGAGAATGAAATAAAAACACCAATGCCAGCAAATCCTTTTCCATGTGAGGAAACACACAAGGTAATATTCAATAATCCTTTTCCACATGAGGAAACACATAAGGATGTATTCAATATTTAAAGAGTGACTTTTCCTTCAAAGAATAGCATGTGCAAGTATAAATTCTCTCCTGTTAAAAAATATTTATTTGCTTGTTTGTGATATGGCTTTAATACAATAATTCAACCAAGAAGATAAAACTAAGCAACTTACATTTTACACAATATTGCAGACAATTTTTTTCCCTCAACCAAAAACAAAAAGTTCCATTCAGAGCCAAAGCAATATTAGAGCTATAGTGACATGCTTAAATGATTCAGTTTTTTGAATGAATCAGTTGAGTGAATGATTCAAAGACTCTCTTATAAAGCCAGTCACTTGTTTCATTCATTAGAGTGTGGTTAAAATTATAATAAATAAAGAATAAATTAAAGGAATAGTTCACCCAAAAATGAAAATTACCTGATAATTTACTCACCTTCAGGCTATCCAAGTTGTAGATGAGTTTGTTTCTTAAACGGAACAGATTTGGAGAAATGTAGCATAACATCACATTTAAATGGGTGCCGTCAGAATGAGAGTTTAAACAGCTAATAAATCCACAAATAATCCACAAAAAAATTAACATGACTCCAGTCCATCAATTAACGACTAGTGAAGTGAAAACCTGCATATATGTAATAAATAAGATGATTTTAACCTCAAACCATTGTTTTAAGCTAAAATAAATAGATAGAATAAATAAATTCCTCTAACCATTATATTGCTTTCTCTGGTGAAAAAGTTGTCTCATCTGAATCAGGAGAGAAATATGCACAGATTACACGTTGTTTACAAGATAATACAAGTTCTAAACAAATATTTTTGGTGGATTTTGATGCGAGAAGACAACAGGGGATGGACTTTTACATTGGAGGATACAGAGTTGTGGTTTATGGACATGTTTTTTGCCCAGAAGTGACTGTTTGAGATTAAAAATGTCTTGATGGATTTGTTTCTAACAAAATTGCAGCTTTTCATTTCACAAGATGTTAACTGATGGACTTGGATCATGTGGATTACAAAATCTCCAAATCTGTTCTGATGAAGAAACAATTTCATCTATGTCTTGGATGGCCTGAGGGCAAGTATATTTTGGGTGAACTATTCCTTTAAGTCACCACCTACTGAAGTCACTGTACTCTTCATGTGTATATTTCTATTCGAACATGTATGTTTTTATTTCAATACGTAAGTATATTTAATACACAATTTAATTTTGTTCACAAGTAGAAATACTTTCCCTCCTGATTCCTTAAAAACATCGACCTTGCATCCTTTCTTCATACTAAATCTCACCATGCAAAGGCGACAGGACCCCGGGGCAGTGTTTATTTCAGAATAGATGGCAAGCAATTAAAGGGATGTTCACCTAAGTGTCTCTGTGACAAGAATAGGTACTTGCTACAGACAAACCAAAGACAAATCAATACTGCTGGGAAGACGAAAACAGCATGAGCCAGAGCAGTAGAAAAACAACAACCTTATAGCACAGTCCTTTGTGTAATTGTGTGGGTGCTTGCATGAACTGAATGAACAGAGAAGATAACACAATGAATGTGTGTTCTGGACAGCTGCAGACTGGTTAAGCAGTTCCTCTGTTGCTCAGGATTGTAATTGAGCTGTCAGGAGTGGAGAATGAAGTGAGGTCTGATGGAGGAAGAAGATGAAATGAGATCTTTTCTTTGGTTCGTTTTCTTTTTTTGTGCTTTGTCATATTACAGCAACACTGTGATTTAGTGTGTGATGTATTTAGTTGTGAAATTAAAAACAAAAACAAAACAAAAAACAATTAATCTTGGTCACAGAGATGCATTTGAGACGGTTGTTACTACAAGGTGTAAACAGGGTCTGAAGGACACAAATGTGAGACATTTTGAACTTAAAATCAATTGTCTTCATGCTACCAATTGCACTGACAAAGAAAAAAAAAAACACTGACTCTAGCATTCACACATCGACCATTTTGTAACGTGAAAAGCATAGAGACGGTTTAATTGAGAGTTAAATTGGGGGGAGAGGCCGGAGGGAAAAGGCTGTTTTGAACTGAAGGAGCTGTCTGCTCTAGTCTGACCTGTACATGGAGGTGAGTGTATTAATACTTGGCTTGTTAATGCATCTGTGTAGAGGGAGAAAGTGACCTTTTCTCACAGGAACTAAAAGACTCTAATTAGCTGCTGAAAGGGAAGATCAAATCAACAGCTGCTGTACACACGCAAGGAAAATATGAAACCGTGCTCGGAATCCACATTTAGACGACAATACTCTCAGCATGTACTCCATGCTGATGCCATTTTGAACTGAATAAGATAGTAGTAGATGACAGAGTTTTTACAGCTATTAAGCTTAGCAGTGACATTATAATATAATTATTTGTCAAAAAAAGTCGTTAATTTTTATTACTGTCACTCAAATTCTGGAGACTGCAGAGATCCACCCCCTCCTAAGCCTAAATTAAGAACAAACGGGAAATGATAGCATTAAGGCATATACAGTACATGACAGCAGAAAATTTTAGTTTGCAATCTTGCTGCCGTACCTCTTCCACACACAAGAATGACAAAATTATACAGTGTCTGTGAAGCTGTGAGCACAACAATGCTTGCTGCTGCTTTAGCTTGATGTTACTGTGTGAAAACATGCTGCATCTCTGAATGAAGCCATCACTGATATTGTGCTCCATGTTGAATTATTGAAATAATATGACATTTATACTGCATTCACTATTTAGTATTCACTTATCTGTTACATTGTAGCCTTATGATAAAATCGTTTAAATTGTTTAGATTTTTGCCTTATCAATCTACAGTCCATATCCAATATATCGCATCCAAAAATGTGCTGTATTTCTCTATAAAATAGATTAGCCAAAAATATTAATATTTAGAGCCTAAATAATTATGGTTTGTGAGCAGATACTAATTTTATGATTCAGAACTCAGGAAAATCGACACCACACTGTAAAACCTGATAAGTTAAAAATACTCAAAACATTTGAGGAAACTTATTGCCTCAAAATATTTGATTAAACAAACTCAGTTTTTATAAGTTAGTAGAGCTTAAAATTTTTATGACAAGTGGAGCAGGGCTGAGAGCAATGGGTGCCAAGCCTTGCTTCCATAATCCCACCCCACTTATCACAAAGATAATTATATACAACTTGCTTCCATCAACAGCACATCCATTCAGATCTTTATAGTTTAGTGCTATCAACAGCACACTAGTACATGCTAATGTAGTTATCTAATAGACTCAAAACAACACTTGCAAAAACATGTAGCATATATAGTCTTTAAGTTTTGCTGTCCATCCTCAACCTAACCACAGGCTCTACTCTTCACCACAACAGTAACACTACAAAACCAACATAACAGAAACCTATGTAAATCCTAACATAACACAACATTTAAGTACTAACTTATGTCTCTCTATGCTAATCTTGTGCAAAAACACAAAATAACACTTAATTTCTACATTTGTTTTCCTTGTTGTCTGATGCAAAGCATGCTGGGAACTAGAAAACGCAATAATTTTAAGTTCACCTTACTACAACAACATGTTGAGTTTACAGAACTTATTTCAATTAAGTCCAATGAACTTTCATTATTATTTGTGTGAAATTAACTCATTTCATTTAATTCATTTCACTGTTTGGTTTTACAGAGTTCAGTGTTACTTTTGTATTATTTATGTGCTATAATATTATTTATTAATATTTTGAATAACCTTTATTATATTTTTTTTGTTTTTATTTTAATTTGAGTAATTTTGCTGTTTTTGTCATTTTCATGTTTTAAACATCTCTATATAGCTTTAATTTATTTTATTTCAGTTTTATTTTTAGTAATTTTAGTCCGTCAGTTTAAAGTTATTTATTTCAGGTAGTTGCCAAAGCAATGTTTGTAATTTACATTTTAAGTTTTTCAAGACAAAGTTATTCAAGACAAGTTTTTTTTTTAAAGATTTGTTTTTGCCTTTTATTTGATAGGACAGTAAATAGACAGGAAACAAAGTTGGAGAGAGAAAGGGGGGACGGGATCGGGAAAGGTCCACGAGCCAGGACTCAAACACAGGACGCCCGAAGCGCAACAGCGCTATATGTTGACGCGCTGCCCACGAGGCTATCGGCGCTGACCAAGACACGTTAACAATAACAAACCAAGCTAGAATTTCTTTCCTTTTTATATTATATAGAATGACTAATAAAACGTCACGCATCAACATCGTATGACAGAAATACACAAGAATAACCTTTAAAGTAGCAATTTTCAGTAGGCAAGATGGGCATTTAATAAAACTTGCAGTAGAAAGTCATTGATAGATTTAAACTGGTGCTAAATGACTTGAGAAAACAGAAAGAAAGGGTGGTAAAAGTTGGTAAAAAAAAACAGAAAGAAAGGTGGTAAAAGGCCAAAAAGGTAGGAAAACTTCAATACCCATAATGCACTGGGTTTGCTCTGACAGAAATATAATCTGTATTTTGACATCCTAACAAAATCTGGCTGAAAATCATCAAAGTTATCCTTTAAATAAAGGATAACACTGATGCTAATATGATAATACATCACTTTTAAAAAAGAGATCAAGTTAATTCTTCATGAAATGAACAGCGGATGAATGATTACTGAAGTATTTTTAAAAAAGACAGAAATCAGACACTGCCAAAAACAAAAAAAACAGTGTAACCTCTCATTTAAAAGTCAATGATTAAAAAGTTCAGTCTCACGAGGCAATAGTCCATTTGAACCAAGAGTGACTCACTCGATCTGAGCCATCCGCCTGTTCCCATAATGACTCGCTCCTTCACAGTGCAGTGCCGCAGAATAGCAAGAGATTGGAGGGAGTCTATAAGCAGTGTACTAGCTGCACTAGGACTCCCAGAAGTAAGGACAGGAGAGCCTGGAGAGCAGAGAGGGGCTCTGTCAGAAACCGGGAAAGTGCCACGCAGATATAAATTAGCCTATGTTGTTGAAGGGGTCCCCAGCTGGCTCCCCTGCACACGGAGAATAATTACACCGATTTCCTCTTCCCCTCCCTGCCACCACCACACATCAGAGTCACCAAGTTGGAAATAAAACCCAGTTATCCTTCTCTCACAGCTGTGCACCTTAGCCTGTTGATGTATTATCGTGCACACAAACACAAGTTAGTAATTGTCTGTCATTCTTTTGAGGTTGAGACGATGCTAAGTTACAGGTGAAGAAAAAAAAATGCTAGCTTTGAAAAGCTGGTAATTAAGTTAAGTTTAGACTGTTTCAAATTCCTGTTGCTTTGCCGTTCTCACCTGTCAAACATATTCATTATCACATCGCATCGCATCAGAGACAACACAATCATGAGGTAACAGTTTTTCTTTGGGTTCAAATACACCTGGAAAAGATATGAGGCATTGGCTGTTAGAGTACTTTCACGCATTTTAACAAAGCTTTTTACCAAGAATCTTTCTTATTTTGGAAACAGATATTCAGCTGTTATGCACCAGTCACTCTTTGTGCGATTTCCTCTCATCAGGGGCCAGCTGCACCAGCTGTGTGTAAATTAAAACTTAGCTTAGCATAAATAGGCACTAGGTTACTAAATATTTGGTACCTGAATTTTGATGGGAGCCTTTGACATGTAAGCTCTGTCAAAAAAATTATACACTGCTGTTTGTGGTCTAAGATTTTTTAAAATGTTTTCGAAAGAAGTCTATCATATTATTTGTAATTGTTTTACGTTTCAATATCTTAAATGCAGTTTATTCCTCTGATGGCAAAATTTAATTTTCATTGTCAAATGATCTTCAGAAATCATTCTGATATGAAGATTTGGTGTTCAAGCAACATTTATTATCATCAATGTTTAACTATAATCAACGGTCATGTTGCAATATTGTGGAAATATTTTGTGTGTGTGTGTGTGTGTGTGTGTGTATATATATACAGTGAGGAAAATAAGTATTTGAACACCCTGCTATTTTGCAAGTTCTCCCACTTAGAAATCATGGAGGGGTCTGAAATCGTCATCGTAGGTGCATGTCCACTGTGAGAGACATAATCTAAAAAAAAAATCACAATGTATGATTTTTTAACTATTTATTTGTATGATACAGCTGCAAATAAGTATTTGAACACCTGTCTATCAGCTAGAATTCTGACCCTCAAAGACCTGTTAGTCTGCCTTTAAAATGTCCACCTCCACTCCATTTATTATCCTAAATTAGATGCATCCGTTTGAGGTCGTTAGCTGCATAAAGACACCTGTCCACCCCATACAATCAGTAAGAATCCAACTACTAACATGGCCAAGACCAAAGAGCTGTCCAAAGACACTAGAGACAAAATTGTACACCTCCACAAGGCTGGAAAGGGATACGGGGAAATTGCCAAGCAGCTTGGTGAAAAAAGGTCCACTGTTGGAGCAATCATTAGAAAATGGAAGAAGCTAAACATGACTGTCAATCTCCCTCGGACTGGGGCTCCATGCAAGATCTCACCTCGTGGGGTCTCAATGATCCTAAGAAAGGTGAGAAATCAGCCCAGAACTACACGGGAGGAGCTGGTCAATGACCTGAAAAGAGCTGGGACCACCGTTTCCAAGGTTACTGTTGGTAATACACTAAGGCGTCATGGTTTGAAATCATGCATGGCACGGAAGGTTCCCCTGCTTAAACCAGGCCCGACTTAAGTTTGCCAATGACCATTTGGATGATCCAGAGGAGTCATGGGAGAAAGTCATGTGGTCAGATGAGACCAAAATAGAACTTTTTGGTCATAATTCCACTAAACGTGTTTGGAGGAAGAAGAATGATGAGTACCATCCCAAGAACACCATCCCTACTGTGAAGCATGGGGTGGTAGCATCATGCTTTGGGGTGTTTTTCTGCACATGGGACAGGGCGACTGCACTGTATTAAGGAGAGGATGACCGGGGCCATGTATTGCGAGATTTTGGGGAACAACCTCCTTCCCTCAGTTAGAGCATTGAAGATGGGTCGAGGCTGGGTCTTCCAACATGACAATGACCAAGCACACAGCCAGGATAACCAAGGAGTGGCTCTGTAAGAAGCATATCAAGGTTCTGGCGTGGCCTAGCCAGTCTCCAGACCTAAACCCAATAGAGAATCTTTGGAGGAGCTCAAACTCCGTGTTTCTCAGCGACAGGCCAGAAACCTGACTGATCTAGAGAAGATCTGTGTGGAGGAGTGGGCCAAAATCCCTCCTGCAGTGTGTGCAAACCTGGTGAAAAACTACAGGAAATGTTTGACCTCTGTAATTGCAAACAAAGGCTACTGTACCAAATATTAACACTGATTTTCTCAGGTGTTCAAATACTTATTTGCAGCTGTATCATACAAATAAATAGTTAAAAAATCATACATTGTGATTTCTGGATTTTCTTTTTTAGATTATGTCTCTCACAGTGGACATGCACCTACGATGACAATTTCAGACCCCTCCATGATTTCTAAGTGGGAGAACTTGCAAAATAGCAGGGTGTTCAAATACTCATTTTCCTCACTGTATATATATATATATAGTGACGGGAGGAGCCAACGACAGACACAGTGGGTGTGGCGTCAGGCCTCGGAGAGGCTTTTATTTAACAGAAATAATAAAACAGTGTCCAAGGGGGAAAGGTGTCCAACAAAACAGGGGGGATCTGGTGTCCTCGTTGTGCTGCGGGGCTCGTGAAGGAGGGCAGTGTTCCAAAGGGGAAGGGTCCAGGGAAGGGGCGGAGTCCGGTGGCCGCACGCGCTCCCGCTCTGGTCCGGTTTACGAGGGGCGGCGGCTTCTTCTGAGCGGCGGCTCTTCCTCTTCTTCCTCGGCCTTTGGCGGGACTTGATCGGCCCGGCATCCTGGCCCGACAGCCGTGTCTGGTGCGGCGTTCTCCCGGACCGCGGGTTCGGCAGCTCACGTCTCCGGTGGCGCGATGTCCCTCTACGCACCCTTCCTGGACCCACGAGGACACCAGCGTGCATGCACGGGGGAAGAGACCGGTCTCTCGAGGAGAGGCGCGCTGGGCATTTAACAGCGGCGGTGATGAGGCTTCATTCAGTCCAGCTGTGCCTCATCACACGCCGCCAGCCCGCGTTGATCCCACGCCCCTCCTCTCATCCACCCACTCCAGTCGGGAGCCTGGTGAAGGGCGGCGAATAAGGGACGGGGTGGTGATGATGAGGGGGAGGGCCACCGATCCGTCACAATATATATATATATATATATATACACACACATACAGTCATGGCCAAAAATATCAGCACCCTTGGTAAATATGAGCAAAGAAGGCTGTGAAAATTAATCTGCATTGTTAATCCTTTTGATCTTTTATTTACAAAATTCACAAAAATCTAACCTTTCATTGGATAATAAGAATTTAAAATGGGGGGAAATATAATTATGAAATAAATTATTTTCTCAAATACACGTTGGACACAATTATTGGCACTCCTAGAAATTCTTATAAGTAAAATATCTCTGAAATATATTCCCATTCATATTCACAATTTTGAGCACTCCAGGGTGATTATGTACATGAAATTATCCAGCCATGGCTTCCTGTTTCACATAAAATATATATGGGGGAAAACAAAGCCCAAATTCCCTTAATCATCCATCACAATGAGAAAAACCAAAGAATATATTTCTGATGTGCAGCAAAAGATAACTGAGCTTCACAAATTAGTGAAGTGGCCTTAAGAAAAGACCTAGAGCAGTGAAAATCCCCATTTCCACTGTCAGGGAAATAATTAATAATTTCCAATCAACATAAAATATTACGAAACTGCTAATGCACGGTGAGAAGGTTTGAGTTTGAGTGGCTAAAGACTCTCCAAGGACCACAGCTGGAGAATTGCAGAAAATAGTTGAGTCTCGGGATCAGAAAACCTTAAAAAAAATGGTCAAACATCACCTACATCACCACATGTTGTTTGGGAGGGTTTCAAGAAAAATTCATCCAAAAACAAACTCCAGCATATTCAGTTATCAGACACGACTGGAACTTCAAATGGCACTGGCTTCTATGGTCAGACGAAACTAAAAAATAAGCTTTTTAGCAGCAAACAATCAAGATGTGTTTGGTGAACACGTGGATAAAAAGTATCCCATGTGTACAATGAAATATACTGCTGTATTTTTGATGTTGTGGGCCCATATTTCTGCTGGAGGTCTTGGACATCTTGTTTAGACACGTGGCATCATGGATTCTATCAAATACCAACAGATAAAAAATCAATAAGTGACTGACTCTGTTAGAAATCTTATAAAGGGCCATGTTTGAATCTTCCAACCGTACAGTAATCCAAACACAAACCTCAAAGACAACACGAAAATGAGTCACTGAGCACAAAACCAAGCTTCTGCTGGCCATTCCAGTCCTCTGACCTGAACCCTATAGAAAATGAGTGGGTGAACTGAAGAGAAGAAGCAAAAACATGGAGCTGGGAATCTAAAGAGTCTGGAGTGATTCTGGATTCTGGAAGGAATGGTCTCTGATCTCTTGTCAGGTGTTCTCTAACCTCATCAGGCATTATAGGAGAAAATTTAGAGCTGTTAAACTGGCAAATGGAGGTTTCAAAAAGTATTGAATAAAAGGGTGCCGTTAATTGTGTAAATGTCTATTAGAGAAAAACATTTATTTCATAATGATATTTCCCCCCATTTTAAATTCTTATTATCCAATGAAAGGTTAGAAATTTGTGAATTTTTTTTAATAAAGATCAAAAGGATTAACAATGCAGATTAATTTTCACAGCCTTCTTTGAGCATATTTACCAAGTGTGCCGATATTTTTGGCCATGACTGTATATATACTGTATACAGTGCCCTCCAAAAGTATTGGAACAGTAAAGACAAAATTGCTCTGTTGGCTGTGGAGTCAAGACATTTGCAAATATGATTAAAAGATGAATATGAGACAAAACTACAGAATGTCACATTTTATTATTAGACGTTTCAACACAGATGTGACCCTGGACCACAAAACCAGTCTTAAGTCGCTGGGGTATATTTGTATCAATAGCCAAAAATACATTGTATGGGTCAAAATGATCGATTTGTTTTTTATGCCAAGAATCATTAGGATACTAAGCAAAGATCATGTTCCATGAAGATATTTTGTAAATTTCTTACCATAAATATATAAAAACTTCATTTTTTGATTAGTAATATGCATTGCTAAGAACTTAATTTGGACAATTGTAAAGGCGATTTTCTCAATATTTAGATTTTTTTGCACCCTCAGATTCCAGATATTCAAATAGTTGTATCTCGGCCTGTATATTGTCCTTTCCTATCAAACCATACATCAATGGAAAGCTTATTTATTCAGCTATGATGTATAAATCTAAATTTTGAGAAATTGACACTTCAGACTGGTTTTGTGGTCCAGGGTCATATATATGTTTTACCAAATAAAAAGAACAGCACTTTTAGAGTTCATCCCACTCATTGATGTGAGCATAAGTATTGGGACAGTTGAACATAAGGCAGATATAAAAGATTAAGAGCTATTATTTAGTTGCAGATCCCTTACACACAATCACAGCAGTGAGTCTTGGTCTCATCCTTTGAAATGCTTTTCCCAGCCTTTAATGCAGACAATTCCAATTGTTGCTTGTTTTGGGGAGTTTCTGCCTTTACTCTCCTCTCCAGCTGTTCAGTTGGATTTAAATCTGGAGATTGACTTGGGCAATCTAAGACTTTCCATTTCTTTGCCCTTATAATATTATATTCTTTGACTGAACTGGCAGGGTGTTTTGGATAATTGTCCTGATGCAATATGAAGCACTTCCCAATGAATTTGGTGGCATTTTCTTGAATATTGGTAGGCAAGATGGTTTTGTACCCTTCCAAATTCATTCTCCTACTGTCACCATACATTGTCATCAGTAAAGTTGAGAGGGTCTGTTCCAGAGGCAGTCATGCATGCCCATGCCATTACACCACCTCCACCATGCTTTACAGATGAGGCTGTATGCTTGGGATAATTGCAGTTCCCTTTTTTTCTCCACATTTTTGCTTTCCCATCACTTAGATAAAGGTTCATCTTTGTCTCATTGGTCCATAAACACAGTTTCAAAACTCTTCTGGCTCACCTTTGTGCTTTTTTGAAAACTCTAATCTTGCCTTTCTATTTTTGGTTCTGGTCAGAGGTTTGCATTTTGCTGTGTAGCATCTGTAATTCTGTGTCAAAGTCTCCTGAGGACAGTAAATTGTCAGAGCATCACCCCAGCTTTCTGGAAGTTGTTGGTGATTTTACAAACACGTCTTTTAGGATTCATTTTCACAGCTTTTATGATTTGTCTGTCATCAACTACTGTTGTTTTCTCAGCTGATCAGGTCGTTGTTGGTTGCTGGTGGTTTCCAAACTCTTGATTTCTCCATGCCCTTTGTTTTTGCTAGAGCTCTAACTGACTTCCTCTTTTCTTTTAGCATCCAAATTGCTTGCTTTTCTCTCAAAGTCAGCTCCCTCGTCTTCATCCTGGTTTGTGTGTGTCATCATCAAATGCAAATGCAATCAGAATGCAGAAGTAATGGATATAACTGATACGACACATTCCCTGCTTTTAATATCTGAAGAATTAATGCAACAGGACACAGCTGATCACTTGTCTTAGAAAGACCTGTGAGGCAACTGTTCCAATACTTATGCTCACATCAGACAGGGGGATGAAACTCTAAAAGTGCTGAACTTCTTAGCTGGTAAAACATCTGTGTTGAATCACCCAATAATAAAATGTGACATTCTGTAGTTTTGTCTCATATTCATCTTTTAATCATATTTGTAAATGTATTGACTCCACAGCCAACAGAGCAATTTTGTCTTTACTGTACCAATACTTTTGGAGGGTACTGTATATATATATATATATATACACACATATAACAGTTCTCTCTGGTCCTTGAATCTGATTGGCTGAAAAGAGTGTTGATATTAGAGTCCGACAGAACTCCAAATGTTTCAATGCTTGTATCACTCTACTTGCCGAAGTGGCCGTATTTCTCACAGCGAGTGTGATGGTGGAAGCCCAAATCCCCTATAATTTTAAAAATAATACTGTTTTGTGTCACGGAATGTAATTTTAAGAGATTTTAGGCGAGAATGTACTTGTTTGGACTCCAAATATACAGTTTGTTAATAAAGATAATGTCTATTTGAAAATTTTCTTCGATGTTTTCAGAGATGTGAGCTCCAGGGTGTCAGCGGCCATTCAGCACTCATAAACCCACGGAGAGAGCGCCTCACCTCGGCCAGATCTTCTGGAATTTACTGCTGGCTCTGATGTCTCTATAGTGGTTAAACATGAGATATATTTTGTTTTGGGTAAATCTAATGGGCAGACTTTGGTCTTATTAATCTATAACTTGTTCCAGAGCAAATAATTTTGGCAAAATCTCATCATATTTATGTAACTTCAATGTTGTATATCAAAGCGCTGCCTTTGTACTTTAGACTGAATTAACTAGCAACTTTTATGATGGCTGTTGTTGTTTATTAAATATTATTATTCAATAAATAATATTTTATATAAATAATATTAGTATTTAGTAATAGGAAACAGTGTGTGTGTGTGTGTGTGTTCATGATGGTTACATTGTTCCGCCATTAGATGGCGACAAGAGACAAGTTTTTATGAGTCAGCAGTAAAGACATTTAAATTGAAAAATAGTTTTGAACAAGGAAGTTATTTTTTCTTTCAAAACCAGCTTGTACACAGCCAAAAAATGCACTGAGCAGTGTTGTCATCATGAATCACCCTTAAAAAAAATGAAAGGATAGTTCGAGCCAATTGGACATTCAAACTAATATTTTATTGTGATTATGAGTTGATTTGAAGAATGAATGCTGGATCAGATGCAGGTAATCACGATGGCTCAATCTCTCTCTCATAATACACATAATACACAGCTTTTAATCCAGTAATACAATAAACTTTTAATGAAGCAACTCAACGTTCCTTCATTACTAGTTCTAAAGTGACGTTTTGGAATTAGTAACAGAGGCTTGGGCTCAGCTGTTAAACTGTCAACATTAGATTTGAATCCGTGGCAGAAAAAACAATTCTGCACAAAAGTGGGCTTTTAAAGACACTCCATTGTTATTTTTTTTTAATGCATTTACACACTCGTGCCGTCGAACTATTGTATAAACGCAATATCACACTCGTAGACGTGAGATATGGCTGTATGTCGGAACGCTGTGATTACCTATGGCACGAATCACAGCCGTACCGATATACAGCCATATCTCACGTCTACAAGTGTGATATTGCTAGCTATATATTAGTGCTGTCAAAAGATTAATCATAATTAATCGGATCCAAAATAAAAGTTTTTGTTTACATATTATATATATGTGTGTACTGTGCATATTTATTATAAATACACACACATGCATGTATATATATTTCAGAAAAATATGTTGTTTGTATATTAAATATATTTATAGCCTATATAATATAAATTATATGAATATAAATATATACATGTAAATAAATGTAAATATTTTTGAAATATATACTGTATGTATGTGTATTTATATATACATAAATATACACAGTACACACATATATGTCAACAAAAACTTTTATTTTGGATGCGATTAATCGCGGTTAATTGTTTGAAAGCACTAATATATATTATATAGTACAGTATTCTTCCTGTTGTCCCTTTCAGTTTAAAAGAACAGAATTTATTTGAAATATAATTTTTGTTACATTCTAAATGTCTTTAATTTACAATTTACTGCATCCTTGCTGAATAAAAGTAAGGAAATTTAACTGTCCCCCAAACTCTGAATGGTAATTTATATATAATGTTAAAAAACAAATTAAAAATAAGTATATATAATTTATTGCCCATTATTCATTTTAGATACGGTTTCATTTATACACACAGAATTTACTTGACAGTTAATTGTTAAATGAGCCAAAAGATTATTTAAAACATTAACTTTAAAGCTAAAACTGAAATGCATGGCTTTTCAGCACTACTTAAATAAAATTATTAATTTATCAATAAAATTAAACTACACATCTATTTACAGAGACCTTTCAACCTGCTAGCCAAGTTCTGTCTTAAGAACAAATTGTGAAATTGTCAAATTAGAAATTAAGAACAAACTAAATATTTACTGAACCCCTAGCGTGAACTTCAAGAAAGACTGCCTAGACAGCGTAACCCAACAAAAAACAACCACACTTTTTTTCAGCCTGTTCAGGCAGTGCCCTTGTCCAGTGGTTGCCCTTCTAATGAAGCGTTTGGAGAAAAGGACAGAGGCAGGACAGAGGGACATGGCGTGTGGTGAGATGGACAGAGAACTGGGGCCACCTACCTCATCCCTCTCCTCCCATCACCGACTTTCTTCTATTAAAGTTATTTATTCCTTCTTTCTATTTTAAGCCTATTTATGCTGCAGGCGACTCCTCATTATCCGCCTGCGGCTCTGCAGGGATGACAGAAAAGGATCCCCTAAAAACAGAGCGAGGGATGACCCTGCCCTCCCTCTCATCCCCCTCTTCTCTCCACGCACCGCTAAATTGCCTATTATTTCTCCATTTCAGCCTGTCCCGTGTCCCCTCTGTCGGCACGTTAATGACAGGCGAGGAGAGCATCAACACGCTTCTTCTCGCTGTGCAGACGCTCATTAAATAGAGAGGATACTTAATGCTGTGGAGCTGAGCAGTTTAAGACAACGCAGTCAGAGAAGACGGCGTCTGCCTGGACTCCTCTCTGACTCACTCAATGACTTTTCAAGAGCAAAGCAGATGTGGCACCCCGTCTGGGCCCCAGAGGACAACATCTCCCACAATTCCCTGTGAATATGCAGATAGCTAAAGGCATTGCCAAGCTGTTGATGAATAATGAGAGGATTGGTGTGGCAGGCATCCCTCTGTCCTCTCATTTCCCTGTGGACTCAAAGTATAGAATTTAAATGCATAAGTGCATTGACATACTTTTGGCTACAAGTGGCCTCAGCACATTTCTTCTAAATTTTTGTAAATTTTTTTTGGTTATTTTAAACTTTAAACTTTAAACATTCATTAAAGAATCATGGAAAAAATGTATAATGGTTTACACAAGAATATTAACTTTTTTTAAACAATGATAATAAGAGTTTTTTCTTAAGGCACCAAATCACGATGTCATTTCTGAAGGATTACATGACACTGAAGACTGAAATAATGGCTGCTGAAAAAATCAGCTTTGCCATCACAGGAAAAAAAAAACATTTTAAAATAAATTAAAACAGAATACTGTTATTGTGAATTGTAATAATATTTCACAATATTGCAGTTTTTTATTGTACTTTTGATCAAATAAATGCAGCCTTGGTGAGCATATAAGAGACTTTCAAAAACGTTAAAAAAAAATATTACAAAACTTTTCAGTAAGTATGGTTTTTAAGTATGGTAATTTGTTTGATATTTATTTTCACATGTATACCACATACCTGTGCAGCTCATGTGTTGTCTGTTGAATGACGATGCAGAACATTCAAGTTGTTGTGAAGTGAATTTCTACAGATATCCCCTTCTTAGGACCCTATGAAGGGAACACAGCTTATGTTATTCAGCAGCGGCTTGGACAAGAGCATCACAGAGTAAGTAGAAATCATACCTGCTGCGTCAGCCAAGTGCTGCATCAGTTGACCCGCCGTAGTGGCACACTGTGCAACCTGACCTATGCTGCAGAGACATACTCGTCTGTCAATCACTGTGTCAGGGCATAGCGTCTGCAGTGACCCCTCTTGCACGACCTCTGACCCCAGAGGGGTCATGTACTGCAGTCTGCATCATCACTGTCAGCACTGTAATGTGACAGAAGGTCCTTCAGGGTGGCAACGACACTTATTTCACTGTCAAATATTTTTATATTTATATTTTGTTTGCTAAAAAACATGTACTGTATGCATCTGTATGTAAAGTTCCACAATGAACCTTAATAAATGCATAATTTCTCAATACATATGCATGCACAAGCACAATCTCATAGAGAAAAACATGGGTGTATGCATTAATTTTTAGAAGTGGCAATTGTGCAAATAAGTGCTGGCAACTACCTGTGGTATGATTAAAAACCGCCACTGGGCGAAATTACACAGGAGTCTAATCAGCCAGACTGCTGAATATCAGCTGGGGTCTAGGTGAAGTCTTACCAGTTATTTAACCACTAGAAAAAAAACATTTTTGCTCAGTCCACAAATCATTCTTAATTAATACTCTGCAGATTCATAACAAAGGGAAATATTGTAACGAGTCGCTGCTGTTGTTTGTACTTTGCAAGAAGGTGACTCCTCATTTTTCAGACATACATTTGCATAAATTCACATCTCTTTAAGCATGCACTCCCAAATGTGATAAAGCACTTGCTGCAAAACAAACAAATAAATAAATAAATAACAAAGAAAGGGGGCAATGAGAATGGTTAAGGGTATAGGAAGACAAAAAGAGAAATAATCAGAGGAAAAGGTGCATATATGAAAGAAAATAAAGCTGTAAAGCTCACATTGATAACAGGGGACCTCATACAGAAGTATAAATTAATATGATATGGATATATATGAAGTGGAAGGAGAGAAAGCATATGAGGATAGCAGATTTACGAGATATAGAGTGGAGGGATCAGATGGAGGGATGAAGTGATAAGTGGAAGAACGAGTGAGGCACTCTGTTTTTACAGCGGCAGTCAAACAATGACGTTCAACAGCATTTAGAGCCGAGCAGGGACGGCCCAAGGCATTTAACTTTTACAGCACAGATGATGGAAAGGGTGTGTAAGTGTGTGTGTGAGAGAGAGCGAGACATCTTACATCCTGTCTTAAAGCACTATGCTCTCTGTCTTAATCTTTCATTCGTTATGCACATGCAAATCTGTAACCTCATTGACATAAATACACATTCGAAAGGTATTGCTACTCACAGGCCTCTAGATCTATTTCTATTACCAAGACAGACGCACTCACACACACACATACATACGCACACAGAATCCCTGATGAAAGTCTCCCACACTTCAGGGTAGATGTCATGTTCCAGTGTAGCAGAGATATATGGCACATTAAAAATGAATGGAGAAAGGTGGAATGTCTTGGATGGAACACTGTGTTATACCTTGCAGTGCTTCCTCTTTGGAGTAGCCGCTGAATTTTTCACTTCTCTGTGTATCTCTCTCGCTCTCGTCCTGTATCTTACATTTCGACAGTCTGTTTGTTTTCAGGGGTCACGATATGCCCTGGCATTATGATCAGCACTAACACAGCGAACTCCCTTTCAGCTTGCTCTCACAACACCGGGTGACCTTTATAAAGTCTGTAAAGATCACAACAAATATCTCCAAAAGATTTCCATATATAGAGACCCTCCGGGTCACACATTTCATTATGTAAACTGCAGCAGCAATCATCTACATCATGTTTTTTCCCCCTCTCTCTTCGTCTGTTTTACTCTTAATACTTTGTCCTATCCGGCTCAGGAAGTGTCTGCATGACCTGGACATTTAAGAGAACCGTGGCAGCAGGGGGCAATTTCAAATAGCATTCCCCTCATCAAACAGTGAGAGAAGGCAAGGAAGGTCACGGAGAGACGGGAGACGGAAGATGGGAAAGAACAAGGGTTGGTCATGATGAGTGTTTGTTCCAGGAATGAGAAAAGGCAACAAGAAAGTGGGAGCCCATCAGAGGAATGCACAGAAGAAGATGGGAGGAAGAAAGGACAACGGAAAGAAAGAAGGAGAGAAAGAAAGAAAGATAGATAAGACAGGATGCTTGTTTAAAATCCTGCATATTAAAACTTGCCACATTTTGTTCAATTATGAGACTGTGTGAACCACTTCTTTGGTGTCACTTGGTTGAAGTCAATATGCGTTGTGACCCAACAAGTTTGAATATGTATATGTGGGTTGAAGGGGGGGGTTAAGAAGATTCCAAGGGCCCTGGTCAGACACTGACCACTGAGGGGGCCAATTGGGAGAGACCCCCCATAATCGCAATTTCTATGCTATTCAAGGGGTCTATATTCCATAGTGGTGTCCCTGCTAATATCAGTTATCTTGAGGTAAAAATGTTGATCTGTAAGTATCTTGCAATTGTCTATTTCAACCACAGATAGCAATAGAGAAGCCAGATTTTAGTAGTCTAATGGCTCTTTTCCACCAAACAGTATGGTTCAGTACAGTATAATATGGTACGCAATTATGTCCGTTCCCATTGTCAGAAATACTAAAAAATAGTTTTTGGGACCCTTCTGTTGGGGTACCTAGCATAGTCCGGTACCTAAAGGGTGGAGATAGACTCACTGCAAAACGTTGATTGGTTGACAGAGAATCGTCACTTGCGCGTGTTAAAAAGGGAATGACGACACAAGAGGAATGAAACATCTCCTTCACTCGTTCCGCCATGCAACTCATGAGTGTTGGGCTTGTTTACATCAGAGTGCGCAGACACAAAAAATATAGCAGTGTATTTTATCATTTTATATTTTCACACACAGACACACAGACTATGGGTGCTTCTCATTTCTTATTTGTGCGTCCTCGTTTCCTTTCCTCCCTACCTTTCCTTGCGTCTTAGCTCCACCCCCTCTTAAGGATATGAGGGAAGGATGCAAGGAAAGAAATGAGGACAGAGTCAAAGGAACAGTTATTTGTACATTGGAATATTCTTGATCACTCAAGCATCACTTCAAAGCGTCATCAGTTGCACCAAAGGGATCTCCCCTTATGTTGTTATAGTTTGTTATTTAAGACATTCACTTGTGTATCTTTGCTCATAGCTCCTCTGGAAGCCTCCTCATTCCTCGCCTCCTCCCAGTGCGATTAGAGAATTGAGATGTCTTTCAAGATGGCTGAATTTGATTGGTCTCCGGGTCAGAGGTTCGAGGACGGAGGAGCAAAGAAACGAGGAAGCATCGATTTGAGTATTTAGAAGCACCCAATGTCGCGCTTTCTTCTTCGCACAAGAATGACATTGATCGCTACTTTCTGGCATACACCACGCCTATCAAGTAAGGCTACTGTTGGCGGTGGAAATGCAAGCCAGATCAGGGTGTACAGTCCCAAATCATACCGTACCGACCCTGGAAATGAGCCATAACATTACTGTTCGCCACAAAAACTATATTCTTCTAAACATTCCCTTTTGTGTTTGAAATGACATGAGAATGAGTGATGACAGAATTATCATTTTAAGATGAATTATTACATTAAAATCGTTATTGAAACAGGCCTACTTCAGAAAATAGATATATCTATCCTAATTTGCATATTATATAGTGAATAAGTGTTTCAGGGCACGTTTTAACAATATGGAGGCGATGTCAAGAACAAGAGACAGGTGATGTTATGCCGGTGAGCGTATGAGGCCAGAGCAAATTACAAACGGTGGCAACTAATAATCTTCTGCATTCATGACCATCTCTCCTCATCTCCCTGTCTGAAGGCTTCAGCCTAAAGCAGGTCCCGCGAGAGCGTGTAAAATTCTCTCCTCCGGTCCGTAGACATACGCCACCCTCGCCGATAAAGACTGATGCTCTGACTGAGTTCATCAACAGTGCCGGGACGTGCACATAGGTCAAGAGACACCTCTGTTGTTGCCTGACTCATCTTGACAGGCAGGTGACAGAGATTAATAGCCCCTCTATTGACTGACTAACTTGCAGTTCCTTATCGTTGGCTTGGCCCAAGTGCACAGCGCTGTTATTAGAGGTATAATTGCAAAGACATTTAAAGCGTTTTCCCTTCGGGGATGGTGGAATCCAATAAAGCTTTCATAAGAGCCGAGGCAAGACGAGGCATCGTGCTCCCCGCGCACACACACAGTGGCAACGGAAGGCGAAAGATGGGAGAGATCCTGTAAAATTGTCTGCATCAAGACAATAAGTGATTTATGGTGCATTGCACAACTCTGGTAAAGCTTATTTATTAAAAAAACACACAAGGAATCTGTACATATGACAGCTGTCCTGTCAAGTACGCCGAGTAAATGTGAGCTCTGCCCCAAACATTGTCTGCATCAAAATACATAGCGTATATGGCATTATTTCAAGGTTGGTAAACATGAATATGTATCTGAAATAGTGTGTGTGTGTGTTTATTTGATGGGTGTGTAGGTGGAAGATGAAACAGGGAGGGCTGCTGAATATGCAGGGATAATCTGGGCTCTAACTCGATTGTGCAGAAATGAAGTTAGCCACCTCAGGGGAGCGAGAGCCAGGGGTCAGAATAGGCCGTGCCCTCCCTGTCAGCAAGCAGACAGGACGTAGGGGACACAAGGAGGCGATGACCCCCCTCTGTCCAGCCCCACCAGGACATCACTGACACCTGAGAGCCAACAGAAACACTGCAATTTACACTTACCCAGAAGGAGCAATCCATCAAAAACAATGGGAATCATTAAGAACTTAATTCCAATTCTGATTCCATAATAGGTACATCAACTGTTTTTTCAGTATTTTTAAGGACAAATATTTGGAAAAAATTAAAATATAACTCCATTACCAAATGATGAGGTAATTTTAAGTAAATTCATTAAAAAGAACCGACTCATTAGAGTCATTCAGTGAGGAATCAAACTACACTGGTTAGATTCACTAAAAAGAACAGACTCCCATGATTTGTTTGGGAATCGAACTACACTGGTTGTGTTGTATGTTTTTGTTTCACCAAAAAGAACTGGCTCAAACCAAATCATTAAAGTCATTAATTCAGGGAACAAAGTATACTGATTGCGGTTTATGCTTAAATTCACAAAAATAAGAGTGATTCATTTGGGAATTGTACACTACACTGATTGTGTTGTCTGTTTTTGATTCACTAAAAAGAATCAGCTCACAAGAGTCATTCATTCTGGAATCAAACAACAATGATTGCATTGTATGCCTTTCATTAAACATAAAAAAAGAAAGAACGGCCCAATAGAGTCATTCTTTCTGTAATTGGACAACACTGCTTGTGCTGCCTATTTTACTCTGTGTTTCAGCATCACTGAATAAATAATGCAGGAAACTCTGTCAGAGTGTTTTAGTATGGTGTTTCGTCCACATTGAGGTTCTGGTATCTTTTTTTGAAAATGAAATGGGTTCTGAATAAGCACTAGTTCTCAATTCCCAATCTTACTAAACAGTATAGTATGTGGTATCATATAAACATACTAAAAACATGTTGTAATGAAGCTCACAAGGACATAAGAGCAGACAGTCTTGTCATCCTGTGGTTTAACACACTCCACTGCACAGAGAGCACATTTCTAGGCATCAGTGTAAACGTGCATGCTTGCCTAATTTCCGTGTAATCTGGTTAGACTGTGAGCCTTGCTCCGACCTTGTCACACTCTTCACTGCTGTCGTTCTGCCGCTGACAGGAGGTGAAACGCACAGCATTAATGTAATAAACTAGACGTGTGTCTGTATGAGTGTAAGGTAGAAGCAGAGGGATACTGAGAAGTGGGTTGGGACAACCAAAGTGCCGGGTTTGTACTGACTGCAGCCCCATGTTTGAGCCAAGACAGACATAATCAATCAATCTCAAGGTGTCAGTACTTGTAGTTTTGGCTGCTCCCTTGGTGCAGTAGCTGTCAGAACTTGTCTTTTCTTCTCACCTTGGACAGGGATTGGTGTTTGAAGGGTAAACTGAGTCACTTGAGGTCAAACGCAGATCAGTAATGTCATCGAGTCAAAGTGTAGTTTTATTGGCAATACACAAGTCATAAGTCAGTTTAAAATGAGTCATTGGTTCAAACATGGTTATGTTTGATAAATCTAATCTAAGTAATGTTATAGCTGTAATATTGCTCATAAAGAACCCGCACCTGCAGAAATCGGAAGAAAGCTCTATCTATTTCCACAGAAATGGAACAGCTTTCGTTCTCAAAGCTCTACACATTCTCTGCCCACCCCCCTTTTTGGTTTTGTTTTCCAGGTCTATTACTTTACTCAGAAATATTTGCAATGCATTTTATATATAACGACTTGAATACACACTTTGATGTGCATGTTAAAAAATTTGATATATATATATATATATATATATATATATATACACACACACACATATATTTCATTCCTGAGAAGAAAACCATATTTTAAGTCTCTAATTTGATCCTTTTATGAAGTTATTTCAGGTTGTAAAATTTCATGTGGAGTGACTCCCTAAAAATGTATAATATTCATTAATCATCCATGATACTTGAAAAAAAAAAAAAAACACTTTATATTGAAAGACATTTTTAAAATGTTTAAGAAAAATAATGCACATGTCACACAGGAATAGCGAACACAGTATTTAATACAATCCAAACACAGGGTACATCCACATTGGAAACGGCAGGAAACACAAACATAACGAGTAGACCCGACCAAGACTGGAACTAAAGTACAAGGGATAATTAGGTAAACTGGGGGGAACACAGGTGCAAGGGATCATAATCAAACTAAAAGAGGACAGGAACGTGACCAAATAAGGAAAAACAGGAACAGAAACAGGAGCTAAACAGTTCACAGACAGTCCAGAATCCTGACAGCACATGACAATAAATGACAACAAACAGTAAATAAACGTAAACTATTGTTAAGCATTTTTTAAAACAATTTGAAACCATATACAAAGAGCATTTCTAAAGACATTTGAAAAAATCTATTTATCATGGACACTTTTAAATGTCATTGACCTGACTATTTTTGGCAACCAATGAGACTATAGTACCTTCATCTCCACAGAATTCCACAAATATTGTCTGTATATTCTGTCTGGGAATAATCATTTTTTTCAGCAGCAAAAAGGTGAACAAACGTAAATTCAGAATTTATACAGAGCTCAAACAACGAACCTTTAACCGGAACTTTACCTCAGGTGAACTCTGCGATATCCGTAATAACCAAAAAGCCAGCGGGAAAAGATTTCATAATGTTGTAGGAGACATAACAAGCCTAATGACACATACACACCACCACAACACAACACTTGCCTTATATCCTATAGGCACTGGATTGCAGATCCCTACAGGAATCCCTCACAGCAAGAGACAGACAGCATCGCACATTTCCAGAGATGTGAAATAGAGGGCAATAGTCAATGCCAAAGCATCCTGAAAAACAGCCTGTTAAGAAGCTCTGCAAATGAGTCTATCGACACACACACACACCCTCACTTTGAGGTGAGACAGATGGACAGGCAGTCTGGTCTAACGTTTCTAGAAGTATATCTTCATACATCTTAAGGCAAAAGCCTTGAGACATCAGTAGTATCATTTATACACCCCTGGAAGATGAAGGTGATATTATTTAGTGCGTTCGGTGATGATGTCTGCCTTTCATTATTGCCATTTTACAATACCACAAGCTACCTACAGGAGGTGTATTTTCACAGCATAAATTGTCGCATAAGCCACAGAAAGCTTTCAAACAGGTCATCAAAAATAACGGAAAACAACAATCCCAGATTTTTCAGCTTTACCTAAATTCAACAATACCTAAACAAATCAACAGATGTACAGTTACAACTGAAGTAAGTTCATTTTAAAGTAATTTCATTTTAGAAATTTAGCTGGACTGCATGGAATGAAGATCAGTTGTGATAAAATATTCAAGAAGAGTAACAATGACTGACATTTGACGAATGTATGCTATAGCCCTACCGACTGTACTGTTCTTGAGGCCCACACACTGCATGCATTCATTCAGGGCACTCCCAAGAAAATGTTCTCCTCATGACTGAACATAGTAACAGAAACACTTCTTCGCAGTGGTCACAAAATGAATGAAAAGCCTTATGAAACAGCACGGTGTTCTTTGTTTGCAATAAGGCCTGGCCTTGTGGAGCTGCCACGTCTATTGTTCTGTTCACATTAGTTGCCCCCTGGCTCTGCTGCAATGAGAAAAGTGTAAGAAAATCTCACCTCTACCCATCACATCTTATGAACAGCTGAGCTTTCCTTCCCTGCTACTCCTACACAATCATAAACACATACACACACACACACACACACACACACACAGATGCCAACAGATGTATGAAGGAAGTGGAAGATATAAGCGAATAAAGCGATTGAGAGCGGAAGAGCAGATAAGGTGAGGAGAGTAAATGAAAGACAGAGGAAGATAGAAAACAAGTGATAGACAATGGAGAGGAAGAAGATAAGGAAAAGGAAGACAGGACAGATAACCCAAAAACATTTGTATATATATATATATATATATATATATATATATATATATATATGTTTAGTTTGTAATGAAATCTATAATGAAATTACTGAAATTAATATTCAGATTTTTTATTCTGACAATTTCTGTGGAATATTTATGTGCATATGTTTTTTTTTTTAAAGAAATTCATGCTTTTATTCAGCAAGGATTCATTAAATTGTACAAAAGTTACAGTGACAGTTTACATTATTATGAAAATTCTGTTCTTTTGATCTTTCAAGTCATCAAAGAATCTTGAAAAAATGATATCACGGTTTCTATGTTCCAAGCCTGGACACCAGATCAGAATATTACTCATTTTACTGTATTTTTGATCAAATAACTGCAGCATTTTCTTTCAAAATTTAAAAAAAATGACCGAACCCAAACTTCGGAAAGGTAGTGTATACAAACACAAACAGAATATTTGCATACGATATATACACCTATCAGTGAGTGAGTGTTTACCTTACAAAAATGTTTCACACAGTGCACTATCAGCAGACTTTACTGTTTCTGGTAAGTCTAATGCTTTGTTGACAGAATATGCGATTGGAGAGAATGTGCAGCTGAGATGATGCATGCCAAATATTCGCTGCACTCCACTCACATGTCCACTGACAAACTGCAGCTTGCATTGTCATCAACAGTGCAAAAAACAGTTTCTGTCAGTCTCTGCGTAACGCTTCATTAGTTTGAATGCAGTTTACAAGACTCCATATGCACTCAGACCACTTCAGATGTATAGAACAAGAACAAATGAAGTCATGTGATCCACAACTAGTCGACACAGACCCAACACATCGACTAGTGTCAGAACTAATCAACTACTTAGTACAAACTTTAATATATCTTTTCATAAAGCTTTCAAGGACACACAAGGACAGATAAGGAGAGAGCATTCATTGATTTTCTTATAGGTAGAACAAAGAGCAATGAAACTTAAAAAGCGTGTTTAAAAGGCAGCTTTTAAAATGTCCACCTTCCTGCTATTTGTACTGAAGGTGATCTAGATCACTGTCCCTGTCTGCCCGCTGACCGAAGACTCAATTAAAGCTCAGTGCTCACTAGTGAAGCACCTAGGCCATCAGACCAGCTAATTAAACTACAGGCACTTACCATGGGAGTTAATGGCCTTCAATTATGAATGAAGGGCTGAAAGCTCAATCAGTGGGTTGAATGAAAACCTTGCTGGTCACAAAAGGCCACAATGTCCTTCCTGATCTTCACCACCAAAAAAAGGCTTTCGTTTTGCTCAAAAAGAACCACCCTAGTCCTGAAGAGAGAGAGAGCAGAAGGAAGTTAAAGTGTGTAAAGACCTGAATAAGCCAATTTGAACAATCATTAAACATTATTGTTGATATAATTGTCTTGTTTTGTTGGATGCTGGTTACTCACAAATCAGTGATGAAGTGCTTGACTTGCTTTGCTTGATTAGGCATCCTGTCGAGATTTCAAGATGTGGTAGAATGATTTGTGCAAAAATTATATGGGTGTGCCATATCATACCGTCCACGATAATACCGGTATAAATTTTTACATGATATAAAAAGTGTCATATTGCGATATCAATGATATAGCAACTTGATGACGTATTTACTACACTGTAAAAAGTGATAAGTTGACTTAACTTAAAAAAATTGAGGAAACCCGTTGCCTTAAAATTTTTAAGTAAATGATAATTAAAAAAATAAGTTAAGTGAATTGTCAAGTTATTTACTTAATAATTTTAAGGCAACAGGTTTAGTACTGCATTTCATGTCTTCCATGAGAAGAGGAAGCGGTGGTTGTTGTTGGTTACAGTATGATGATTAAAATCGCGAAATGGCCTTAAACAATTAAATACACTGCAGAAAGTTTTGTTTTCTAACGGATGAATTGCATTCAAACAGCGCTGCAGGAGCTCGCGATGCTGTCTCGTTAGCCAGGGTTCAAAGTCCAAACCGCGAGGGAAATCTGAGCTGAAACTGTTACTCGTCAATTGCTCAGTAACACTTTTATGAATTTTTACAAGGCATGTGGCAATGTGCATCTTCCTCATTCTCTTAGTAATGAGAATAATTTGTAAATCTGCTGCTGTCAACAAAAAGAAACTCTGAGTGAGGACTTCCTGCGGGTTTCCGTCAAAATAAAAGCTCCGTCAACATTCATAAATGTTATTATTGTAATATTATTGTTGTTCTGTTAAATAAAAGTAAAAAGTAAGACAATAATAATGATAATAATTACAACAGCTCTATTAATATTTGAGTTGGACTCATAATCCATTCCAAAGGTTGCGAGTTGAGTCTCAGGTCCAGCAGGAATTGTAGGTAGAGGGAGTGAATGTACAGCGCTCTCTCCACCTTCAATACCACGACTGAGGTGCCTTTGAGTAAGGCACCGAACCCCCAACTGCTCCCTGGGCGCCGCATAAATGGCTGCCCACTGCTCCGGGTGTGTGTTCATGGTGTGTGTGTGTTCACTGCTGTGTGTGTGCACTTTGGATGGGTTAACTGCAGAGCACAAATTCTGAGTATGGGTCACCATACTTGGCCACATGTCACTTCACTTTCATAGTGTTCAAATTGTGCTTTGTTAGTATAATGTCTGCTAGAATGTTAAAAAATGTTCAGTGTTAAATAAGTATTTTTAAATTGTTGTTTTGTATTAGTGTACAATGTTTAAAAATAATAATTTATTCCATGTAGTGTCCATTTCATTCATTTAACATTTAATATGGGAGGCATCCAAGTTAGTTGACATATTTGAACATTTAAAAAAAAAAAAAAAGTAACGCAATAGTTACTTTCCCTGGTAATTGGTTATATTTATAATGATGTAACACTGGTCACTACAATTGCACTATAATGCTGCTTCTGCCACCTCATGACAATAGATTTACACTTCGAATTATGTAGTCTGTCATCAATGACAGTAGCTCATTGGAAAAGGATGGAAAAATCACCAATAAAATGTTGTTCCATATTTTTTTGTATATCGGCATAAATATCATTATCGCAAATATTCTTGAAATATCGTGATATCATTTTGAGGCTATATCGCCCACCCCTACATATATATATATATATATTTATATATGTATATATATATATATATATTCACTTATCGTTAACTAAAGTTATTACTAAAGTTATTATCGTTAACTAAAACTACTAAAACATTTAACTATTAAAACTATTATTAAACTATTTTTGGTGTTTGAAGTTGAATATATACACACACACACACACACACACACACATATATATATATATATAATATTACCTAGGCAACATTTATCAATTTTGTTTAGTTTAAATTAAAGGGGTCATATGATGTTGCTAAAAAGAACATTATTTTGTGTATTTGGAGTAATGCAATGTGTTTACGCAGTTCAAGGTTCAAAAAACATTATTTCCCACATACTGTACATTATTGTTGCTCCTCTATGCTCTGCCTTTCTGGAACGCGCCAATTTTTACAAAGCTCATTGTTCTGAGAAGTGAGGTGTGCTCTGATTGGCCAGCTATCCGGTGCATTGTGATAGGCGGAATACCTCAAGTGTGTGAGGAAAATGTTACGCCCCTTCCCATGTTGTGATGCCGTATCCTGGCCTTTTTACAGTCTATGGTCCCGGCACGACGAGACTAAAACAATAAAACCCGCTCTAAACGAGGCATTTGTTGCATTCAGTGAGGACATAATTACTGATTATAATGACTCATACAGTCTTTTTACGTGCCGCGTAAACATAACACCATGTCTGCATTTGTGATCGTAGAAACGCCAAACAAGCACTATACACTGCTCAAAACTCACGTTTGAATAGTCAGTGGCAAATTTTTTAAATATCGAAATGTACTTACCTGTTATGTGTCAGAAGCACCAGACTGTCCTTGCAACGTTGGATATTTGCGTTGTACTGTTCTGGAACAGTGTTGTAAATATAACTTAACCTCTGATTTCTAGTTGTGTACTTCATTTGTGTACTACGCTGAAGGCGTTATAAACCTCTTTGGAGTTTATCACTTTAAAATATGTTGTGGCAGTGTCGGCTATTTTTCAATAGGATGACCGGGTAGGATACAAAGATAGAAGATTCAAGAAGATAGCATATAACAGCTCACCATCCTGAGCCATTACTTAAGAACAGCATGATCCCATACACACCAGTGACAGACTGAAAGAGAGAGAAAGCATCAGAGAGGGAGAGGGGAAAAAAGAAAGCTGACCTGGTCTAAGGTTGGTCTCCTCATTAGAGAACACCACCCACCTAAACCCTAACTGTAGAGCCCTTTAAAGAAGACATCAAATGAACGAGCTCTCCATCACATTTCTGGCTAAAATGCCCTCATGCGGAGTGCCCTCTGTTTGACGATGCCCCATTGTGCCCAGGACGATCCAAACACACACACACACACACACACACACACACACACAAACTGCTTCGTCCACAGACAGCATTCAATATGCCTGACTTGGCATTAAGCTTTTTAAAGGTCACACAGCATTATGAGCCATGGAACACTGCAAATATCTCAACAAATCACAACCATTAATTAGTCCATCTGATCATATTAACAGCATCTGAGACATGGTATCAATTACACAGTTTAGGTAAAAGTAATCTTCAGAAAATATATATGTATGTATCAAAGTTTGTCACAAATAGCATAACCCTGAATGCTCTATTAGTCACTTTAATTAAAAGTGTCAAAATATAAATGAAATGCTGGTGCAAAGACATGATGCTATTTCTGGATGTTTAATGTCATGCACTCTGTCTGTGTTATGTGACCAATAGCATGCTTTAAAGTAATAATATTTCATAAGGAATAATAAATGTGTAAGAAATTAATTGAAATCCAACTAGTTAATTGTGACAGAAAAACAGAAACATTTACACTGCATGAACTGACTGAAAATTCAAAATCGAATCAGTGCGAGTAAGAGCAAATGCACTGTTGGCAGCACATGCGGCACAGGAAGATCAACTTCACTCCAACTAAAACTCACACACGAGGAAGTAAAGAGAAAAAGACAGAAAGAATGGGAGAGAGAGCAGGAGAGAATGCAAATGAGTGGAAGAACCGCTGAGCTAAGCTTTAATGGCAAACGAACATTTGAATTCACCATGGAAGCCTTTTATATCCTTGATAAATGGAAAATAAATGCTATTAAGTTCTGTGTTATAATGGCCATTGTGCAAATGACTGAATATGTGTTTTTCCCCTCATTACATAACTCATCAGGATGACTTCCTCATCAGGAAGTCAGGCGCAAATAAAAACAAGTGGCAGTTTCTGCAAATTGGGTACAAAATAGAGCCTCAAACTCTTAAAAAAATGAAGTATTTTTTCAACTAAATGTTCATTGCCTAACCTTCAGAAAATGTCTGTCAGCCTCAGGGAGTCAAATTAAATATGATGTGTTTTATTTTATTTTCATTTTATATGAACCCTTTTACTGAATTTTGAGAATATGGTTAAATAAAGAGTAAAACTTTTTGTCTAACAATAAACAGCAGATATACCTCAAAATAAACAATATTATTTTAATTTCTAATAATTATCATTCATTAAGCTGCTAGTTTGGGAGTAGATATAAATATATATATATATTTCACTACAATAAATGGCCATCTTAGATGGTGAATACAGATGTTTGATATATTTGAAACTACTTTTTCATACTAGGTTAATGTTATGTTATTTAATATTTCAACATACACTATAATTCAAAAGTTTGGGGTCACAAATTTTTTTATTCAGCAAGGATGCATTAAACTGATTAAGTGACAGTAAAAACATTTAGATTGTTACAAAAGAATCCTAAAAATATGCATCACAATTTCCACAAAAAATATTAGAAAACATTTCTTTCAAATTGTTTTCATATTTCAAAATATTAGTGTTTTAGTGTATTTATGATAAAAAGCCTGTAGTGTATTGAAGCGATCAATCAACAACAAATTGAGATTCGTGCTTCTAAATTTTTTAAACTCATGAGACACCCAATTGTACTGCATTCATAGAAAGTGTAAATTCTCAGTCTAAAGTCGTCTTATGTAATATAATATATGCATGTGTGTTTTGTCTGCTCCCATGGGTGTATATCTGTGTGTTGTGTGTTAGCATTCATTTGATTTCCCATCCACACTGAGAGTGATGCTTCTCTTGTTTAATGTTTTTTTCTCCTCCTTTGAACTTCACAGGTCTGCCGACTCCAATTTCCTCACAGTCAGGAGTAAGAGGGTTTTTACAGAAGCCCAACACCTGTTGTTTGTTTGGCTTACACAACAGCATGCGGTGTCACAGACAAACCTGTGGCACTTCCTACCTCTCCATCACACCCTGATCTATCTCTTTTCTCCTCTATCTCTATTCAGTCTCTGCCTCCTATTCCATCTGATCCCTCTATGAGATGCTTAATTTTTCCTTCCTGATCTTCCTCACTTTCTGTTCTCAAATGCTAAAACTGTGTGACCTCAGTGAATGTCTTTGTCAGACATATGAGCACATGAAACACATTTATAATTATACATATACACATATGCAAACACACTCTGACAAATTAGGTGCAGACCACTTACCAAGTGTGTTCCCAGATGCCCCCTGCAGCAGACTGCTGTCTGCCTATGGCAGGCTGTAGGGTCGTGAAGGTCGTGGGGTGGTTGGTCTGGGCCGGGCATCAAGGGACAGCAGCCCACACACAATTAAATTAGTTTGCACTTGGCACTCATTGCATCTGCCCCAAAACTGTGTATCCTGCTGATTTAATTTCCTCTCCTCTTCTGCGGTGAGTTTCTCCACTGCCCCTTGCTGACCACTCCATTCACCTTTTATAGAGAGAAAGAGAGTGAGACTGCATTACACATTACTTTACACAAAATATGAAAAAGCAGGAAAAAGTAGCTTTTCGTTTGGACAAAATGTGTACTTTTGGGCCAGAATAAGATAAAAGAACAATCAGACAACATCAGCAAAATAGTTGAGCTAGAAATCCTAGGATTCATTCTCAACATGGTGAGACAGCATTTAGCTATTATGCTATTCACAGCTGGAATGAGCATCCAGAAAATGTCAGATGTGCCCCGACGGTAGCCATGTTCCAACAACAAAAAATTGTTCACCGGTGGGCTCTCTGACTAAGCACTGTGCTGCACTTTACATTACTGACTGGACTGCATTATTTAATTTTAATTCAGATTTTTTGATTTATCCACCTTTTTCTTCAACGTGGAAATAAGCCTATGGGTGAGACTTCCGGTTCATTAGCCGCTATAGGTAAATAACGAGGAGAATAACAACGTGCAGTAAACGGTAAAACTGTTTTCACTACAAACCAGTGTGTTCATAATTAAGATAATACATTAAAATAATATGATAAGACACACCAATTTACAATATCAAGCAGCAAAACGAACTGTTTTGTACAGCTAAAAATAGCTGGACGCGGATGAGACCGCAAGCTAGACCCATAGAATTTACAAATGGCCACGCCCATTTTTACGGCAAGAAAAAGGTGGATACTTTTACTTTTCTTCCTTCCTTTTATTTATTTATTTATTGTTTGTTTGTTACAGTTGCCTTAAAAGTGCTTTACATAGGCTTAACAATGTGACAGAACAGTAAAGACATTAAAGGCAAAAAAACCAAACCAAACCAAAAAACATAACAGCCTTGAAAAATTTAGTCACTTTAAAAAACAAAAAAACAAACAAACAAAAAAAAACAACGGTAACACTTTATTTTAGGAACTCTTAACTAGTTGCTTATTAGCATGCATATTACTAGAATATTAGCCATTTATTAGTAGTAATTAAGCACATATTAATGCCTTATTCTATAAAACCTTATTCTACGTCCCTAATCCTACCCAATACCTAAACTTATCAACTACCTTACTAACTACTAATAAGCAGCAAATTAGGAATTTATTGAGGGAAAAGTTGTAGTTAATAGTGAATAAGTGTTCCCTATTCTAAAGTGTTACCAAAAAAAAAACAATACCAAAACAAAAAAGACAACAAAAAACAAAACAAAAAAGACAACAAAACCAAACCAAACCAAACCAGCGTTGGAAAATCTTGTCACATTAAATTAGCAAAATTTGACCCTGAATGACCAAGGAGTTTCGAACAAACATCTTTGTCCTGCACACAGAAGAAATAGCTGATCAAATATTTGAGTTGATGAGATATTTTTCAAAACAAAGCAAAAACACACACAAAACAAAATACAAGACAGCCTTGGAAAAACATATCGCTTTAAATTAGCAAAATTTGACCCTGAATGACCAAGGAGTTTCGAACAAACATCTTTGTTCTGCACACAGTCAAATATTTGAGTTGATGAGGTATTTTTCAAAACAAAACAAAACAAAACACACACAAAAACAAACAAACATACAAAAAAAAAACCCCCACACAAAACAAAAAACAAAACAAAACATCCTTGGAAAAACGTATCACTTTAAATTAGCAAATTTTGACTCTGAGAGAGCATGGAGTTTCGAACAAACATCTTTGTTCTGCACACAGAAGAAAGAGCTGATCAAATATTTATGAGCTGATGAGATATTTTTAGGTTAGTAGTATACAAACAGGACTTCTACAAACCACACACAGCCATCAGGGTCAAGCACAGTCTTTCCCCATCAACACACGCTCATTACTAGCACGCAGCATGGAGAAAATGCTCCCCGTAGGCGACGCTCTCCGTAGAAAAAAAGCCCCTCTTCTGATCGTCACCACGTGCTCCTGTGCTCTTCAAAGTGATGTGTTAATGCAATATCGTCTGCACATTCAAAACTATCATTATTTCTGAGGGAGCCGGCAAAGAAAACTCGTAATGGAGGAGTAAGAAAGAGATGAGAGCAAGAAGGCGTTCCTGATCAAATGCATGGTGAGGGTGGAGGCGGAGCAGGATGCAGCGTTATGATTCCATTAATTGGGGGCTTTCTTGCAAATGACCTGAAAGCTGCAATTACCTTCTGCAGAAGGGCTCCATTATGAACATCACACCCGTGACACACACATACACACGCCTGAACTATTTCTTTATATTCCCTGTCATAGACTGCAAATGAGAGTTTTTAGTGGATTGCATTACTTGCACAATGGTTTATGTAATTTTGCGTATATTTACACAATACCTAGCACACATCATTCAATCATGCATTGGTTTTTCTCCTACTTTCCACCTCTATTCCCCCAGCACGCGCACACACTCGCTGGAACAGATGATGACATTAGTTGCGGGAGTTGGCTGGTCTCCAGGTGTCCCGGTGTTCTGTAATATTGTCACTCCCATATTTCACTCCTCCTGTCCCAGCCTCTGTTAAAGCAAACTCAATCAACCCCTCCTCATCCCAGAACCAGCGGCGTGTGCTTTCCCATCTCCACAATGCATGAGGCCCGTGTTTGCTTTGAATATACCGGGAGCAGGGTACACACAGCAAAGTATATTGTCACTCCTTGGTTGGTGAATGTATATATCACAAGTGCTGAATGTGACTAGTGTTAGCCAAGTCACACGAATCTCTATGTTTCTTCAAGTTGCTTTGGAATAACAAAGGGATAATTCTATAAAGCATAGTCAGTCATATTTTATATGCAGCAATATTCACTTTGTAATGATGATGATACTCAATTCATTTCAGTCACTGGTACAAGAATAAGGAAAAACGTCATGCAATCTGAGAAGCTATCTAACATTTGACGTGTATATGTGTAAGGTACTGTAGGGATAAAGGCCCTGCCTTAAAGGGATACTCCACCCCAAAATGAAAATTGTGTCATTAATCACTTACCCCCATGTCGTTCCAAACCCGTAAAAGCTTCGTTCGTCCTCGGAACACAATTTAAGATATTTTGGATGAAGGAGGCTTGTGACTGTCCCATTGACTGCCAAGTAAATTACATTGTCAAGGCACAGAAAAGTATAAAAAACATCGCCAAAATAGTCCATCTGCCATCAGTGGTTCAATCAAAATTTTACGAAGCGACGAGAATACTTTTTATACACAAAGAAAATAAAAATAACGACATTTATTCAACAATTCGCCTCCTCTCTGTCTCTCTGTGTCAGCGTAGCGCAATTTTGGAGAGCATCTTATGGATGCAAAGTGCGTACGCTATTCTCTGTCATCAGTAACGCATGGATACGTATTGTACGTTTATTTACGCTTTGATCTGAACCGAAACAGCGTATCCATGCGTTGCTGATGACAGAGAATAGCGTACGCACTTTGCATCCATAAGATGCTCTCCAAAATGGCGCTATGCTGACACAGAGAGACAGAGAGGAGACAAATTGTTGAATAAATGTTGTTATTTTTATTTTCTTTGCGTACAAAAAGTATTCTCGTCACTTCATAAAATTCAGATTGAACCACTGATGGCAGATGGACTATTTTGGCGATGTTTTTTATATTTTTCTGTGCCTTGACTAATTTACTTGGCAGTCAATGGGACAGTCACAAACCTCCCGGTTTTCATCCAAAATATCTTAAATTTGGAACGACATAAATGAATAATGACAAAATTTTCATTTTGGGGTGGAGTATCCCTTTAAAGGGACAGTTCAACCAAAAATGAAAATTCAGTCCTCACTTACACTTTACCCTCATGTCATTCCAAATCTGTATAACTTTCTTTCTTCTGTGGAACACACACAGCAATATTTTGAAGAATGTTTTTGTTCAGTTAATCTCATGGACTAAAAACAACTGCAAATCAAATCTCATCTTTTGTGTTCCAAAACTTGTTTTCTTTCAGGTTTTAAAGTGCATGATAAAAAAAAAAATTCAATATTGATGGAGCAACATAATTTGTTTAAAAAAATATTATTAAAGAAAAGTATTTAGACTAAAAATCATATGAATATGGTTTATTTAGTAGACAGCAAACAAGGGAGTTTTAGTAGATATGATTCAGGATTCAAAAATCTTTTGATACCAAGATACTTTTGATTAAGTATTAAGCAAACACTTTTCAAAACGTCCACTATGATTCCAGTTTATTTTTAATCACTTTTATCATTTCTTAATGTTGCGACTATTCTTCTGTATTGTTCTTATTTTAAAAAATAAACAGTATGCATCTTGGAGCAATTATTCTAATGTAATTTCAGAAATTATTCTCCATCATAAATACAGAAAAGCCATTTAGTATTGTCCCTCTCTATCAACCCGAACATTTTTGGTGTTTTTTAAATCTTTTTATTTATCAAACTGGGTCTTTTCAAGTGGTTGACCTTGATGTTTTACTTATTAAATATATAATAATCCACAGATAATTTAAGGGATTCTCATTAGCTAAATAAATTAAGTATTATAAATGATTTATTATACATTAAATTCATTGACCTTCAGCGCACAATGACCTCATAGATCATGAAAATACTTCAGTGCATTGTAACAAACAATATTTGAAATACAATATAGCAACATATTCAAGGGCCAGCCTTTCCTTTGAGCCATCAATGTCAAACATGAAATGGAACGTATCTGCTGTTACATAGCCAGTGGCGTTTAGAGTTACTATGCATCATTAATAAAGGTACATGACACACAACTGAGCATCAACTAAAAATCATACCGATCAAAAGACTGCGGGATTCCGCCTCCAGTTCCACTCCTGGGACAGCTTAGTGTGACCCCGTCAGTCAAACACACCTGGTCTGACAGTCCAGCTGTTCTCGGTTTCTATGGGAACAGGGGCTCTTGCTGAGGAGGGCACGCTCTGAAACAGGTGAGAGTAGACATAGACATCAGTCAGCTGAGGCATCTGTTAATCAACCAATCAAACAGTCAGTCTCACCTTGGGATCCTCACCTTCAGTGTACAGATTAGAGAATATATTGATTATGTGTGCAGTATTTAACAGTTTACCAATGGAATAACGAAAGAACTTCAGGTGTATAAAACAGACAGAAAGACAAATCTGATCTGCTTAATAAAGAAGCGGTGTTGTGCGTCTGAATGTCAAGGGCAAAACTTGTGTCTATGTAGGACTGTGTGTTTGCTTGTACGTGGCATAATAGGAAAAAATGGCTTTGGAGACTTTCAAACTGCAGGGAAGCCAGTCTGTTAGAGGCTTCCACTTAACCCAAACAGATGTTCAGACGACTCTGTGTGTGTTTGTGTGTATCTACATAATATGACCTCTGACAAAGTGCAAAAGCGTTTTGTGCTGACGCAGCTCCCTTGAAAGAAAATTTGTTGTTCCAGTAAAACCACGCCCCTATTTACAAATATGCTCAAACACACACCTCACCAATCACTTGGCCCTATCTCTCTCCCTCTCTTTGTCTGTCATCACACTCTCTCTTTGTGTTTGCTGAAGAATATGGAAGATAAATGTCAGTGATCTCTCATTCCCCTCCCCTATACGCATTGAGCTGTTGTGACAGTCTTTTAGTAGTGCTGCTAGTAGGGCTGCAATTCAATACCGAATGAATAAAAAAAGGTTTAACTGCTTTTTCTCTTTGTTTTTCTTTCTTTTTCTCACAGCGGGTCACCCGTAGGACATGATAGCACCCAAATTGTTATTCCCCCACAGCGATCGCAGCTGCTGAAGTCTTTCAAGCTCTTATTGAAGTTGTGCTGAAATACTGCTCAATCAAAACCTGTTTTAACCCTCTATAAACCACTGATGTGCACTGAAGTTCAACTACATTCCCAAATCAATTTTTAAAGTTTGTTTGTGATAAACGACTTTTTACCTTTGCCCTATAGGAAAAATCATCAAAGACCTATTTCTTACCTAATATGGTATGGAACAGTAAACTTCTCTGATTTAATAAACTTTGTAATTTAATTTAATAATTAATAAAATGGAATATGTAAAATGGAAAACGAACAATCAACTGAAAATAAAGTTTTTTTTTAATTCACTTGGAATCACATTTTATTCATTCGATAATTAGCTTCAAGAATAAAAAAGTTGGTCAAACAACACTACAACACAAGCGTGCCTGTTTGATTTCTGCAAGGAAAAGAAAATTCACAGTTTGAATCTTTGATATTTCAATTGTTTCTCCTTGACACCAATGAGATTCAATGGAGAGCAATCTGGGACATTTGCTCTTGTCTTCTACTTAGTTTTTGCTTGAGAAAAACATCCGAGTAATAACATCTCTTCCATTTTCCTTTGGAATGCAATATCAATACTGATATGTATAGGTCAATATTTCAATAATCATGGATCTCAATACAATGTAACAAACTACGTTCTATTATTTATTCAAAGACAGGCCACTGTCAATGTACAACACATTTGAAAAACATTCCAAAATTTGAAATTACTATCAAAATGTGTTTTATTTATCAGAAAATAAACTATGGGACCACAAACGGACTTTGTGGTATTCAAATACTTCAAAATATGCATTTGGACCTTCAAAAAAGCTATTATTGCTTCAACAATTCTTTCACATTTCAGAAAATAAGACTTAGATTGGATAAAACAGACCAATGTGACCTCATAAAAGTGAAAAACAATCGGATAGTGTTTTATAAATCAAAAACTGCCTGTTTGGGTCATTTATAAATGATGATTTCCTCCCAGGAACCACCATTTCTGGCAGCTCTATTGTCTCTGGGGTTAAGGTTAATAATAGCACTTGCACTTTGGAATTTGTAGCTGATGCTAACGATTGTAGAACCTTTTTGAAGGTTAATGATGCTTTGCATGCTCTCTTCATTTGTGGTGAAGCAACACGAACTGGGAAATATCAATAAAGCCTAAATGTTCAGCACATAAAATCTGCCCTTAAAGCAAAGGTCAGAGAAACAGAGATGGTAAAAAGTTCCTTGGAAACTCGTCAGGATGCTAGTAACACAAGTATAGATTTTCACCATCCCACGGTGTGGTTGAGAGACAGGGCAGTGGGTCATCGTGACTGCGGTGGTGTTACTGGAATAGATCTATGAATAGCATGTGAAGGTGGGTTATATAGTTGGGTCGTTGTAGGTAGTTTTTTTGTGAATTGGTAAAACACAAGATGAGGAGGTGGTGAGGAGAGGATTGAGGGATTTCAGCTGAGCTTCAGTGGGGCATGGGGTCGATTTCTCGGCAGGAGGAGGCAGTAATTGCTCGCGGGGCCTTAATGAGTCCGGCGGGCCTGAAGCACGGCTCTTCATCCAAGAGCCAGACAGGTGGTCTGCTCAGCCTAATAGGGAAGGGACTGGCCCCCGATGTGACATCAAACCCAGCCTCTCACACCTGCCACCCTGTGTGTGTGTGTCTCTGAGCATCAGACAGCACTACAGCCAAAGAGAGAGAGAAAACATTCAGTTCTTTAGTAATAACTCCCCATCAAGTACCCTTTTTGGCGGCCTGACAGCAGAGAACAGAATCTATATTCTTTCTGAACTGTCAATAGATACAATTTTATAAACTCAACTTATTCATCCAACACCCAGTCGAGATATCTTGGCATCCTTTGTAGAAGTCCCAATAAAATGAACATCATTATGCATTGTTCATCAACTTTTTATAACTCGAAACAATGCGTCCACATCTCATCATTAATGACTTTGTTCAACATACTGTATTTAACAGTCCCTGTAGCTTTGCAGCTTTACAACGCTCTGAAATTTGAGCATAACTGATGTTGTTGGTGGTGCTCATTAACGGTGATCATCGTTAAGTAGGCAGGCTTTTCTCCAGTGAGATGTGCACCTCTACAGCTTTGCGGAGCAGTGGAAGTAGGGCATGACGTTAACAAATGTCACTAATGCATGCTGACAGACACCAGAGTATTACTCAGAGCCCGTCATCACACAACACACACAACACCAGAGGGACGGCCAATAGCAGAATCAAAACATCTACAAACACACATGTAACAGCCATGCACATTCGCTAACACTTGTGCACTGATCTTTATATACGGGTGAATTGTTATATAGTTAGATATTAAAAAATAGGGAGTTAATTTAATACACACTGTAAAAAATAGCTTTAAAAATACAGAGAATTTTCTACAGTAATGTACCGTTCAATGTAAATACAGTTAAATTCTGTAAATGATGATAAAATATTAACAGCAAGCTACTGTTCAGTCTTAACGGTATAATACAGTATATTTTAGTCTAGTCAGACGTGTGACGTTGTTGCTTGAGCCCGCTCATAACTCATCTGAGCATGACGCATCAGCTCCCATCAACAGTCAAGAGGTGTGCACTCGTGCAGGTTTAAAATTACTGATCTACAATATTTTATTAACGAGAAAGAAGAATAAGAAGCAGAATTAAAGACGATTTTTGTGAGCTGCCAGCATTGAAATGGACGGTGCATTCGGCTTGCTTTTCTACTCGCCGACTAAGGTAATTGCGATTTTTATCAAAGTCAGTTTTAGCCTGTGATATTATTTACACACTGTTATATCTTTTTATTGAATGAAGTTACCAATAACAATTCAATTTTTTTATTTTCATATCCAGTGAACAGTAAACAAATCAGCTAACTAAGTTAGCAAGCTTGTTCATTCAAGTTTAACTTTTGTTATTTTGCAATCTAATCAAATGTCCGTGGTATATGTGATCATCCATTGAATTTTTTGATAGACTGGGCTTTATTTTACCATTTGTTGTGCAGTTTATTGAAATGTGCACTAAAGTTATGCTAACAGTTATAATTATACCATAATCATTTTATTATTCTGTCAGAGCGAACTTTAAATATTGTCTGTATATTTCTGTTACCGTGTGTAGGCTGATACCTATATTTTCTTTTTATTCCTTATTGGCGTTTTTACCTTTAATTTTGATAGGACAGATCAAAGTTGACAGGAAGTGAAGTGGGAGAGAGAGGGGGATGGCATCGGGAAAGGTCTGCGAGCCAGGACTCGAACTCACGACGTCCGAAGCGCAACGGCGCTGCATGACCTGATGCCTATATTTCATAAACATTAACTATTGTTGTTGTCTGCATCAGTTGCTGGTGACGAAGTCACAGTTGGAGGTTGGATGATCAGTATTAAAAGCCAGCTACTGTCTTCAACTTACAAAACCAAGAGAAAGCTACGAGGACATTGGAGTTTGTTCAAAGGTAAATATTGTTTGATTTTTTTGCCCCTCTTCCCAGCTTTGTTCAGAAATAGTCGTTCTCTCTTTTTACCTCCCACCCCACCTCTCTCTCTCTTTATTTCTGTCAAACACAGTAAGTCCGGATACAGCTCTTTTCATGCAGTGACCCCAATTAATCTTTACATGCCACGCCTAACATCCCATATTTCTCTATTATTACATTTTAGACACTTCATTGGTGTGAACCACGAGAGGGAAACAAAGGCCAGCCAAGTGACGGTGGTGTCAAAGAAAGGTTTTATAAAAACCTCTTGAACTTTGAGTGGGACAGTATTTAGTAAGGTGAAGTCACATGTTCTGCAACCAGAAGTCATAGCATTTTGTTTTGTTCAGTCCAGACTTGCTGGTGAAGTGGAAACAGTGTCATTAATAATGCTTTAATAAAAGCCTAATGTTTTAAAGCCATCTCTTGTCTGATAAATTTGTGTTCATGTAATTTTAAGTTGTATTTAATTTTAAATCATTAGCTTCTAGCAGTGTTACAATGTTAAGATCACATTCTACAGTACTTTAATACATTTTACAGTAATAAAGAGCTTATGAAATTACAGTTGGAATACTAAAATAACAGTGCAATGACAGTATTATATTGCAAAGCTTATATTTTCTACGGCACGGTACTGTACTACTTTTTACAGTAATAAACTGTTGTTGCAGATTACAGTAGGTACACTGTAAATTACAGCATTATACTGGTGAATCTAGCTGCCAGTAGTTTACTGCAATTTAACAGTGAAATTTTTTAATAATATAAAAAATATACAATTACGTAAAATAATATTTAAATATTTAATAAAAATAATTTTCAATGTTTTTAACTTGTGCGCTGATCTTTATATACGGTGTGAAAGAATTGTCATAGTTACAAATAAAAATTTTAATTAGGGAGTTCATTTAATATAATTAATTATATACAAATTATATAAATACATAAAAACAATAAAATAGGCCTAATAATAAGACTGATAAAAAGACATTACATATAGACCAATAATTAAACAAATATTGCAGCATTATCAACTCTAAGGGCCAGATTTACTAACAGCTTGCCCCAGCACAAACAGTCTTTTGGAGTTAAAATAGTACTTTCAGAATTTACTAAAGACGCACAGTGAGGAATTAGCGCCGAAAAGGCGTGGACACAGAGTTATTTTTGTGCCTGGCCTTATTGAATATGCATTTGTAGGAGTTTCCCTTTCAGATGCAAAATTTATGGGAGGAGAGTATTAAAATGAATCAAGCAACGTGATTTACTAACGTTTGCGCTCACCAAATTACTAGTATTTGTGTCATTAATATTTAATGCCCAAAAAAAGCATGTCTTAAAGCAGGCTGTAATTTGCGCTACAATTGGTAGATTGCGCTGGTGTTCTTTAATTGTTAGTAAATCACTCGCAGAATTTTCCCCTCCCATCGGCGCTTTTATGGAATTGCACTCTAACGCTAATTTTACCCTGTTTAGTAAGTCTGGCCCTAACTCTAATAACTCTATTGCAAAATAGATCACTATGGATTCTAGATCAATGATAAGCTGTTTGTTCAATGATATGGAAATAATAACGTCAATAATATTATACGGATTTCTAAAGCCACTTCATGTAGCTAAATGACTATTCAGTGATTTACTCATGTATCAAAAATACATAACAGGGTAGCTACATAAATATGCACAAGTGCTGCTATGCTTATTTAGTAAATCACAAATGGTTTAAAAGGATCGCTATGCTGCTCTACCTATTGTCTCAATGTAACTTAGAGCTTCTGCTTTGTGATCTTTCTAGCGTAACAGACTGCCACAGGGTTGGTTGTTGCAGACACAGCCGTGGCACCGCAGCGCAGCAGTCTCGGCGTGTCTAGGTGTGTGAGAATCTCTCTGCAGGTGTGCCGGGTTCGGCTCCGTCAGACCCAGCCGCCCCGTTCCCTCCGAGAGCCCGATCAACAGATGGCATTGCGGCTCTGCCCTACAGGAGTGGCCTTCTCTCTCCCCCGAAAACCCGGCACTTCACCCCGTCCAAACCCAGCCCCCCGCCGCACGGCTTAATTACTGCCGACGCTCTCCGCTCTGTTCTCCCAGAGAGCCGAACGGCCGGGAGAGGGTACGACGTTAGGGAGTGACTCAGCTTAGCTTGGAGCAGTTGCCGAGATGGTAGGGGGTTGAGGGGGGGAGCTGCAATCTGGAGAGGACTAGGGCGAGACTTTGCTCTCGCTGCGCAGAAGCGTTGCGGTTAGAGCTGAGGTAAACAAACAAAGCCACACGCAGAGAGAGACGTCTGTGAATGTGGATGTGTTGTACACTGCGTGTTTACATACATTTCAGCCTCTTTTTTACTTAATAGTTTATTGAAGATTATTTTTAAACCGACAAACAGACTAAAATGCACAAAAATGAGCCATTTTGGATGTGTATATGCTAGTTTAGCAGCAGTAGGTACAGGTATGTGTGGTGGGGAACGAGAGGTGCCTAGAGCTCTAGGCAGAACAGATGGAGCGGCTGGAGCTGCAACCAGAGGCTCAAGGATGGGAGGAGCACTGCAGCCTCTGCCAGTCGAGTGCCAGAGGACTACAGGAAGGAGGTAGACCCCCATACAGTCTCCGTGCCAGAGTGCATCTGCATTTGATTACAAAAATGTGAACATTTGTGAGTTTGGCAATGGAATTTGTTCCTAAAAATCATTCACTTGCAGATGGCTTAATAATATTTGTGTGAGTGAGCGTGATTCTTTAATGAGCGTCTGGACGGGGCATCTGATTGCTGCAGAGGCTCGTATGTGTGTGTGTGTGTTGGACTGGGGGAGGAGGGAGGGTCAGGCTAAATGAGCCACATTAATAACCTGTGTCAGCAGGTCTAAAGAGCAGAAGTTCTCTGGATGACCAGGGGAAGCAGGTGAGGGAGCACACAGTGCCTCGCTGGTGTCACTTTTGCTATTTATGAGCAAGACTTTAAGTGGAAATCTATGCAGAAAAGTGCATATTTAAACAATAAAACATTTAGGTCAAAATAATCATATAAAATAACAGCCTGGGTGTATATTAATATTGATCCTGCTCTTGCTTGGTGTCTTTGTAGCAACAAACAGATTCTGCAAGCAACACAAAAGCTATTTAGAACATAATGGAGACAAACTGGAGTCTTTTATGTCTGTGAATGTGCTTGAAACAGCAGCATCAACAACAACAACAACTATAAACACTAAATCTGAATTATAATAAAACCTTACAAGATTCAATGGAAATAGTTTCACAAAAAGAGAAACATGAGGGTGGAATTTCATGTCATTCCGTACTATCTGAATCTGATTTTTAAGAATATAAATAGTTTTAAGAATATAAAGCAGTTAAAAAAGGGTTGCTTTATCCAAGGGTTTCAGGTGTTTCTTTCAACAACTATTATGCAAATTTGTAAACACAGTGCAAATTATTTTTATTCGTTGTCTACCTAAAATGAATAAGGTAGGTCTGATCCCCCTAATTAAGACCTGAAGCACACAAACGGAAACAAAACAAATTATATGTTCTAGAAAGTACACATTCAAATCAGTTTTAATTCTGTTTCTACCACTAAGGAATATTCAAACTTGGTTCTCCAGAAATGTTTTACTGTAGTAACCACAAATGTCACAAAACAATTTCAGCTGGGATGGTGCGAAAGAGGGCTTGTGAAAAATCAAATCATCAAAAATTACTATTCTGTCATCATTTAATCATGCTCAGTTTCTAATCCTGTATGAATGTCTTTCTTCTGTAGAACGCCAAAAATATGAGCTGTTTGTTTTTGTCTGTTTTTTTAGTCAATAGTTACCAAAACTGTTAAAATTTCTTTGTTTGTGTTCCACAGAAGAAAGTCATACAGATTTGTAACAAGTGAGTAAACGTCGACAATTTTCCATTTCTGGGTGAACAATCACTTTACATTCATCTAACTGCACTGGAAATACTAAAATATTTTACTTTTATGCACTTTGCAGACACTTTTATCCAATGCGGTGTTGTTAGTGCCATGCCATGTCAGACTGTGCCCCAAAAATTACCGATAAAAAAAACCTTTTAAGAAGTTGAGCCCCCTGAAAAACATTTGCACACTAATAAACATGAACTGATTATACAAACTATTTTGTGGTAACATTGCCAGAAGGAATTTCATTGAGTCTTCATTCATTTCACATACTCAGCTATGTGAAATATTAAACTGCTCTGACTGTAACTTTTGAGCATGTAACTCCAGTTAGTAAAGGTCATGAAATCTCATAGATTGAAGTGATTATTTAATGTACTTAATTGAATAAACAGCCTGGAGTCTGAAGTCATAGAAGAGGTCACCAACAGGCTCACCGATTCAGTAATCAACTAATGACATTTTATTAAATTCTGAATCACATCATCCAGATAATAGAAAACCCATGAAGCAATCACTGAGTTAAACAGTAGATAAACAAACAGATTATAAAGGAACTGAAACTCGATTCTAACTTTGACTTACTGGACGTTGTAAGTTATTTCATAAAGTTTTGACCTCATCTTCTTTCCATGTGGTAAAGCTGATGTAATGGTTAATTTGTGTAGAAGCCTGTGATGGTGATAATGATAAAGACAATGATGATAAAAACAATGCTAAGTGTGTGTTTGCATGAGAGCATGTGAGAGCGAGCGATTTTGGTAAATTTAGCACTGATGACTCACTGGGCGGATGTAACGCCCACCTCCATCTGCAGGGGTCCCCCTGTCCCGTTTGAGAGCCCATCTTAACTATTCTTATATGTATGTGTGCATGAAAGAAAGAATATCCAAAATAAACACAAGAAAATAGAGCACAACCTATGGTGCTGCAGCCGAACACTTCAGTTAAACACCCCCCACTCCACACCTTCCGCTCTTCACTCTTTACCGCTCTTTAAGTGCTCTCTACATTACTGTGATTCAACACTTACTAATAGCACTATGGCATAGTTCCTCCAATTAAATTTAGAATATTTAAGGATTTGCAATAATTTTGCTGTGGTACCAGTGAATATGCATGTGTGTTAAAGTAATCAAGCACCACAGTGTTACATTTCCGTAACAATATTTCCGCAATCAAACTGTGTCAGGTGTTTTGGGCCAGCTTTTTACAAACAGAACTAGTTTATAATTTGACCAGTTAAGTAAATAAGCTGAATCAGTTAAACAGTTCATTCGCTTCAAATAACTCAGTTAGTGATTCACCTAATATACTGTTTAGATATTTGTGATCATATTTGTAGATGTATAAATGTTGAATTTAAATATATGTTTATATGATTTATATATTTAAGACACTAAGAAATCTCAACAAAGCTGCATTTATTTGATCAAAATATAGTGAAAAAACAATATTGTTAAATATGATTAAAGCTTTAAATAGTTGTTTTCTATTTTTACTATATTAAAATGTTACTTATTCCTGTGATGGCAAAGGTGAATTTCCAGCAGTGTCAGGTGATCCTTCAGAAATCATTCTAATATGCTGATTTTGTGCTCCAAAAACATTTCTTAATGTTGAAAACACATGCTGCATATTATTTTTGGATACAATGATAATTCTTTTATGAATAGAAAGTTCAGCAAGTATTCATTTCTTTAAAGAAATACAGTATTACTCACCCTGAACCTTTGAATGGTAGTGTACAGTATATAATGATATAACTCACAGTAAACAATTCTACATGAAGTGAGAAAATAGTGCACTGTAAATATCTTGCTGCTTCAGGCACTTAAGAATTTGTTAATTATATTGGGAGCAATCCTGCATTTTGACTCCCAGGTGAGTTGTTGTTTTACAATCTGAACATGGTGAAGAGATGGCACAGAGTAAATTTCCACCCTTTTTTGGTGGAAATATAAGAAATGGATCCAGGCCACCGGTTCCTGCACCAAAACCCTCACAGGGGTACGCAAAGGGGTAGGGTGTGCCCTCCTAAGTTCCTGTCTCTCTGATCACTACATGAAGAAAAGGCTTTTAGAAATCCACTGTCAGAGTAAGTAGAGGGGATGGACTCAAAGCTCCCCTCGATACCCATCTTTGATGTGTAGTCCACCTGTGCACACACAGCTGTTTAGTGGAGGAGGAACATGATGTTGAGCTCTGAACGGATCAACACCTGTGTTTTCTGATTTATGGGACACAACAGTTTGAAGGGCCAAGAGAAACCTGGGGTATAAATATAGACACAGTCAAGTGAGCCAGAATATAGATGCATTAAACACACACACACACACACACACGCACAAGGTCATACAAGAATCTGAATTATAAACTAGAGGGCATTCTGTTGAGAAAAGGGTCAAGGTGTTGAGTGGCTCTGGAAGCACAGATCCCTCAGATGTTTAGAAGCTGAATGAATCTTAGTCACTCTCCTGCATCCATTTTGTTAATTAGCCCGAGGCTATAGCAGCTCACACACTATGTGATCTTCATCTAGAGATGCAGTAGAGGTCAGAATGGGTGGTATAGCTGGGAATCATTTGCATTCTACTCAAGTGTGTGTCTGGCAGCCAGAGTATTGAATAAAGGGATGCTCATTGAAAAAGTGGGTGTATTTCTTATAAATTCACATGAAGCAATAGTTCGCCCAAAAATGAAAATTGTCATGATTTATTAACCATCATGTTGTTTCCAACAAATTACACATTTTTAAGCACTGAGGACTGATGCTTATCAACTTTTAAAAGCATGCAAATGCAGCATAAAAGTGATCTAACTGACTCATGTGCAAGTTTATGCAATAGCTTTGTGTAACAAACAGACCAATATTTTCAGTTAATGATAGAAAACATAACAAATGGCTTTGAGTCAGATATTACTGTTCTGAATCATTTTTGATTCTGTTTATAGAATCGGCCCTGGGTGTGTTTCCCAAAAGCATTATTAGCCAGCTAGAGTATGGTCACAAGTTTTGTTGATAGGAACATAGTTCAACAATTTGGTATTTTCCAAAACCATAGTTCCATCAAACATCTGCAAATAGCATTGCAAATTTGGCCGGAGCTACAGCTCTTGACCTGTGAAGCATTTTCTCTTGTAATAATGTGAACAGATATATAAACAGATATGTTCTTGAGCAAAATAAGCAAGCTAAGCAGTAGAATTTATATATTTCATTCTCTATGTACACACTTTTCATTCTGCATCTTTTATACAGCCAAGTGAATGGAATTTTTTTTTTTGCAGAGTTTGTATCAGGTGTAAATGTGCTCCAGTACTCTAGTGATGTAAGAGGGACCCTGTGATTGAATCAAACATCTTTAAATAAAGCAAAACAACAGAGAACAAAAATAGCAATCCTCAGATGTCATGTATGTTATTACAGCAATAATCTGACATTAATTAGATCTCAAACTGATGCAGAAGTTATTACTCCACCACCTGTGTGTAGTCTTTAAGGCCAGTTCTACATTATGCTGTCGAACCAACATGACGGAAATGTGACAAAGTACGATTTTGGGAAACTATGGTAGTTAAGCAGTTATGGTATTGTACAGGAAATGCACTTCTGGATGATTCGTTCACAAATCTGATTCAGATTCTGAAGTTCAACTCACTGAATCAATGATCCAGTTATCAGAAAATAACCTAAATTTGGGTCTCTCACACAAAGTTACTCTATGGCTTCAGAAGATTTGGAATATTGCACAGGTAATATAAACACATTTATGACACTTTTATGCTGTTTTTGCATTAACTTGAAAACCTCAGTCATCATTCACTGTAACTTCTTGAAAAAGTGCGACAGCACTATTCTTCAAAATTGTGTTCCACAGAAGAAAGTCGTTCAGGTTTGGAAAAACATGAAAGTGGGTGAATCAATTTTCATTTTTAGGGGAACTTTTCTTTTTTTTTCTGTCTCCGTTCCTTTTCATAAACTGCACTCCTGAATCTGAATGATAGTGCATGAGAATCCCTATCCTCCCTGACGCAAGTTCTGTCGATCTAAAGACATAAAATAGAGCCCTTACCAAACATCTCAGCTACTGACAAAAACTGTGCCACATTACAAAGAGAGAGAGGGAGGAAGATGAGAAGATAAATGAAAGAAAAATGAAAGCAGGAAAGAGTGTTTGAGAGAGCAATAAAAAGCCTGAAGCAGTTGCGTTCTTACATTCATGTGCCGTGAAAGACAGCTATTTGTAGTAGATAATATCCTCAGGCAGGCTAAAACCCAGAAGTACATAAAACAAACAGCAAAATGATATGTTTATGTCCCTTTCAGCAGCAATATCTATCTGAATACCCTACAAAGGCCACTGTATTCCACTCTGAAGATAAGATAAGAAATGGCAAACAGAGAACGAATGTGTTTGAACACTGGACTCGCTATTTTAAAATGATCTTCCAAGCATGCATTCATTTTATGGTATATATACTGTACACAGAATCCCATCTCATCTCACTCACTCATCTCACTCACTCACTCACAATAACACACTAGCTTACACACATAAACACAACCTGATAAGATAATAAAAGCAGGCTTTGGGCCATATGGCTTCTGCCACTATTCACTGCATCTTTCTTAACGTGGTGAACGGGAGCGACAAAATAACTGCATATGTCAATCACACACTCATTTTCCTAATAGTTAATGGCGTCATTCGTGAACAACAGACTGTCTGTTTATTAAAGCTACATTATGAAGTTAGCTATCTTGAGATGGTGAGAAGAGGAGGGCACTGGGGAGAGGTCTGTCATGGTGTATGTGATAGATCCAGTGCCGCAGTCCAGCACACCTGTTTATGTGAGTGGGGGGGCCGAGAGAGGGATGGAGTTTGCCGGAGCTCGGAAGAGTCTGTCTAGCGTTTGACATGATGCATTCATCAGACCAGGACTGAGCCAGATCAAAACTCCAAAATTCTTAAAGACTGGATCATTGCATCAACATCAAGGTACATTTCACCCAAAAATGAAAGTTCTGTCATCATTTACTCACTGTCATGTCATTTCAAACCTGTATGACTTTCTTTTTTTTTTCTGTGGAACACAATATAAGAAAGTCAGTGGGTCTAAAACAAAGTTGGACCCTATTAACTTTAATTGTATAGACAAAATATTTAGCTAAATAAAGAATGCCATATAGTCTTGGAAAGACATGAGATGACAATTTTCATGTTGAAAATATTATTTCAGAATGTCTGATATTTTCTTTTCTTCAAAGTCTATAGATTGGATTTTGTGTTAAATATTTATGAGAAGCCTGTAGTTGATGTTTTTTATTCATAACTATTCCATCTTTTCCTTCCCTTTATACTCATAATTCTATTTTTCCAGCGAATAAGGGTGATATATTGACATCAACTCAACAATGAGGGTGATATATTGACACCAGAAGACCCATCCCCCCCCTCACCCTGTTGCCCACCACACCAAACCTCGTCTTTCTTCTCAATATGTTCTTTTCCAGTGGCTATCATGGTCTTTAATAAATGGCTTTAATTTAAAGAAGAGACCTTGAAGTGTGTGTGTGTGTGTCTGGCTCACTTTCCTTATATCCTTTATCTCTCTTTAAGGTGCTCTGTTGAGGAATGCACTTCCATCATCACTCAAATACTCTTATACACACATAAAAGAAAACACATGTCTCTCCACACTAACTGTACATTATAAAACAATGCAGCTACTGTGTTTGCAAAATGAACTTGTAGGACTTAGAACTATTTACAAAAACATACCGATAAATCCAATTCACACCTTTAGCAGACTCTAAACACCATGAAATATGTATAAAATATATAGCATAACTGGTTAAAAATGCACAATGTATTGTTCTATGGGCAGGTCATATGGACTCTAATAACTAGACTTGGTACCGTGGACTATGGTTGTAGTAGCAACATGATTTGTCTTAGCACAAAAGTTTTATCCTAGATACCCAATTAAATATAACCACAAACATAAAATAACACTCAAATGATTTAATGAATGCAATCCACATTCATTCAAAGATGCCGTATTTCGACAACTGTCTCTCAATTTTAAGGAGAAACATCTGAAACATAACTGAGCATGCCAACAATTCTCCTGAGCTGTAACAGAGCAACCTATTACACAAGCAATAAAAATTCCTCTGGGGCATGCATTTGTAAGTTACTTTGGTAAGAAAGAATGTAAATGTAAATGCATATGCAAATAAAACACTGCAATATCGTCATCCAATATTAATGTTGTATAATAGGAATTTTAAATTAAACTAGACTGGGTTGTACATACTATAGCAGGCTCTTTGTCAAACTCTGACATATCTCAAATTCACTTTACAAATGCCTGTATAAGTGAATGCAATGCATGGCCTTCAGAGGTGGCAGTATTTTATCTGTGTTGGGGTGACAGGGAGTTTTAATTGACAAGGCTGAAGTGTTTCAGCCCCACTGGAGCACAAACAATAACCACAATAAAGACAGAGTGAGCCATAAAGAAAGGCCTTGTTTTCTTTGATCATTCTATTCCCTGGGTGTGTTGGCAACACTGTGCAATAATGCAATAACTTAGATCACACAAACGCAAAGACGCACACACCTGTGTCTGTATCGTTGAATGACACATGGAAAAATATTCATGTCTCCCTTAATAATAAAAAAAAAAAAAAAGAGACAGACACGCTGATGATTTTGAAATATCCGCCTAAATGTGGATATTTTACCTCAGCGTACATTACCATGCACATCTTATGCAGATGAAGTTTGAACTGAAATTCCTCTCCGAAATACAGACGTGTATTGAGGCCACGGTGGACAAGGTCAGAGCTCTTTTCACGTTGTGTGTGTGAGTGGGTTGTGTGTGGGTGTGTGCTATTCTACTGGTCTGGGTGTGAAAAGGCCTGACTATACAAAACTGTAGGCACTCCAAGGACGTATAAAGAAGACCTTTTATATACATTTTCCATTGACATTTCTGTTTGATTTTAGATTCTCTGATGCACAAAAATGAGAGGAAAGTTTGATGAGGCAAAAGCTGAACAAACAGTGTTATAGTGTACAACACATACATGTAGCTGTAGATTTGTTTATGCATTGCGAGCTACAAGGTTTCTGAAAACTCTGAGAAGTCAAGCAGGTGATGTTTAACTTTTGAGTGATTGCTCTTATAGGCATTAACAGTGGACAAGTGCAATATATTGTATAGTCATACGTTGCTAAGGAATAGTGGAACGACAGTCATTTTTCTCTATTATTTACAATGGGATCTGCGTATTTATGGGTTTAAATAAAAGATTCTTGATATAAAAGACAATAAGAACCATTGATATTTTAAAAGAACTGTAAACGACTTGGTGTTCAAGGTTGGATGAAACATTTCATACCCACAACATTTGTTACAAGGCATGAAACAAATGCAGTGAATGTGAACAAAAATAATTAAGAGATCAGATTCTATGTTGGGTCAAAATCTTCCACAATAGCATACAACACAACAAAAGAGACGCCTCTTCCTTCAAGTCACATTTCACACTTTAATAACAACTTCCTTTCCTTCCCGAAGATTTTCTCTGTTTCCCACTTTTTGTCCCTTAAAAAAGCTTCCCACACTTTCCAAACACACCTCTCTCTTTAAATGTCTGCCAGCATTTCTTCTATCAAGTCCACCCAAACCTAACAAAAACCCACACACTCTCCTTCTAAGGGGCCGGGCTGCTTCTCTTTTTCTGATTCGACCCCATTACTTCACGCTTTTCTTCAGGTTGGATGCCAAACTAACGCGTACTGCGCAATAACAACAGCGTTTCCTGCATCTGACAACAGAGGAGCCGCAAACACGCAGAAACAGCCAAGGGAACAACAGACAGATCCGCATCATTAATATTTTACTAATATGACAGTAGAGCGTGATGTGAAGGCATCACTTTTAATGAGAACAGACAAAAGCATGTGTACAGAACAAAGAGTTGCGAATGACGGAGACAGAGGTTTTAGCTTGAGGTACGTGTGCCAATACGAATGTGTGTGTTTGGAGTTGATATAGAAATACAAAGAAGCCCAAAGCTGCCATAGTAGGGTAATTTGTAAGATCACAGACCCTCAGGGGTGAATTCACTAAAACAGCTATGCCACTTTTGCATGCGGTTTCTCAGAACAATCTAGCACTCAGAACCGACCCACAAGATGGAGAATTGCACTGTTCAGTTTTTTTGGGCATGTTTGCTCAGTTATTTGATTCTTTTAGGCAGGATTTTATATCTTGTTTGTTTATATTTTGATGCATTTTCTCCCTTAGTATGGTCCGTTTAAGATCTGCATCAAAACAATAGAGCAGTTTAATTTTAAGCAAACTCTGGAATAATAAAACCGTTAAATAATTGGTAACACTTTAGCTCTCACTATTAACTATGCTTATTAGCATTACTAACATATTGGCTGTTTATTACTACTTATAAAGCACATACTGTATTCTGAATGACCATATTCTACATCACTAATCCTAACCAATACCTAAATTTAACAACTACCTTACTAACTATTAATAAGCAGAAAATTAGGAGTTTATGGAGGCAAAAATCTATTAATGGTGAGATTTGGACCTTAAAAATAAAGTGTGACCAAATAATTTAAATAAGTAAACTGTTATGATTTCTTCAAACAATTCTGTTTCCATTAATGATTTGTTAGTACTTCAATGCATATTAATGTTTGGGGGATAACTCATAACTCAAAACATAACTAAGGTAAAATTGTGGGATAAAAAAAAGCTAAATTATTTTTAAAGGCAGCATAAATGCAATCCAATACTTAGCTTTAACTATATATATTAAACAAAATAAACAAAACATGGTAATATATTACATTTATTTTAATAAAATACTACAGACAAAACTCATAATGGGGGAAAATAGCTAAATTATTTTTAAAGGCAGCATAAATGCAATCCAATATTGGCTTCAACTATATATTAAACAAAGTAAACAAAACGAGGTAATATATTACATTTATTTTTTATAAAATACTACAGACCAAACTCATAATCGTGCCTTTAGCTGCACTTTATCATACAACTCAGTAACTAAGCTGACTGAATTCTCCCAGTTATTAAGCTGCATGGGTCACTAAAAAGAAGGGACTTAAATATGTCATTCACTCAGGATTCACACAAACACACACACCTCTGCTGCCCCCAAATCACCTTGGTGTACTTTCTGTGCCAGTCTGTGGGTGTGAGATGTGTAGACTAGGCTAGTACAGAGCACACTCGAGGAGCAACACAAGGCACAAATTAGACTCCATATCTCTCCTAAATGTCAGTGTAGAGCGTGGCACGGGCTGGCTTATCCATGACTCCACTGGGGCCGTGTGTAGACAGGGCTTGCCTGATTCAGTGGCCTCTCCCCTCCAACACCACCAGCAGCCTAATTAGGCCCACAACATGAGGCTGTCTCTGTGTCCCAGCCCGTAGCTCTCGCTCTCTCAGCGAACGCTTATCAGGTGGGCTCTGTCCAAACGAAATGACAAAACATGCCGCTTTAGTTAGTGAGAAGAAATGTGCTCACCCTTGAAAACTCTCCTTTACACACACACACACAACTTTATACACATACTGTACCCTGACACACACTATAACTACACTATAAAAAGTGAAAATGTGCAGTTAACTACTTCTACTGGATCTGATTCTTAAAGGGATAGCTCACCTCCCTCCCAAAAAAAATAGATTTCTTCATCATTTATTCTGCCTCATGTTTTTCCAAACCTGTATTACCTTCTTCTGTAGAACATAGTAGGAGAAATTATTATTAGATGAATGCTATTTAGCATTCAATTAGAAATGAATGGGGTCTTAAAGCACCATAAAAGTAGTCCATATCATCATACATGCTCTGTATTATTTAGAATTCTACTGAAGCCAAGCAAACCATATGATAACTTTGTAAGGAACACACTAAAATCCATTTAATATAGATGAATTATTCTTTTTAGTCAAATACCTGGTTAGCAAAATGATTTGTTTCCAATTACAATTATTTTCTACAATCTTTTGTCACACATGTTTGGAAAGACATGGAAATAATTAACTATCCTTTAAAATTTACTTTCATTAGTGTAACCTAATATAATCATATAGATTCAGTCATATTAAATACAAACAAGTTGATTAAGCTTCACTTTTGAGGTTATTTGTATCTCCTCCTGCTGAAGATTTCCACCTGCATGGATACATTCAGACTCACAGAAGGAAAAGAACTGTGAACGCACACACACACACACACACACACGCACGCACGCAAGCAAGCAAGCAAGCAAGCAAGCAAGCACCTCATTCAGTGGTGACAGTGGTAAAGCATTAAGGAGTTACACTTGCATTTGTAGAATGTGCCCATCAGTTAATGGGTCACCTGTGATACATCTTCATCTGGGAGCAGTGGGCCGTGTGGAGAAAAAAATCCTCCTAGGACTGGAGATATAGGAGGCCTGTCACACAGCCAGGGTCACAACATACTGCAAAATAAAGAGGAAAATACCCCTAATCCATCAGAAGACCTTTTTCTAGTTAGACAGAGACAAAGAAGGAGGGAGGGGAGAGAGAGAGGTGAGGGAACATAGTGACAGAAAAGGGAAAGGAGAAATAGCCAAATCATTGCTGACTTTTTAAAAAATATAACAAATATAATGTAAAATCACATACCACAAGGGACAGTGAAGCAAGTTGTTAGCTTGTTAAAACTTCATCTAATTAATCTCATGATTTTTTACGTGTGAAGGTTTTATACAATAATAACATTTGTTGTTTTTTACCCACAAAATGTATTATATTTATAATAATTTAATTTAATTTAGGGGGTACATACGACAAAAAATGGTAATCACTGATATATTCTTATATAAAAACTATATAAAAATATACAAATTATTTTAATGTGTTACGGCATATGTAAACATAGCCAATGCCTTTTCTAGTAACAGATAACAGGTCAGTGCATTTATCACAATTAGCAAACTAAAACTAATCAAATGCCTACTTATCAAGTGAGATATCTTACAGATATCTTAACAGTGAATTATTGTGAGATATTTTCTTATTCTCATTTACAGATAACAGAGGAGTAGACAGGATCAGATGCAGCTCAGAACCCTTAATAGTACCGAGCGGCACATGGTCCCTAGAATGAAGAACATGAATGACTCCATTAACAGAGGAATATCTGCACTCACCAATAAAACGAAGAGATGGGGAGGAGGAGGGGGGTCTTCTGTATTGTTGTGCTTCACAGCCCAGACAAGGGAGGCTGGCAGAATGTCTATTTCACAGAGAACAGAAATCTGCCCTGTATTGACATAAAGGAGACTGGAGAGTTTTCCCAGCAAATTGAAATTCAATTCTAATCTGGCTCTGAATTATTTGCTTTGCGCTGTATTGTAAGAGAACAGGCAGCTTCTGGGGTTTGGCTGAGGGGTGGGAAACGATGCCAAAGCATGTGCTCAGCTCAACACATTTCACATGATATCTGAGTAAAGCCAGAGTAATGCTAATATCACATACATTCGGTCAAAAATACCCAAAGTATTGCATAAGAAGACAGCTTACTTGCACGTGAAATGATTATATTTGATATTAAATATACTTAATAAGTTCCCATGTTCTAACATTTAAGAGAGATGTGGAAATTGGTAGACAGGTTGGACCTGCTGTCTGTAATAGAGAGGCTTAACCATGAGTCTTGACTTAAGCTTATAATTCCACAGTGAGAAAAGTGAAAGCTGGGATGGAGAAGTAATGCTGGAAAAATTGTCAAAATAGTGAAGAAAAAAGGTATAAGAGACTAAATTTAAGATAGTCGTTACTTTTTACCTCATTTGCATTTATGCACACTCAAACAGGGGCATTGGGATGACACATGCATCAACCAATGCACTTTCACCTATTCATCCATTAATGTTGTCATCTCACAAATATTTATCAATAACTGATAATTGGATAATATCAAAATTCAACAGTATTAAAATCATTGGTCATTTAAAATGGTATGATGGCAAAGGCAACCTAAATTTAAAAATAGGGAAAATTTCTAATTAAATATCCAAAACCATCATATCATTAATATTTATTAATAACCAATAACTGAATAATATTAAAATACTACAATATTAAAGCAAGTCATTTAAAATGTTACAAGTGGATTTAGGCATAACAACAATAATGTATGATATGTAAAAATTATATCATTTTGACAATTGCTAAAGATTACATTTAACAGTTTATTAAATTAGTGTTTTAATTATTAAGTGTAAGTAAACATTAGATGATGGCAAAGATCATTTAAAGGTAAAAATAGAGAAAATAAGAATTTATAAATAAATATCTAAAATCATCATATCATTCATATTTATTAATAACCAATAACTAGACAATATAAAAATACTACAATATTAAAATTAGTTATTTAAAGTGCCACAAGTGGATTTATGCATCACACCATTATAATGTACAGTATGTAAAATGGATATTCATTCTGAAATTGGGAAATACTGCATTAACACAGTGCTACAATTAAATGTAAGTGAGTGTTAGGTGACAGCAAAGGTAATCTAAACTGCTAACTGCATAGTATTAAAATATTATTACTATATTAAAACCAATCATTAAAAATGCTAGTGTATTTAGGCATCACATCCTTATAATGTACATGTAAAATTTGCTATTTTGAGATCACAAAAGCAATCTAAATGTAAATATAGAGAAAAAAAGACTGCACAATTATATATCCAATATCAGCTCCAATATCCAATTTCGACAAACAAAAAAAAATCTCTAATAACCAATATGGTACAACATCTGGAAGTCTTTGAAACTAAATCGGGGGAAATGATGATATAATTGTTCAATATAGTTTATATCAATATTAATGACGCTATTAATCATGCATGTTGAATGAACAGATCACACAGTTGATCGTTTGGTCAAGGTTACACGAACACATATGTCGGCTGTGCAAGCATAGCTAGTGATCTTTCGCTCCTCTTTGCCCCTACACCCCAACAAGTCATGCTTAATCGACATCGTAATGTCAGAGAGCTTTCCGCTTTGCAGACGGACCACCAAACACGGTGACTCCGCACAAGCCCCATCCACCCTCGTACTCTCTAACTACCACCTCCGTTCACCCCGATTCTGCCCCGTGGCTCCATCAGATACCGTTCAGCCGTGACCAAGCAGCTCGTCAAAAGCAAGCCCTCCTCCCCCTCGTCCGCGGCCCAACCAGGGATGACAGGGCGGCTGACATATGTTGGTTTAGCCTCTCTCTCCTGGAGTGACATTTTGCCCAAGAGGCTGAGATAAAACAGATCAGCTTCAGTGGGCCGCAGCAAAGCTCCACTATCACACTCTGTTGCAGTGATGGAGGCCTGGCATTTTGGCCACATTGATCAATGACACAGCAAGTAAAACAAAAAAGGATAAAAATGCATTGTGATATTTTGGCAGGTTAGAAAGGGATGAAGGGAAGAAAAGGAGGTGAAGAGAGATGAGGCGGCGGCAGAAGATGAGAGGAAAGGAGGCAGGGGTGGGGATGCGCGCTGTCTCTTTTCTATTTAAAGAGAGAAATGTAAAGGCGGCAGATAGATTGAGACTGACGTTGAACGGTGGGAAGACAAAGGCAGAGTGGATGGAGGGTAGAGGATGGACTCATCTCTATCTTTTTCTCTCCATGGACGACGACCACTATGATTGACAACCTAATTCTGAGGGAGCGTGGTGACACCTTTAATAACATGAAATGGTGTGTGAGTGTGTGTCTGTGTGGAAGTGTGACACTGTCTCAGACTCCAGCCTTTACCTGTTAGCTGGATTATTACATCGTCAGCTTGGGGAATTCAGAGTCCTCTCTCCACCACACTCCACTCATGCTCTAGCTGTCGATCTCTTCACAGAAGTTTGCTGTACCTATGGCGAACACGCTGCTAATAGAGAACAATTTGTAAATGTTCTAAAAAACAGCCTGTCCTTTTCTGTCCAAATCAGGTTTGGGTAACAATTTCTTAAATTTAATGCCTGTCGTTCTGTTCATGAGTTGGAATTTGATTTGAAATGGCAACGTCCCAAAGCAAAGCCAGGTCTGACATTGAAACAGAAGAATTAGAATTTGAATTGGAATGACAGGAAGAGGAATTTACTAAATTGAAATTGCAAAAAAAGAGATATTCAACATAGTCACACAACTTGGGAATTTCATTAGTCCAACACATCAAGAAAATGGAAAACAGGAAATGAACTTACTGAAGTGTTTTTATCAAATAAAATGTAAATATAATATGAAAATAAAATTAAAATATATAGTTTGAAACAGAATTATATTATACCTGTTAAAAAGTTATAACATTTCATATTAATCGTTCTTCCTTAAAATACAATTTGTCATTCCGTTTGCTACCTCAATTCAAATTCAATTCACATTTAGGAATTCAATTGGAATTCGAAAGGTGTTCTTCAGTCCTGAATGGCACACAACCCTGGTCCAAATGATTGATTTAGTGTCTCTGAACTCTGTACTGGCTTCTTAAAACTTTTACTAAATTCCCTAGTATGCTTCCATGATCTAGGTGATCTGGAGGTCGAATGCAAGATAATTAGCTGGGGAGAGAGAGCAAATCCTGAAGATGAGCCTGAAACTCATAACATAACATGACTCATTACACAGGTCTAGCAGCCAAACGACAACAATTCTGCCAAATATCCTAAAGTTTAGCTGTCCATGCACAGACCTAAGGTGTTACTCCGGAGCGTTGCTTAAGGTCACGGCTAGGCAGGCATTTCCTCCAGGAACGGGCTGAATCAGCAGGAGGCGAGAGGTGAGTCTCAGCTGCTCAGCATCGCTCAGGTCAGGCTGCCTGGACATACACACACCTGATGCACTGAGTCATTAGTCCATTAAAATGCTTAGAAAGCTGTGATTCACACATACCACACTCTCACAGTCAGATATGCCTCCCAAACAATGAAAACATATCCAGGACCTTATGACTTCGGTCATATAATAGGACCGTTTTAGATTAAATCAGTTCAGCTCACATTCCATTAATTTTCAAGCCTTCGGAGAGGAACTTCTAGATACCTTGAGAGAGTGTATAACAGGGAAATAAACATCAAATCATAATTGAAAAATATCAGACAGTGAACCACTGAAATTGCCTATAAATACACAGTGTGCATTGGCAGCACAGTTCCATTAGAACCAAATTAATAGCAAACAGAACATGAAAAGTTAGACCAACATGAGGCAGCGAATTCATTGTAAAAGCAACACCGATAATTTTGTGTTGAAAACTAAAGCACGACATCAAGAAATCAACTCTATTTTAAAGAATAGGCTATATATTCAAGCTACAACATGCACCTACGGTATGTCAGAAAGAAACTTTTAGAGAGCAGGAAGGAGAAAGGGCAAATGTCAGATAGCAGATGTGTGTCTGGTGTGTATACATCTCAGTGGAGCCCTGGCTCTCTGATTCAAACAGTTTGAGGTTTCCTCATTAATCTCCTCTGGAGAGAAAACGAGCAGCATTAATCTCTGGCCTGGTGGGAGTCTACACACTACTGCCCACACAACTGACCTCAGAACAGCCCACACTGACCAACAGTCCATTCAATGCCAGCAAAGACCCAGTCCATCAGTTTAGTTCATGCCCAGACAGTCAGTCAGAACTGATTCAGAGTAGAATATATGCTTTAATTTGCCAAAAATCTGCTGTTGCCAAGCTAATTTACAGCATATTCTACCTCAAGCAAGTTCAGAGCCAAAGACACTGCAGCTACTGATGGATAATTAAAGGAATAGTTCATCTGAAGTTTGAACTTACTCACCATCGTGTTGTTCCAGACCTGCTTACTGTTTTTTTTTCATGCATTACTAAAGAATTTTCATGAAGCTCTCCATAAAATGTTTAAAAAATGACGGAAAAAAGCTAAACAAAAAAACATTAGGCCTAAATATTATAAAAGAGGTCCATACAACTTGTGCTCTATATTCCAAATCTTCTGAAGCCATATGACAGGTTTGTGTGATGCTTTTCGGTGTGATTTTGCTCACTTTATTTTAAACCTGCAAAATACAGGCCATATCACTTTTCAGATTTGTGTGAGGAAATGAAATTTAAGTCAATATTCAATGATAATTTTCTCCTCCGATGAGCTGACAATTTGACAACCACTACATGCAGATTACTAAATGAATTTATGAATTGTATTAGTGTAAGAATTGTTCTTTTGAGACTGTTCTTTTAAAAAAATTTGGTAGATAGATTCATTCAGGAATTGTAGTTCAACTCACTGACTCAGAGATGTAATTGCAGCTTTTCCCGAGTTTCCAGCTCACTCGAGGGGAAGGTTTACAGGGAATACAGACTTAAATTTTCATCTGTTCCTCACACAAAGCAATCCTTTAGATTTAGAAGACTTGAAACAGAACAAGACATATGGGCTACTTTTATGGTTCTTCTTGGTGTTTTAAGAGATGTCCGTCCTAAAAGACCTACACGAACATCAAAATCTCAAAATAAATTATTTTTTTTTCAACAGAAGAAGTCATAAAGGTTTGTAATGAAATGAGGATGAAGTCATTTTTGGGTTAACTATTTCTTTTAAAAGACATAAAAGTCTCTTTATAAGCAAGGCAAGCTAAATGCCAACCGTCAAAGCATCCACATACCAATACATTCCACTGACATTGACATCCAGATGTATTTGAGTCAAGGAATGGAAAGTGCAAAGGCTAAAGATTGTGATTTAGTTTGAAAGGATGCACCATGACGATATATAAATACGGACACCTTTTCATCCAGTCACTTATACATCCACTCATACACAACAACAAACATGAACTCTGTAGACAGAGAAGAGAATGCGACCCCCCCGCCCCATCTCCTCACCTCCTCCTCTCTTTCTCCCCAAGACAAAACATGCATTTCTGTTCAAACACTCTCCAAGCAGTAGGAGCAAGATTTATTCGCTTCCACATACCTCTCTTACAGAAATGCCCTTGAAACGGGTAGAAAAGTACAAGAAAACATTATTGAAATACTGAAAGAGGTGGTGTGATCTCAGCAATGCTACCATAGCAACTCAATCTCACCTTGAACCATGGGAAGTGGAGGTAAAAACGAAGAGCGCTGAATTAAAATAGAAAAATTAAAGTCTTTTGTGTTACATGATTCCGTGTTCCTGGAAGCGTCACTGTGCGATTTGGAGGGAAGGATGGTGAATGCGCTCACACTTTATTTTAAAGCTGTAAAACACAGCCCACAGTTTACCCCTCACTTTATCTCTAATCTTCACAAATCTCTCTCTTACATCACACTCATATTGCTCTTGCAAAAGTAATCATAATTGATATATGATAATGTAAACATTTCATAGTATTTGGTTTAAGTGTCAAATAAGTACCATAAGATATGCTTTAAAAGAATAAAACGCACTGTATAAGACTGTATAAAACAAACACTGTGATATTTCCACAGGTTCATGGAAACCTGATACAACTGATGATGATCTATCATTGTTCACAGTGTTATTTGCAAAAAGATCTCAAGTAAATACAACTAGAAGTAACACACGTAGGTAAATGTTTCATAAGGTTCTATTTATATAACATCGACTGTCCCCTCCCCAAACCAGATATGCACCTAAAGACTTGCAACACACCTTGAACAGGGGTGTGAGGACACGGGTGCGAAAAACGGATGGTGACGCTTCTCACACTCTCATGTGAAAGCATGACACTGCATGTGTGAGTCCCACTCCTGTGTGTGTTCACTTGGCAGGTGTAAAAGTGTGTTTGTACTGACGGAACGGAAGTGGGCGAATGTGTCTAAACAGTGCGACATTGTGTGCCTATTAAAAAGCCAAAAGAATTTGACTACTTTTTTCCAAGCGTTACATAGAACACTTTATCATTTGTGGCAGGAAATAGAACAGTATGTTATATAACAGTATGTTGTAGGTTTATATAGGACACAATATTTTAAGCTCTCTGGACTTTTCCAAATAGAAATTTCTCCAGGAACCTCTTGCATTTTGGTTTCATTGCATTTCTTGGCCTTTTAGCGACAAGAGAATCATGACAGGAAATAATGGCAGGGTGTAAGTCGGGAGACAGTGTAGCAAATCTGTATACAAATAGCACTCCTTACACAGCAATAGAGTTTGGTGTCAGCATGTTGCTATGCGAACAACCTGATTCTCAAAGCAGCCTGAAATGTCAAAGAAATACACATATATTGAGTATAATATTTATTTTTTAATTTAGACTGAGCAATTTTATCTACAGGTGCTGGTCATATAATTAGAATATCATCAAAAAGTGTATTTATTTCACTAATTCCATTCAAAAAGTGAAACTTGTATATTATATTCCTTCATTACACACAGACTGATATATTTCAAATGTTTATTTCTTTTAATTTTGATGATTAGAGCTTACAGCTCATGAAAGTCAAAAATCAGTATCTCAAAATATTAGAATATTTACATTTGAGTTTGAATAAATGACCATCCCTACAGTATAAATTCTGGGTATCTCTTGTTCTTTGAAACCACAATAATGGAGAAGACTGCTGACTTGGCAATGATCCAGAAGATGAACATTGACACCCTCCACAAAGAGGGTAAGTCACAGAAGGTCATTACTGAAAGGTGTGGCTGTTTACAGAGTGCTGTATCAAAGCATATTAAATGCAAAGTTGACTGGAAGGAAGAATTTGGGTAGGAAAAGGTGCACAAGCAGGGATGACCACAAGCTTGAGAATACAGTCAAGCAAAGCCGATTCAAACACTTGTGAGAGCTTCACAAGGAGAGAACTGAAGCTGGAGTCAGTGCATCAAGAGTCACCACGCTCAGACGTCTTCAGGAAAAGGGCTACCAAGCCACTTCTGAACCAGAGACAACGTCAGAAGCGTCTTACCTGGGCTGTGGAGAAAAAGAACTGGACTGTTGCTCAGTGGTCCAAAGTCCCCTTTTCAGATGAAAGTCAATTTTACATTTCATTTGGAAATCAAGGTCCCAGAGTCTGAAGGAAGAGTGGAGAGGCACAGAATCCATGTTGCTTGAAGTCCAGTGTGAAGTTTCCACAGTCAGTGATGATTTGAGCTGCCATGTCATCTGCTGGTGTTGGTCCACTGTGTTTTCTGAAGTCCACAGTCAACGCAGCCATCTACCAGGAAATTTTAGAGCACTTCATGCTTCCTTCTGTTGACAAGCTTTATGGAGATGCTGATTTCATTTTCCAGCAGGACTTGCCTGCCCACACTGCCAAAGGTACCAAAAGCTGGTTCAATGACCATAGTGTTACTGTGCTTGATTGGCCAGCAAACTCGCCTGACCTGAACCCCAGAGAGAATCTATGGGGTATTGTCAAGAGGAAGATGAGAGACACCAGACCCAACAATGCAGATGAGCTGAAGGCCACTATCAGAGCAACCTGTGCTCTCATAACACCTGAGCAGTGCCACAGACTGATCGACTCCATGCCACGCCGCATTGCTGCAGTAATTCAGGCAAAAGGAGCCCCAACTAAGTATTGAGTGCTGTACATGCTCATACTTTTCATTTTCATACTTTTCAGTTGGCCAAGATTTCTAAAAATCCTTTCTTTGTATTGGTCTTAAGTAATATTCTAATATTTTGAGATACTGATTTTTGACTTTCATGAGCTGTAAACTCTAATCATCAAAATTAAAAGAAATAAACATTTGAAATATATCAGTCTGTGTGTAATGAATGAATATAATATACAAGTTTCACTTTTTGAATTGAATTAGTGAAATAAATCAACTTTTTGATGATATTCTAATTATATGACCAGCACCTGTATACTTGTTAGTTTCATGTGAATCTGCACTTCTCTCGACTAGACTCCTGTAATTGTTTATATATTTTTTTTGATTACCAATCAAACTGTCTCCCTGTGGCTCTCATGCTGAAAGCAGCTGGAGTTATCAGAAATTAAATTAACTAAAATATTTACTACTGAATTTATGATTGGTTGCCAACCAGCTACTGCTTATAGCAATAATGACTATACTCTATTTTACAATATATTCTGCATGTCTCTCTCTTATTTTCTCATAACTAATTTCACCAACAACATGACCCTAATTTTCCACAATCAATATCCCAACCACATAAATGAAAAACACTTATCATAGGCATCTCAGGGGCTATAATCACTATGCTCTGTATTGACAGCCTATAGGAGACATATGACACAGGTCATTTCCCACTAGACTGCGGTGCACCAGAGGTATTAGGTTTTTTTTTTTCCTTCCAAAAAAACAAAACAAAAGGAGGATAAAATCTGCGCAAAGGGATGAGAAGCCATTTGGACCGGTGCTTCAATAATGGATATTTCAGTTCAGGACTTCATGACTTTTTAAAAAGGCTGGGCAAATACTCACAATGTTGCTTGTCTTACATCTTTTCCCTCTGCACCTTGCTGCCTGAAAATCACACATTAAATTGAAACATTTAAACAGATGGACTAGAAATATTCTTACCACACTTTCGAAGAGACAAGCTCAATCTATCCTAGTATACCAGTCCCTGTACATGGGGCAATTCTATTAGCCAGGTAACCTTTCAAATGACAGGCATTCTGTGCGCTCTTTTGTAACATATAAAGACAAATCTGAACCTGAGTACAGCAGTGCAGACAGAGAGATGGAGTGTGACAGGGTGAATTCTGTTTTAGAAAGATGGAAAATGACGAGAGAACAGCTATATAAATAGGATATATTTTAAAGACAGGGCTCTGAATTAGAAAACCACTATAAAACACTATTAAATCCATCAAACAAGACCAGTCTAAACAGTTTGGGCAGACCAGGAAACTGTGGATGGATTAAGCAGTTTGTTTCAGCAAGGCAGGAGACTGTTCTGGGATATGCAATATATTGCAGTACTGTGGAGCCAGATCTTAGTTCAGAGCTGATTCACATGTCTTTATTAAAGCAGTCTACCACTTGTTTGAAAGGAAGAAAAGAGAAAGTATTGCGAATGCGTGTAGGATCCCATTCCTGAAGGCTGATGCGGAGGCTACAAGGCTGCAGCGGCGTGTGGCGCAGTGCACACACACAAACACAGAGATGCAAACATGCACTCAAACATACAAAGACACAAATACACACACACACACACACACACACACACAAAAGAGACACGCAAGCACTTCTGGGAGCATGCCGGTATATTTGCCAATGGGTCTTTTCATCGAGCTCAAGACCTTCTGCAAACAGAAGAGACAGCCCAAGGCCAGTGTGGAGAAGAGAGAGAAATATACTGCTTTTTACATGCGCTTATTCTCTCAATCCCTCCCTCTCTTGCCATGTTTTTGATGAGAGAAGGTCATTGAGGAGGACAGACAAATGTTTCTGTAGCTGAAATTTTATGTTAGGAAATGATTGTGCCATTCTCTCCCTGGGTTTTGGGAATGGTGGGGATTTGGGTCTCTCAAAGTAAACACAAAGGACTCAGCTATTCATGCAGGTAATGAATAAATTAAGTTTGTTGTTAGTAGGGCATTTCATCAATTATGGGCACTTTTGGGTCATTGGACCATTGTAAATAAACTTGTAAATATGTTATTCACAATCTTCAGAGATTTTTTTTTATATACTTTACAAATGAAAAAAATGAAATGAAATCACAGATGTGGGACAATCACTCTTTGTTACTAGTCTTTTATGATGGATTTTCATATTTCAGGATTTAAAGACTGGGCCTGGTATAAGGGTAAAACTAAATCTATACATAAAAGCATTTGAAAAGCATTGGGAATATAAATCATGAAAGCATGTAAAAAGCATCTGAGCTCAAACTGTAGTAGAGCATGGAGCTAGCAAGGTCATGGTTTGATTCCCAGGGAAAGCAAGAACTGATAAAATGTATACTTATATTCCATTTAGATAAAATTATCTGCCAAATTACATAAATGTTATATGTTTTCATATATATGTAGTTATATATATATATGAAAAATCACATAATACATGTGATTTCATGTATTATGTAAATACACATACATATGTTTATCTATACAGCTGTATATAGAGTAAATAATGCACAAATCTGTACATAAATCTACTGTTCCAGATTCATACTCATTATTATTAGGATTATTATCCATTGTTAAGTCTTACTATTTAAATTTGTTTTCTGTTCTCATGTCACATGTGTATTTATGTATGTATGTATGTATGTATGTACCAGGAGCACCTTAAAACCACAACAAATTCCTCGTGTGTTTGCACACACCTGGCGAATAAAGCTAATTCTGATTCTGATTCTGATTCTGATATATAGTTTTCATATAACAAAAAGGAAAAGGAAAAGAAAAAGACAGGGAAAAACAACCCTGAGACATTAATGTGCCTGAACTTGAAGAAACACCCATTAGTAAAAAGAAAGCCAGAAAGCAAAAATTGCTTGTAATTCTCCAATAGTATCTTGTGTTGTTAAAGGTGCAGTAGGAGATCTTGGAAAATGCTAACTTTAGCCTGATAGCACTGAAAGCGAACGTCCCACCCTCCCTGCAATCGCCGTCTAAAGCCACGCCTCCTGCACACACATACGCTCACAGACCAGAATACCAGAGACAACATTACTACAATAGGCTACATCAGCAGTTCGCAATCCCAGTCCTCGCGCATCTTATCACGTGCAACGTCTGTTCTATTAAGTGACCTGCGAAGTGGATATCACCAGATATACCGCCATGATTCCAGATCGAAGCGAGCGTATATGTTCCATACAAAGGGCATTAAAGTGTGCGAGACGTGAATTTAAATAGTATTTATTTACAGAGGTATATTATGTCACACTTCTCTAGTAAGTTTTGTCTGTGTGTAAAGACACTGTGCAGTGCAAATCCATGAATGAATGTTCCGAAGTGAAGTAAACTTAAACGGATTTCCCCTGCTCAGAGAGTAGAGAGCAAAGAACACTGTATAGGGATCATATCAATGGGAACACAGTTCATGCACGTAGCTCTCTTCTAACGAGCTGGTTATCTGAATCGGGTGTGTTAACTAAGCGAGACATGCAAAATATGCAGAGCTGGGGGGGCGCGAGGACTGGAATTGGGAACCGCTGGGCTACATCATATGTCATTCACTGGTGACATAAATCTTTAGTACAGTTAGTAAAAGTACTACAATACCAGGAGGGAAGGTCGGGTTGTTGATGTTTGTCTGCCATTCTCGCTCTGTCTGCACAGCGTGAGTGAACGCACTGATGACGTATCCTGTCTGGGCAAACAGGGTGCACAGAGGTATGCAAATACATACGTTGACAGGCAGGTAAGAAAGTCAATAAAAACATTCAGATCCTACACCTTCCACAGAATATATAAAAATACAGATAAATACATTTAGACCACTTAACTTAATGATTGCTATCGGGATGCGAAGAGACTTTCAACCAGCATAACAAAAATTGTTTCTGAAGACAATCACCTATTGCACCTTTAAAACTTGAAATGTGGTTCATTCTGTTGTTGCTATGGACAACAGTGGTCCACAAGGTCAGGGGTTTTCTTACTGTGTATTTTTTTTCTTTGCTACTTTCATTTGTTTTGTATGCTACTGATTTTCTGGTGCCGTGACCCGGCAAAACAAACTGGACATGAGCAAAATCTGACTTATTTAAGACAGAACCAAAGACAAGATATTACCTTTTCACATCATGTTGATTTAATATTACCTCTCATTTTACGCTCACATTTACTTGCCTTGAAAACTGTACAGCAAAATGCATTCTCTCAGCGTGACCGCCAGACAAAAATCACAGGCAGGCCATGGTGTGTTTCAGTAAGTAATGGATTGATCTGTTAGGGATGTTTTGGAGTGATGCTGCAGACAAGGGGGGCCGGTGTGGCTGTGATCATCCAGCTTACGAGAGTGTCCCCACCCGCTGCACCACATCATCTATCCCTCCTTCTCCTTCATCTCACCACATCACAGATCTCTCTTTCCTCTTTCCTTCCTTGCTCGTGGAGAGTGTGCTCTGGAGTCTCCCTCTTCAATCTCCCCACTCAGCGTGAGCCCACCACAACCACGGACACATCACAGCGTCTCCTCCACCCTCTGGACTCGGGATTGAGTGCTGCCTCCAGATCCTGCTCGTCTGTTATCATTCCTGCTGTGAAAAGATCCACCGCAGAAAAGCAAATGATAAAGACAAAAGAACTCAAAACTAAAAAGATATCAAAGGAAGAAGCGAGAGAGAGCCAGAGAGGAAGTTTGGAATAAATTAAGAAGATAAGGGCTATTTTTAAAATATGAAGAGATTCAAGTGAAATTTTTTTTTTTTGGTATTAAAGAAATCATTTACCAAAAACGGCAATGAGGGTGAATAAATGATAACAGTTTTTTTTTTTTTTTCAAATGGTCAGTGCTATAGTTATTATTTTAGGTAGTCACAGAAAACGAGCAGTGCAGCAGATATGATGCAAACTGACCCTCTTTTGCTCTGATATACTCCTGATTCAAACCCTTGTGCAATAATACATACTGTACGTGAGATGTTTATGCATGTCCACGGTACATATGTCCTAGCCAAGTAAATCCCTCCCAACTAGCCCTGCCAATCACATGCCAGCATTTATGCATATTTTTACAAGGCAAAACATGCTGCATCCGTAAATTTTCCTGTCCAGAAGTGACACCTCTCCTAAAATGCACTAGATCCTCCAATCCTCATATTTGAGCTGCATAGTTAACATCTGACTGACATGGCCTGCTGGACAGGAAGCTTTGCGAGAATATTTAACAACAACAAAAAAAGCCCCACAGTAATCCATTTACGGCATGAAAGCAAAAATTAAAATTCCGCCTCTTTTCAAAAAGCAAAGTCGACAGACTGACCTTGAATATAGAGGCGCAACTGAAAGACAAAAAGGTTGCTGATCTTTCACAGCCTGGAAAAAAAATGGGTGGGCAGCCAGAGGTGACCTGCCCTGACTGTGAAAACGGAAGCGAGAGCTAAGTGTTGAGCGTTCTGGCAAGCAGTGACCTCTGGCTAGCACATTCACACTGTATTCTGGAAAGCATTCCTACCTATGTAGGTAGTCAATGGAAGTTCTAACAGATTTATGCTTATTCTATGATGATGACAGGAGCAAGGAAGACACATTCAGGGCCATAAAGATGATACTTCATACATGTGAAATAACGTCAACCTTCCATGGTCAACCAACTTCTTCTTATATTCTTATTTATTCTTCAGCTCCACCCTTTAACCCTCTTCCTGCTTCTGTTCAATCATCTCTCCTTGTGTCAGGTCCATCATCCCACATTTCTCAGAAGGAGGTATAGATGTGTGTTGCCCCAGCTGATGTTAATTATCGCTGGCCACCGAGGCGTGCTCACCGCAGCATGTTTCAAATGGCCACTTGTCTCAGACACACAGCGGCATGTGTAATGAGTGCTGGATGAATTAAGAAACAGGGCCAAGGACAACGACAGCAAGGAGGGGTGAGCCACCCCCTGACCCTGAGGATTAACATCAGACTGTCACTCAGGAGAAAAGGATGGAGGAGGGATGGATGATTAGAGAGAAAATCAGAAAGGACATAAATGTGAGGTGCAGCGATTTAAAACATCATCTCAATCAACCGAGCTCCACAGTTTGAGATGAAGCTTAATTCATATTTGATCACATCAAGTGGTATTGTTATGGTGGACCGACTCTATTAAAGCTCAACAAGCACATATTGGTAAGGTGTCTGGGTGGCCACTTATTTTTAGGAATATAGTGTAGGTCAAATGGAGGGAAAGGCAAACAAAATGTTTTCTAAACGGTTTTCTGTGGTGTGGTTGTTCTGTATGCCAAAAGAGAGCAGAGCGCTGGGCATCTGTCTGTCTGTCTGTCATATCTCCTATCACTTCACTCTGACAGTGGAGTGTGAAAGCTCACTGTCAGCCACACATGCACATCAGGCATTCTAAATGGCAAGAAAGAGAGAGAGAATGAAAGTGGAAAGAAAGAGACTGAAAAAGAAGAATAGAAAGCTATGGTTATAATAGATAACAATATTATCATCTAAAAAGTGAAAAGCTGAATCAAAAACATGGCAAATTCAGAGTTATTTTTTATTTACAGTTAAAGTACATTTTTACTGCTATTATTATTTTCAAATCGACACTTAAAAATCTTAAATATTCAAATATTCAAAAAAATATATAAACAAACCCCTGTCTAATTCAAAGATATTTTAATTCAACATTTTTATTTTGTAATTTTGTTTGTTTTAAAAAGAAGTCTCTTATACTCACCATCGATTTTAATATATTTTAAAATGTAATATTTTCCTGTGATGGCAATGCTGAATTAATGCAAACTTCAGTGTTGCTTTATCCTTCAGAAATCATTCTAATATGCTGATGTGGTGCTCAATTATTAGCAATTATTATTAGTGCTCAATTATTAATAATGATTCTTATTATTATCAAGGTTGAAAGCAATTTGTGCTGCTTAATATTTTTGTGGAAAACATGCAACATTTTTTTTCAGGATTCTTTGTGAATAGAAAGTTCAAAAGGTCATTCATTAGAAATGAAAATTAGAATCATTTATTGTAACAATGTGTCTTTACTGTCACCCATTGATCAAATTAATGCATCCTTGCTGAATAATTTTGATTTCTAAAATATTACTTATCCCAAACTTTGGAATAGTGCATGACTGTTTCCACAAAAATATTTGTATACTTATATTTCACTATATTACTGTTTATACTGTATTTTTGATCAAAGTAGAAAAATCATCCAAGTAGAAAAATAAAATAGCAATGACAAAAAAAAGAAAGAAAAAAAAGGACCAAGACAATTGATGAAGCACAACTTTCTTGGAGAAGATTACAGTTCTTTTAGGCGCTATGTGGAATTTTACTTATGTACAAAATTTAGTGCCAAACTTCTTAGTAAGCACACCCGTAGGTACAGAAAGAAGGAAAGAGGAGGATTACAAATTACATTGCATAAATAATAAGTCACATTCAACCTGTACTTCTTCCAACACAGCCAGCTGTATGTGTGAGTGTGTGTGTGTGTGTGTCTGGTGTGAAAAACAAGGGGCTCCATACTGTGCCGCTTCCAACAGCATCTGCCTCTCTTTTCTCCAAACTTCAGCAGCCACACCTCAGTATGAAAGTGTGTGTGTGTGTGTGTGTGTGTGTGTGTGTGTGTGTGTGTGCGTGAGCGGATGTGATGACAGCTGCTCTGCACAGTGTGTGTACTGCTAAACTCTCGTCCACCCCTGCTGACTGTCCATGCTGTGCAGGTATAGCAGCTCTCTCCTCTGTGTGTCCTGCTGCCTCATTAGGCCCAAGCGACACACACACACACACGCACGCACACAACAAAAATAATCCATTTGTCCAGCAAATGAGGCTCTCATGTCTTTAGTCCATATGAGATCGGAAACAGGTAGAAACAATTTAGTTAGTACAGTCCAATCACAGACCCGCTCGACATAATCAGTCAGATTCTGTCATACAACTTCTAGGCTGCTGCTATGTTCACACAGTGTTTGAGACTGACGACCAAATTGACTCCTTTTTAAATTCATGAATGTGAATTTGAATCTAATTGGCCACACCCTACAGGAAACTGAATTGGAATTTGAAAGATAATCTTTTTGTCTATCCATCCATCCATCATTGCTTTTCCCTTTATTTATGTGATTTTCAACATTTACCCGTCAACATGGCGGTAACAAACTTTACTATGATAAACTGCGCTGTCATTTCAAACGACTTTTGTCAGTTAACGAGCAATGCTTATCTTATATTAACATTAGGTTAACTAATGTGAAATTTTGTTCAGGTATTAGTAGTTAATGTTGGCCAGTAGCCTGAGAAAATAAAATCCTATGTTAGCTAAGTTAAACAAGTTTTATGGCTAGCTGCCTTTCTAGTTTTAGAATTAGTTTGTTATAGTTTTTAATGGAATTTAAGATTTACTGCATTTTTTTTGTTTTTTAAAGGCAACTGCAATGAAGCATCAAGAAAGACATGAGCAGGCCAGCCACCCTGAGACTGACAATTCATGGTAAGAGAACAACTGGTTTTGAGAGGTTTGTGTATTCTATATGGGGTTTGCCTTTTAAAAGTGTGTAATTTCTACTTCTTGTTTTTCAGAGAAGACATTTCTGTCACTAACAAAGTGGAGGGTGAGCAAAGGTGGTGGCCACGTTTTGGAGTAGCACCTGGGTTTTGCAGATGTTTGTCTTTGGCTGTTTGTCTTTTTTCCCTATTATATTTCTGTTGCCTAAAGATTCTTTGTGAGGATGAATCCAGAGGACACAACATAATGCACTGCAAAATGTCCTAAGACAGGAGAAATGGTGAAGTTGCACTGTTCCAGCATTGGAAGACTGTATTTTTAAGTGTTATACATGCAATGTTTTAAATAAAGCGTTTTATATTTTGTAATTATTGTGTCTGTTTTAATTGAATGCCAGTAGTACCTATGTAGAGTAAAAATAAAATGAATTCTATATAAAAATGAATCAAATCTAATGAAATCTATATTAAAATGAATGAATTACAGTAGTATACCGATGAATTGGATTGTTTTTTCAGTAATTTACTGTAAAACAGTACAATTTGCAACTGTAAATCAAATACAGTTTGCTACTGTAAATCTTAATTACACTAACTTACTGGCAACAGTGTTGCCAGTAAGTTACTGTAAAAACCCTTTGAAATGTCTAACAGTGTAGCGTATATGGTGACAGTAATTTAGATTCACATACTGACCAAATATTGACCGTTATCTCAGTATCTTTCTGCCTCTCACTCTCTGATTTTTTTTTATCTCTCTGTTTCTCTCTTGCTCACTTCATGAATATTTAGTGCTTTTCACTCAAACAAGACAATCATTAATTTCAAAGAACGCCCTTCACTCAATCAGCTCAGCTGGAAAGGGCACTGCCTATGTGAAAACAAACAAAAATACCACAAAACTACTCAGCAGATACCATCGGCACCACTAGGTAAAGTAAATAATGTTTATCAACAAGGAAACCCATGAACATTTAAAGACTAGAATCAAAATCAGAAAGTGTAGAGAGATCTGGTGATAAATAGCCTAGATAACTGGAGAGATCTTTATTGCATCCCACAAAGACTTTGCCCTCTTGTCTTATCCAGCAGCGAACCAGACGGCCAAAAAAGGAAGAAAGGCCGGCAGGAAATGATGAGTGACCTCTCACTGCTAAAGAGCCGATGGCAATTATCATTCATCATATCATAACATGTCCTAAACAATAATTAGTTCCGGGTCCTCTAATCGGATTGAACAAACTGCCTTCCAAAGGTGCTAATAAAATTTTGATCTCATATTGAACTGAAAAATGGGAGGGACAAATCTAACAGTTGTCTCATTAATATTAATTAAGTGGCCAGCAGTTTTACCTTATTTGCTGAAAGGCAGATAGGCAAATAGGCTGTATTTCTCAGTCTTGCTTGTGTGATATTTCTAAAACACACTAGAGGAGAAAGACAATGGAGAAAAAAAAAAAGGAAGGCTGAATGTAATTGAACAGAGATTTATATTTTTGCTAATTATATTAGTGTGAAGTATATGAATGAGCTGATGTTTGTAAAGATAGAGGTTTTAACTCGAGCAGGACAAATAGAGTCTAATTTCATTTGCATGGTTGAAAATGAATCAGCATGATATACACTCACGCAGCCTTAATGTAAACGGAGACTAAGAAAGTTGGGTTTATCAACACATTTATCATCTAAACATTCTTATATGCACACACACATATTTATACGTGAATTTATAAAAAGAGAGAGGGAGAGATAGAGGAATAAACTGGATTAGGCTCAAGAATAGTGTGCTCAGATTTGCAGTCAATTATGAGGGATTTAGACCATGCTATGTGAAATCATTCTGGTGGCTTGCTCCTAATATTACATCCAGAGAACGGGTAAGCTCCAGTCTTTCAGTGCCAAGCCCCTCTGATAATCAGGGCTGAACTCCCTCAGCAAAGGGAGCTGGGCTATGGAAGCCCTGTTATGAGACAGCGTAGTCCTTGAGCCCAGCTCTAATCGATTAACTCATTACATACTTAGATCCAACAAATGTTTAGTCGCTATGTTCATGCCAGCACTGCACCAATTCTCTTCCAATGGTTCAACTAAGACTCAAACTAATGACTGACAATGTATATTTAAGGTTGTGGGTCACTGATTGAACCTTTGATGATGAAGCGGATGACTGGCTGCTTATGGTTGAAAGTTCAAAGAGCATTAAACTTCTATAATTGGGTTGTCATTATGAGCTTATATCTTAATATAGGAGCTCATATTGAGTTCTCTTATCAGTCTAAGTGAGACAACGTCCATACACAAATATATTGGAACAAGGATGATGATAATCTATTGCAATGACAAGGACTAAATACAGACCAGAACCAGATCAAGATCAAAGACCTTTTTAATTTCTTGAGAATCTTGAGTCTGTATTTCATATGGAATGACTGAGAAATGCATAGACATGCACAAAAATCTTGATCGTTAAATTCTACACTAAAAGTTGTTCCTTGATTCTGTCATTGGGCAGACAAGTCTGACCCCAAACACTTATCATTGGTTAAACCTAAAATAATAGTTCACCCAAAAATGTAAATTCTCTCATATACTCACCATGTTGTTCCAAAACTAAATGCCATTCTTTATTCTGTGGGACACAAAATAAGATATTTTGAAGAATGCTGTTAACCAAACAGTTTTCCATTGTATGGACAAACAACTGAGACGTTTCTCAAAATATCTTCTTCAGAGGAGAGAACGTCATACAGGGATGGCATGATGGTGAGTAAATAATGACAGAATTTTCAGTCACTTAAAGGACTGATGGTTTGGTTGGTTATCATGTCCCAGTTTCATATCCATTGATGGTCATGCAAAAGATGATGTGCATCCTGACTTTGCAACAAGCAACACTTAAATCTGAAATATTTAATTATATTATGTTTTTACCAATTCTTTGGAAGGCTCTTGAAAGCGTGCAATGGAGTTTTAGCTGCCTTCTACGTCACAGCTCAAGATAATGGGCAAAGGACTGAAGGCATTTTATAATGTCATCATGATTTCCTGTGGCTCCTGAGTGATTAGTCACACTGCATTCATAGTTCTGGACTCAATAAATTCAGAGTTAGTTCCATTAGCAAAGATAGAGAAGTCGTCTACTTTCAGAGAGTCTTGCACCAGCTGGAAAACTGCCACTGAGATGTCTAGGAATGCTAATGGATAACTTTCTCCAGTTATTACAGACTCCCTTGACTCAAACGAATAAAGCAATGTTAATGAATGCCATAAAGCCAAACATTTTACACTTTTCTAGGAAATCAACCTACAAATGACTTACTTAGAGTTGTCTCTACACATTAAACTGAACAAGGAAAAGGTATTTCACTATCAAAAAAATTACCCACGTCACCTTTAACGAATTCTGTTGACTAACTGTACAAAACAGTGAGCAGAAAAACTCGTGAAAAGTGCCATTAAGTCTGCCATTTCATAGTCGTGTGTGGTTATGTGTCTGGGACTATGAGATCCAAATGAGGCTCTGGATATGACAATAAGCCTGCATACACACTCATGCAAACAAAGACAGGTGGGGATTGCTTACAGTATAGAAAGAGTTTTAATGAAATGACCACTGAGAGACATTTTACCCGACGACAAAAAATGCTTCTGTAATTTGCTGTCAGGTTGTCAAGAGACCAGCAGAAAATAGCAAATGATCTCAGTGGTCCAGCTTCTTGTTTAAAAAAGAAGAAAGACAGAGAGAGAAAGAGAGTATGTAAGCAAGCAGAGAAAGTGAGAGAGTGAGAAATACAGAGTTAGAGAGAGAGAGACAGGGAAGACAGTATAGAGGAGATGGAGGAGGAGGCCATTAAGCGTCTCTCCGGCTGCTTTGTTTGCAGTTTATACTGCACTTTATTTCTACCATAAACAAGCGCATGAGCCCAGCGCATCTTGAGCACCTCTATATATTACCCACAATGCCCTGTGGGGCGGGAGAGTGTGGCACTGAGGGAGACAGGGGAAGGAACATTATGCAGATTCTATTATTCTTTGTCTGCGTCTCATGACACCACTGATCCAGTACCTTATCCCAGTAGCTTCCTCCAGTCCTACCAGCAACTCCATGATGCATTCCTCCAAACTGCTGCAGCTGCACACTTCACCGTATACCAGCACTGTGAACAAAGAGGAGAGAAGCTCATTAATAAACTTTTAGGAGTCATATCATCATTTTTAAAAGCATTTGAGCTTTATTTCCCAGAGGTTCTCTTATAATGTTACAATATACAAAAACAGTAGTTTTTAACAAAAGTTTTACATGACCCTTTAATTCAAATGGGTAGATTTTTGAAATAGGCATGAAACAGGTAAGAAACAGCACTAAAAGCACTCAAGTCTCCATGTAAATCAGAGTTTTTGTCCTAGCTGTGAGCTCCACAAGCAACAGGGTATTGTGTCAATCTTTGCAACATTGCGGTGGGAAGACCCGACCACTTACCAAATAAATAACTCAAACATTTGGGGTCAGTAAGATTTTCTTTTTCAGAAAGTAATATTAATACCAGTTTCCTCAAAATACTAAGCAGTACAACTGTTTTCAACATTGAAAATAATATGTTTTTCTTGAGCACCAAATCAGCATATTAGAATGATCATGTGATACAAGATCAGAGAAATGGCTGCTAAAAATTCAGCTTAGCCATCCCAGGAATAAATTACATTTTTAAAAAATTATATCTATATTATTTATATATATATATATATATATATATATATTTCACAATATTGCTGTTTTACTGATGATCAAATAATAATAAAAAAATCTTATGGACCCCAAACTTTCAAACAGTAGCGACAATCTTTAGTCGTTTTTGTCCATGCATTAAAAATCAATAAGGGCCAAAACACCAATGACCTTACCTGTATGGGAAAAAAAAGACACTTAAAAAAATAATAATAAAAAAAAATATATATATATCAATATGTCAAATGAATAAAAATGTCAAACTCTTACTTACACATATAAGGTTTGCTGTAGAGTTTAATACAGTCTGAAGTCTTTGTTAAATCAGAAGTAACCCTCTAAAGGCTAACTTTATTTGTATCTTTCATTAAACAGTCACCACAAAAGTACATCCAGGCAACAATTTACTCATACTAACATATATACAGTATTTGCTTTATGGTGAGCATGTTAAGATACAGAGGAGGTGGATTTTGCTGAGGAAGCAGTGGATTGCTTCAGGCGTGGTCGTTGAGCTATGCTTGTGGGCGAAGGCTGTTTCAGTAAACACTCTGCGGGGCCAGTGTTTGATCATCTGTGTAGTCAGTGTGGTCTAATTGTTTTGCAAAGCATGCTAATTGCTTCTCATCCAGTCTCTTTAAATGTCAGCGCTCCCTGTAGTTACAATGTGATTCACCGGCCCTTGAAAATGGAAACAAGGCTGAATGATTCAAAATGGAGAGGAAGGGACAGAGAAAACGGGTAGAGGACTGAATGGCAGGGTCGGAGTGTTTGTTTGGAATGGCTCCACCAAGCTTTACCCACCAGCGTGACCTCACTGGTCAGCAGCCCTGATTCTGAACACCCTGCCCCTCAGGTTTCTGGGAAGGTCAGTACACCATACCAGCCACGGGCCAGAAGAAGCATTTATCTGTAAATAGACAGATAGTGCCGCCAACACACCCGCGCTAGGTCAAGCACTAAACAACCAGCGTTTTTGAGTGTTTGAGATGATTTGCCTGTGTACTAACGCGTGAGATTTAGAACCTGGGGCTGGTCGCGAACTAAATCATATTACAAAGCCCTGATGACATTTTAATTACCGCGATTTAACACACGACATGGAAATATTGTCATAGAAGTCAGGCGAGTACATCACTTTTCAGGAAATCAATGAAAAGTTGACCACTATCCTGAATGCTAAAAATCTCCTCTTCTGCCCACATTAAGTCACATAATGTCACACACTGCTTGATCCAAACCAGAGTTTGCTATGTTATTTTGGGTCTGAACCACAGTACAACCGGTTGAACTGGCAGCAGCTGTATACCACTGTAGCTGGGTAACAACTCAGGATGAGAAGACGCCAGCTTCACTGTTTTATTCATGTTTCTGTCATGTTGGATTTAGCACTAAAACTTCACATGCACAGAACTTGTGTTTGTCTGTCCCAGATGCAGTGTAAGAGAGCCAAATAATGCAAAAATCACCAAAGGCAATTTACTCAGAGACAAGCTATGAGAAATGCACTGCACTATGCATAAAAGCAAACGGCGGTAACTATGCTAACACTGCAAGGAGAAAAAGTTTATGATTGAATTTGGATTGATTTTGGAAGTTTTTATAGAGGCCACAAGGAGGTCTGCAGAAAACATATAAAAGATCATAAAATACTAATAAGAATGCAATTAATGACATAAAATTTAATTTATACAATTTATAAAGTAAAAAATAAAAAACAATATGTAGCTACTACGTTTTGCCTTTACATTATAGTATTGTAAGTGAGACCAGAGCATGCAAAGATGCAATTTTTATATTAATATTAACGGTTCACTTATGTCTGGACAGATTTCTTTCAGTTGCGAACCATTACCCCAGACCACCTGTTTAAACTGGTCTCTGGTGTGCAACTACACATCTGAATTGGAAAACTGCTTTCATACTAAACCACATAAACTCAACTGTGACGTAAAATGTGCTTGGGCTCGTACCAAAAGCAAGCACCCCAAATCAGAATAATATTTACTGAAACCATGACATGTAGTTGTATGCTCAGCATTAAATATTGTCAAATTTCTGCCAAGTCATAACACCCCAGGTCTGTTTGAGCCTGTTTGAGACAAGGAACCTGTTGCGATTCCAGCCTACAGGGTGACAGCGGGTGCTCACACAAGGAGACAGGATCTCTAACTGATTTTCCCACTGTTCTCACTAGGCCTCAGGCTCGGCTTTCTTTGTCTCGCTCCACCGCTCTATTCTGAACACCAAAGGCAGATGTGGCTGGTTCTAACCTCATGCTGTGCTGGACAGAACCCTTGAGAAAGAAGCAGGTGGTCTGGCGTGTATACATGTGTTTGTGTGTTAGTAGTTTGAATTTCCCATTGCTCTGCTGGCTCAGGTAGCCTATGTAATGATTTCTCTGCTTCCGCAACAAGACCTGAGGGACATGTTCTGTAGCTTTTAAACACACAGCAAACATTACAGAAATGGCTGAGCAATGGCTCTAAAAACCTTTATTTACTCTATAATAGCCAGTTACACATTCCCAGTCACTGACTGGTGGTCATTTTCAATCCACAAGAGTGATAAAAGTGAATAGATTTGGCTTATTGTCTGCAATATGAGGACTGCGCATGAGACCTGGCTTGTGCTGTAAGTTTCCTCCAAAACTACTAACCAAGTTAACTAACTGAAGCTGATTATTATATGATAGAACTTTGGATGGAGGAGGGTAGGAATGTGTAACTACATACTTTAAAAATCCACTAAAATTTGGGCTATCCAAACAATTTTGTTTAAATAGAGTAGAATGTAGAATGCAGAGCTCTAAAGTTGCTTTAAAAAAATCCCAAAACATCATTTTAACAGCAAAAACACAACAAGCTAAGACACAACAGCCGAAAACAGAATGAATATAATGCTCAACATTTCAATAGGGAAACTGACAGATATTCAACAAGTAAATAGATTAAATAGCAATAAACTTTTATGGCAACAAATCTATAATGTTCCTCATAAACAAATGCTTTATGGATAATAAATCCAACAGTAATTGTCTTGAAGTTTATTACTGAAGCGCTGAATTTGTTACACCAGTGGTGCTTTGATGGCTGGCTGTGTTTTAAAAAGGATGAATTTAGGAACACATATTCTCAGAAAGAGTTTTCCCCTTACGAAACAAAAATGTGTATGTGAATATATTGGAAAATATAATGTGATATATGAAATAATATATTTTGATATATGGGACTCTAGTTCTTATATTTTTCAATATTCTGCAATATATGCATGAACCATGTATAGCCATATATTGATACATATAAAATATATATTTAGCAATAAGAAATAATACAGTGACTACATAGCTTTATTGAAAAACTCATTCCTTTTTATTAACACATGGGTTTACATACAAAATTAAATGTCTCAAAAATACATTCCCAATATGCCTACAAAGGTCCCCAATTCTATAAAGATTCAGGCAAATTAACGTCCACATTTAATCATTCAGCAGACACTTTTATCCACAGTAACTTAAATGAGGACAATAGCAATCAAACCAACAGAAGAGCAATAATATGTAAGTGTTGTGATAAGTCTCGGTTAGCCTAACACAGTATATGTAGCAAGTATGTGTATATATATATATATATATATATATATATATATATATGGTAACACTTTATTTTAGGGTATCTTAACTAGTTGCTTATTAGCATGCATATTACTAGAATATTAGCCATTTATTAGTACTAATTAAGCACATATTAATGCCTTATTCTAAATGACCTTATTCCACATCCCTAATCCTACCCAATACCTAAACTTATCAACTACATTACTAACTATTAATAAGCAGCAAATTACGAATTTATTGAGGGAAAAGTCGTAGTTAATAATGAATAAGTGTTCCCTATTCTAAAGTGTTACCATATATATATATATATATATATATATGTGTGTGTGTGTGTATATAGTACAAATGTATTTTCACATACACTTAGTAGATATTAACAATATTATATTTACTATATATGAATATATACACACACACATGTATAGTCATACATTACGGGATATATGCATACATATATGGATATATATTACAAAATATATTTGTCAGATTTGGTTACATATATATGTAACATACTGTCAGTTCTGTCTCCCTGTGTGTTGTATTTCCCTTCCTCTCTTGCCCATATTTGGTTTTCCTGTTCCTGCCTTTTTATTAGTTAATTTAGTCCCAGCCATGTTTGGTTTGTTCAGGTGTGTCTTGTTTTCCCCTCGTTAATTCTGTCTATTTATAGTGTGTTCTGCCCCTTGTTTCCGGTCCGCTGTTAAACGTCTGTTCCCCCTGCTATGTGTGCGTCTTGCCTCTGTCTCTTTATTTGGATGAATACAGATGGTTCTGTGTTGAATTACTCTGACGTCTCCTCGATTCCTTGTTCCTACACAGTAGCAGTAGCTGAATCCTGACACATACATGTTCCCATATAAATGTTAATACACACGTGGTCAGAATTGTTGGTACCCTTGGTAAATATGATCAAAGAAGGCTGTGGAAATAAATCTGCATTGTTAATCCTTTTTATCTATTATTTAAAAAATTCACAAAACTCTAACCTTTCATTGAAGAATAAGAATTTAAAATGGGGGCAAAAATTATTATGAAATAAATGTTTTCCTCTAATACACATTGGACACAATTAAGTACCCTTTTATTCAATACTTCTTGAAACCTCCATTTGCCAAAATAGTATAGGAGTTTTCTCCTATAATGCCTGATGAGGTTAGAGAAGACCTGACAAGAGATCAGAGACCATTCCTTCATCCAGAATCACTCCAGACCCTTTAGATTCCCAGCTCCATGTTGGTGCTTCTCTTCAGTTCACCCACTCATTTTCTATAGGGTTCAGGTCAGAGGACTGGAATGGTCAGCAGAAGCTTGGTTTTGTGCTCAGTGACCCATTTTTGTGTTGTTTGTAAGGTTTGTTTTTGGATTATTGTCCGGCTGGAAGATCCAAACATGGCCCATTATAAGATTTCATCAAAACTTTTTGATTTTTTTATCTGTTGGTATTTGATAGAATCAGTGATGTCATGTGTCTAAACAAGATGTCCAGGACCTCCAGCAGAAATATAGGCCCACAACATCAAAAATAGAGCAGTATATTTCATTGTTCACATGGGGTACTTTTTATGCCTGTGTTCACCAAACCCATCTTGAGTGTTTGCTGCTAAAACTTTATTTTTTTTAGTTACATCTGACCATAGAAGCCAGTCCCATTTGAAGTTCCAGTCGTGTCTGATAACTGAATATACTGGAGATTTTCTGACCCCGAGACTCAACTATTTTCTGCAATTCTCCAGCTGTGGTCGTTGGAGAGTCTTTAGCCACTCAAACTCTCCTTCTCACCGTGCATTAGGACGATATAGACACACATCCTCTTCCAGGCAGATTCATAACATTTTCTGTTGATTGGAAATTCTTAATTATTGTCCTGATGGTGGAAATGGGAATTTTCACTGCTCTAGCTCTTTTCTTAAAGCCACTTCACTAATTTGTGAAGCTCAATTATCTTTTGCTGCACATCAGAAATATATTCTTTGGTTTTTCTCATTGTGATGAGTGATTCATTTGGAATTTGGCCTTTGTTTTCCCTCCTATTTATATTTCTGTGAAACAGGAAGCCATGGCTGGATAATTTCATGTTCATAATCACACTGGTGTGCTCAAAATTGTGAATATGAATGGGAATATATTTCAGATATATTTTACTGATAAGAATTTCTAGGGGTACCAGTAATTGTGTCCAAAATGTATTTGAGAAAAAAAAAAAAACATTTATTTCATAATGAGATTTCCCCCCATTTTAAATTATTATTCTCCAATGAAAGCCTTGATTTTTTTTTTCAAATAAAAGATCAAAAGGATTAACAATGCACATTTATTTTCACAGCCTTCTTTGATCATATTTACCAAGGGTACCAACAATTCTGACCACGTGTGTATAGGGGTGGGCGATATAGCCTCAAAATTATATCACGATATTTCAAGAATGTTTGCGATATTGATATTTATGACGATATACAAAAAAATATGGAACAGCGTTTTATTGGTGATTGCATTTATAAGGGCATTTTCCATCATTTTCCAATGAGCTACTGTCATTGATGACAGACTACCTAATTCGAAGTGTAATCTATTGTCATGAGGTGGCAGAAGCACCATTATAGTGCAATTGTAGTGACCAGTATTGGACAAGTTACTTTAAAAAAGTAATTAGTTATAGTTACTAGTTATAGTTACTAGTTACTTCTCACAAATAGTAACTGAGTTAGTAACTGAGTTACATCATTATAAAAGTAAGCAGGGAAAGTAACTATTGCGTTAAAAAAGTCAAATAACTCGGATGCCTCCAATATTAAATGTTAAATAAATGAAATGGACACCACATGGAATAAATCATTATTTTTAGACTAATACAAAATATTAATTTAAAAATACTTATTTAACACTGATCATTTTTTAACATTCTAGCAGACATTATACCAACAAAACACAATTTTAAAAATTAATAAATTAGTAAAATAATATTTTATGGCCATTTTTGAGACATCCTTCATGAATCTGACTTGCAAATAAATGCAGCCTTGCTGAGCAGAAGGGAATTATTTTAAAACATTAGAAAATATTACAGATCCCAATTTGAACACTATGTGTGAATGTTATAATAAATGTAGCCTATTAATAGAGCTGTTGTAATTATTATCATTATTATTGTCTTACTTTTTAATTTTATTTAACAGAACAACAGTAATATTACAATACTAACATGTAGGAATGTTGATGCATGTATTAGAAAACATAACGTTCTGCAGTGTAATTATTGTTTAAGGCCATTTTGCGATTTTAATCATCATACAGTAACTGGTGTTCTGGCAACAACCACCTCTTCCTCCTCTCATGGAAAACATGCCATGCAGTGCTAAACAGTCTCTCGCTGTCGGTGCTTGTAATGATTTTTGCGTCTTTCTCGGACAGTTTTAAATGCTTCCACATTGCAGTCATGTTTGCTGCATTAGTGCGCGCCTATATTTGATCGCTTCACGTCTTTGTTTGGTACAATTTATTTGGTCTTTTTGCTTATTTCGGCTGCCGAACAATCGGTGCATCCCTAGTAAATGCTTCATCAAGTCGCTAACGTTATATAATTGATATCGCCATATGACACTTTTTTAATAATGTAAAAATTTATATCGGCATTATCGTGGACGGTATGGCACACCCCTAATTATAGCAGCTACATTTGAAAATACATTACACACACACACAGATGCATATATACATACACACACACACATATATATATATATATATATATTCACACATACATGAAACAATACATTTGCTCATATTTGGATACATATATTTTGCATACATATTCACATATGTGACATTATACTGTATATATGTTAAATTATATGTGTAGCCAATATTTATATATTTACAAATATATAATTCCATACATGAGCATATATTAAAATAAATATTTACCTTGAATTGTGTTCATATATTGCTAATATACAGTGCGTACGGAAAGTATTCAGACCCCCTTAAATTTTTCACTCTTTGTCTTTGTTATATTGCAGCCATTTGCTAAAATCATTTAAGTTCATTTTTTTCCCCCCTCATTAATGTACACACAGCACCCCATATTGACAGAAAAACACAGAACTGATTTATTAAAAAAGAAAAACTGAAATATCACATGGTCCTAAGTATTCAGACCCTTTGCTGTGACACTCATATATTTAACTCAGGTGCTGTCCATTTCTTCTGATCATCCTTGAGATGGTTCACACCTTCATTTGAGTCCAGCTGTGTTTGATTATACTGACTGGACTTGATTAGGAAAGCCACACACCTGTCTATATAAGACCTTACAGCTCACAGTGCATGTCAGAGCAAATGAGAATCATGAGGTCAAAGGAACTGCCTGAAGAGCTCAGAGACAGAATTGTGGCAAGGCACAGATCTGGCCAAGGATACAAAAAAAATTCTGCTGCACTTAAGGTTCCTAAGAGCACAGTGGCCTCCATAATCCTTAAATGGAAGATGTTTGGGACGACCAGAACCCTTCCTAGAGCTGGCCGTCCGGCCAAACTGAGCTATCGGGGGAGAAGAGCCTTGGTGAGAGAGGTAAAGAAGAACCCAAAGATCACTGTGGCTGAGCTCCAGAGATGCAGTCGGGAGATGGGAGAAAGTTGTAGAAAGTCAACCATCACTGCAGCCCTCCACCAGTCGGGGCTTTATGGCAGAGTGGCCCGACGGAAGCCTCTCCTCAGTGCAAGACACATGAAAGCCCGCATGGAGGACTCCAAGATGGTGAGAAATAAGATTCTCTGGTCTGATGAGACCAAGATAGAACTTTTTGGCCTTAATTCTAAGCGGTATGTGTGGAGAAAACCAGGCACTGCTCATCACCTGTCCAATACAGTCCCAACAGTGAAGCATGGTGGTGGCAGCATCATGCTGTGGGGGTGTTTTTCAGCTGCAGGGACAGGACGACTAGTTGCAATCGAGGGAAAGATGAATGCGGCCAAGTACAGGGATATCCTGGACGAAAACCTTCTCCAGAGTGCTCAGGACCTCAGACTGGGCCGAAGGTTTACCTTCCAACAAGACAATGACCCTAAGCACACAGCTAAAATAACGAAGGAGTGGCTTCACAACAACTCCGTCACTGTTCTTGAATGGCCCAGCCAGAGCCCTGACTTAAATCCAATTGAGCATCTCTGTAGAGACCTAAAAATGGCTGTCCACCAACGTTTACCATCCAACCTGAGAGGATCTGCAAGGAGGAATGGCAGAGGATCCCCAAATCCAGGTGTGAAAAACTTGTTGCATCTTTCCCAAAAAGACTCATGGCTGTATTAGATCAAAAGGGTGCTTCTACTAAATACTGAGCAAAGGGTCTGAATACTTAGGACCATGTGATATTTCAGTTTTTCTTTTTTAATAAATCTGCAAAAATGTCAACAATTCTGTGTTTTTCTGTCAATATGGGGTGCTGTGTGTACATTAATGAGGGAAAAAAATGAACTTAAATGATTTTAGCAAATGGCTGCAATATAACAAAGAGTGAAAAATTTAAGGGGGGCTGAATACTTTCCGTACCCACTGTATATTCCCATATAAATGTGACTATATGAGCACCATATATGTTGACATATATTTCCCAATATATGGAAAGTGGCGATTCCTGATGTATTATTATTCAGTATATTGTAATATATTACGACAATGTATTATTCTATATAATTACCAATATACTGAAAATTCGTTAATATATTAATATATCGAAATATATTTTCTTTCCGTAAGGGTCCGTGCTCACAGTCTAACGCTAAAAGTAAAACATGCCATCAGCACACTAAAAACCTCTCTAAGAAGTTGTGCCTTCATCCCCTTTAAAGCAATGTCATACAGTATATTCCTAATGTTATATACACATTAACAAAGATAAACTAGTCAACCTCAGTAATCCACTAGTTAGCTATAGACCAATGTAAGGATGCAAGAAGATCATTTTCCAAACTTCTTCCAAGCCCTCTACAACAACTGATATTAAAACAGAAAACATGAAAAGGGATATTGCTTAAATAAAAAGGGATTCAAGTCTCACACAGACGTTGTTCAACAGCATAAATACTGGTTATTCAGCACAGTCCTTCTGATGAAGAACCTTATACCAGATTGACCAATCATCAGTTTAAAAGCAAAGCTGGGTGGGAAGTATGATAAAGAATATCCCATTCATTAAATATCAATGTTTGTGTCCTAAATTTACAAACTTTGACAAATCTTCCTTCTAAATGCTACTTTAATCAGCCTGGTACCTCTACACAAGACTTAGTTTCTCTGACGACTAATAAACACCTGTTTGAGAAATAAATTTTAGCCAGGTATTGCTATTTTTGTGTGCAATATCAAGCAGATGGTCCATGAAATGTCTGGATGTGACTATAGTGGTCTTAATAAAATATCTTGAAATCCCTAACTGTACACATCTTTATTGCAGTCTTAAGTTTGCAAAACACAGCTAAATAATTGCTGGCGGGATGGTAAAACAAGCAATCGAAGAGAGCAGTGAAACACGACAATATGTCTTTGTCAAATCAGTTCAGTTGGTCGTTCGACTGACCTGTAAATGTCCTGTCATCATTATCCTCCAATACAACCTCTACTAATACAGACAGTTGTCTAAACCTCAAAGTGAGGCTTCCAGGCAATTTTGTCTTTTTTCTCTCTCTGGTCTGTCAGTGTGTGTAAGGACCAGGCTGGAAAACCTTCTGGGAGAGTGAGGTAATTATCCATTCTCTCCTGTCTGCCTGCTATGTACAGACCATTCTCCAACTGCTCGTTAATGAAGCGTCCAATCAAATGCAGCCGACACTGCAGAGCAGCACCATTTAAAACCACAGGTCTAGACAACGGGCCATTTTGACACACTCGCCATGACAACGAAGATAAGGGACTGTTTTTTGGGGTGGGGCCAATTACTTTATTAATTTATGCTAGTGCCAAAAGCACAGTATGTGTTCCACAATATTTTAGTTCTTGTCTTAATACTTACCTATAACAACTTATAGTGATCTAGAGCCTCATCTAAAGTTTCGCTGTCTCCTTTGAAAGAAAAATTCAAGATTTCTTCACAGTGCCACCAAATCATTCCTAGTTGTTTGGGATTTTCTATAACCGTATGCATAATCATTCGAAATTTAATAACAGAGAGGGTAAAACAAAAAGTCTTATTGTTTTGAAATTGAAGCTACAGTGTGTGGGATCGGCAGTCATATCCAAGCTGGTAAACAGAGCCATTAGCGCTAATGATAGAGTGTGTTTGAATACAATGTGCATTAGAATGAAGTGTTGGCTTCATCCAAACAGATTCTGCGAGTCCATAGCGAGTCGCTCGCACAAGCTACAGCCCAATGTTAACTATTATTAGTAGTATTCATCTCCAGCCAAATTGAGACTAAATCAGCTGACTGAACTAACTTAATGCCCCAAGCACATTGCTACACATCAGGGGGAAAAGGTTCACGAGTGGAGATGAAAATAGCACAAACACAAGAGCTGCTGCTTTTGTACTATATGTAGGAGACATACAAACCAGATGTTTTGAGAGCTGGGAACCAAATCAACAAGTCTGCATGCTTTTCAGAATCTGGTTTCATCAGAGTCAACAGTTCAGACAGGGTAAAACCACAATACATTGTCCATATCAGCATATGAGACATCAGCTGGTCTATATTCCATTATATACTCATGGTTTTTATATTATACAAGATATTTGCACAATATCTCATATTGACTACACTGGAAAGGGGTCCAATGTTGTTTTGGACCCCACTGACTTTTATTGGATGGGCAAAAAGAGTCAAAACATTCTTCATTCTTCTAAACATTCTGAATAATACATTTGTATTATTCAGAAGAAATACATACGTTTGTTAATCTACAAATAAAGTGGTTCTCAAGTGGTTTTGCTTCAGGACCCAGATTTATGTGCCATCAAGTGATGACACAACACATTAACAATATGCAAAATTAGTAACACTGCATAGACAGGGCAAGAATAGTGTTTTTATTATAATTTATTTTATATAATTTTTATTATTTGCATTTATTGTTTTTCCCTCTCTGTTTATAACCCTATCACAAAAGACCTGCAACCCATTTCTGAGTTGTGATCCACCAACCGCAGTACCAGACAACCTGCTAACAACAAAACTGGCACTAGAACAAAATAGAAGGTATGGACTGACACAAGAGACAATCCAAAAAACATGTAAAACAAAACCTTCCAGGAAACCAAACACAATTCCAAACAAGACCTCCAGTGCTGAGAGCTGCTATCTTTTGCCACCCAGTGAAATCAACATTTATAAGAGTGGTAATGAGCGTTTTCCTTCCCGCGTGACAGCGCTAAAGCAGCGCTAATTACATTAGCATGAGCTATGAAATATGAGCTAGCTGACACGCAGTTCCCTCAGAGGATGATGAAGGAGCAGGCCGATTTTTTAATAAACACGGTGCTGGCGAAATATCATCTCCTAACTGCCTTTGTATCGAGCCGCATGCACTTCTTCTGCCAAGATCCACCACTGACTCCCTAGGAATTTATGTACAAATAACTACTTTTTAATAGCCCTGTAATATGATTTCCTGCCAAAGAAATATTCAAATAGCTTTCAAAACCAGTACAGTGTATTATCAGCCCCAAGCTAAACTGGATGTGGAAGGGTGGAAAAAAAGAGACAGATTATTTTTTACTCTGTAATTATTATACCATTGTCATCTGTGGGAGAGGAAGAAAGACAGGGCAATACTGCGCCATGTTTCACTAGGGAGCAAACGGCATTGTTTTCTAAGAATCAGGTGCAAAACACAAACAGTAATTGTCACATTTAATTACCGTAGTCATTTACTTTGCCCCATCACATTTATCACACATTTTCCTCATTGGATTACAAAATAATGTCTCTTTCATTAGGGGCGATTGGAAATGAAGCGAAGCTGTTTTTGTGTTTGTGTACATTTTAAATTGCTTACTAAATGCAAATGGGTGTGTGAACTCTGCAGCATAAAGCACACATGTGGTTATTATATTTTCCGTGTTTGTGACCCTGACGTTCTTTTATGTGGCCTTAATGAAGCAACCGCAGGCTTCTGAGACCACCGTTCGTTTGAGTGTCACTGAAAGAATTTCACTACTTCTCATGTGACCATTACGGTACCATGGACTGCAGAAGTGAATTAATTGCCTTGGCACTGTGGCTCACTTTCCATTGTTGTGCTTTCCATTAAGACTAGGGAGCGGTTGCAAAATCCCACAGTGGATTGCATATGTGCGTGCCAGCAAAAGTCTGAATGTTTGGGTAGAATGCATTGCTGAAATGCAGAAAACAAGAGAAAAATGAACTGAATGTGTGGAGAGCAATATAATTAAAAAGATCTCTGTTTGATTCAGGGACAAACAACAAAGTGGAACAAAAACTCTACAAAACCACATTCATAGCTCATGAGAATTGTGGTGGAAATTGTCAGTGGCATCTGAAATGGAGAAATTATCTCTAGCCATCTACAGTCCAAAATATATATATATATATATATATATATATATATATTTCAATATACACTACCATTCAAAACATTTGGGGTCTGTAATTTTCTTTAATGTTTTTGAAAGAAGTGCTCAACAAGGCTGCATTTATTTGATTAATAAGCGACTAAAAACAGTAATATTGTGGTCAATATCGTTTTTTTTTTGTTTTTTTTTGCCATACAGGGCATTAGTAATCCAGACATCAACACTCCAGTTCAAGTGCTTAACACAGTATGTGTGTGTGTGAAATTGTACGGTAATGCTTTCTGGAGATGAGACTCTTCACAGCAGACCTCCAGGAACCCAAAGAGAGCTGGATAACCCAGCGGCCTCGCCCAGGCCATGCGAGCCAATCAGACCTGTGGGCTCAAATCTCCCCATACACCCCATCCGCTCAAATGGAAAAAGAGTCCCAAGCTGTTCTGTTAAGCATCTGTGTGTATGTGACAATTTGAGAGTATGTGTGAGTGAAATAAAACCAGTGTGATTCATAAAGTACAAATGCCTTTGTTTTCGACAAAAAAAATTAAATGCGCATGCTGTATTAGACAGAAAACATGAGCATGCGGGCACTCTTATGGCCAACTGATGTCCTTGGCACCTCTCTGAGCGTGTGTGTAGCGCATCAGGAGTGACTTTGACAAGCTGATAATGGGGTTCTTTTTGGGGGATGGTGCTTTGTGGAGCCCCTCTGCACACTGGGCTTATCTGGCTCTCTCTGGGGAAGTGGACAGAGAGAGAAAGAGAGAAAGAAAAAAAAGATTCTCAACTGAAGCTTGCACCCTTATCGCTCTGACAGCCGCCGTTTACAGGAGAGCGGAGTGCCAGTCAGATCATTTACAGGAACAGATTAATACTGCCCAATGTGTCTTTCTCTCTCTCTCTCTCACTCACACACACACACACACACACACACACACTACAGAGGTCTGTCTGTGACCACACGCACATTTTCCCTTTTCTTCCTATCTTTTCTCACTCTAGGATGTCTCACACTAGCCTTTGTGCACTGCAGTGTGTGTGCGCTGTGAAACAGATGCAGCAGGGTTGCCAGGTTTTCTCAGCAAAACCCGCCCAATTGCTACTCAAAACCAGAGCCATAGAGAGACAGAGTTGCGACAACGGAAGTTCAAAACGCTCGATCGTCACGTGATTCACGTAGACCTCAATAGTTCCAGGAAGTTAATAGCGGGTAATTGGAATGCATTGAGTTAGAGAGACAGAACTGCGATTTTTGGTAATTAGTAGACAATAAAATAATTTATTTACATTATTTATAAAATAATTTATACGTAGTATATGTAGCTGTATCAGCGTTGCTTTTAAAAGATAAAATCCGCTAATATTTGAGGATTAACGTGGTCAGCTATCCTTACCTGCCATGTTAACATATTTTAGGCTGACGTTACCATGGTAAAAGTCCATGTTTGCTATATAAACGACATCGTGGTCTTTTACCAAGGTAACTTCAGCCTCTCTGTATAAATATAATTGTGTGTGTGTGTGTTTTCTAACAACTTGTATGTTAGTCAAGTGCAATCACATCTTAATGTTCATTGTCGTTTTATTAATCTCATGGTAAATGTTAAGTTTGTTGTCTTTGAAAATTCATTCCAAATAAGTGAAGATATTTTAAGATTAAGTGGGAATTAATCTCTTTTAATGTTTTTGATTCTTGTGCACCCCTCCATTATTAATATATACAGGTGCTGGTCATATAATTAGAATATCATCAAAAAGTTGATTTATTTCACTAATTCCATTCAAAAAGTGAAACTTGTATATTATATTCATTCATTACACACAGATTGATATATTTCAAATGTTTATTTTTTTTTAATTTTGATGATTATAACTGACAACTAAGGAAAATCCCAAATTCAGTATCTCAGAAATTTTGAATATTTACATTTGAGTTTCAATTAATGACCATCCCTACAGTATAAATTCCCGGTATCTCTTGTTCTTTGAAACCACAATAATGGAGAAGACTGCTGACTTGGCAATGATCCAGAAAACGAACATTGACGCCCTCCACAAAGAGGGTAAGTCACAGAAGGTCATTACTGAAAGGTGTGGCTGTTTACAGAGTGCTGAATCAAAGCATATTAAATGCAAAGTTGACTGGAAGGAAGAATTTGGGTAGGAAAAGGTGCACAAGCAACAGGGATGACTGCAAACTTGACAATACAGTCAAGCAAAGCTGATTCAAACACTTGTGAGAGCTTCACAAGGAGTGGACTGAAGCTGGAGTCAGTGCATCAAGAGTCACCACGCTCAGACGTCTTCAGGAAAAGGGCTACCAAGGCACTTCTGAACAGAAGCGTCTTACCTGGGCTGTGGAGAAAAAGAACTGGACTGTTGCTCAGTGGTCCAAAGTCCTCTTTTCAGATGAAAGTAAATTTTGCATTTCATTTGGAAATCAAGGTCCCAGAGTCTGAAGGAAGAGTGGAGAGGCACAGAATCCATGTTGCTTGAAGTCCAGTGTGAAGTTCCCACAGTCTGTGATGATTTGGGCTGCCATGTCATCTGCTGGTGTTGGTTCACTGTGTTTTCTGAAGTCCACAGTCAACGCAGCCATCTACCAGGAGATTTTAGAGCACTTCATGCTTCCTTCTGTTGACAAGCTTTATGGAGATGCTAATTTCATTTTCCAGCAGGACTGGGCACCTGCCCACACTGCCAAAGCAACCAGTATCTGGTTTAAGGACCATGGTATCCCTGTTCTTAATTGGCCAGCAAACTCGCCTGACCTTAACCCCATAGAAAATCTATGGGGTATTGTGAAGAGGAAGATGCGATATGCCAGACCCAACAATGCAAAAGAGCTGAAGGCCACTATCAGAGCAACCTGGGCTCTCATAACACCTGAGCAGTGCCACAGACTGATCGACTCCATGCCACGCCGCATTGCTGCAGTAATTCAGGCAAAAGGAGCCCCAACTAAGTATTGAGTGCTGTACATGCTCATACTTTTCAGTTGGCCAAGATTTCTAAAAATCCTTTCTTTGTATTGGTCTTAAGTAATATTCTAAATTTCTGAGATACTGAATTTGGGATTTTCCTTAGTTGTCAGTTATAATCATCAAAATTAAAAGAAATAAACATTTGAAATATATCAGTCTGTGTGTAATGAATGAATATAATATATAAGTTTCACTTTTTGAATGGAATTAGTGAAATAAATCAACTTTTTGATGATATTCTAATTATATGACCAGCACCTGTATTTGTAGTATATTCAAATTTAAAATAACTTAAAACATTTTTACCCATTCAATCATAAATTTTATGTATGTTAACTTTTGTTATGCACTTATTTACATGCTATAAAGCACGTTGTCCTTGAACAGTCTCCACTATAGTTTGCTGTGCTGCATGGGAGCGCTCCAGTCACTCACAGAAAGGAGTGTGAATGAATGGTTTCCCTACTGACATGGAGAGGAGAAAAAATTATGCATCAAGTTTTGTTCAATTCACATTTATTTGTATAGAACTTTTTATTATAAACATTGTTTCAAAGCAGCTTTACAGAAAATGAATGTTTCTCCATTACAAATAAGAGTTCTGTTAACAGGTGTAACGGTGTCAAAGTAATGTTCATATGGCAGAAATGTTCTAAAATTAGGCTATACAAATCATGCAGTTAAGTAATGTCATGAGTTCAGAAACAATGAATAAATTAAAGCAATGGTTATGTGATTTGATCATGTTGATTAAAGGAAAATTGGTCAGTTTTGTATGTTTATTCAGAGTCAGCATTATCTGAAGTCCTCTCAAGGGCTGGCGTCATCTCTTCACAGGTGCTGGTCATCTGAAGTCTTCATGAGAGGCTGGATATAGTCAGCAGGAGCAATCTATAGATTACACCAACAAAATGTGATGTAATCATACTTGGGAACTGGCACTTTTTCACAAAGAACAGGGAAAGACTTGCCAAACCCAGTGAAGACTCATTGTGAGGGTGATATCTCATTACAGGGAGTCTTCAGGTGGTTGTTCTGAGAAAGACAGAGGAGAAAAACACAGGAGAAATGGTTAAGTGATGCTCCATCACATTTCAGTCCTGTGGCATCTGCTCCTTCAACACAGTGCTTCTACAGTAGCTAAGACATTTAAGTATAAAATACAGTACAGGTTTATTGTGATTACTTCTACTATAAAATAGTAGTGGTATATAATACATTTTTGGAAATTTAGCCTAGCATGATTCTGAAATGAAAACTGCTTGCCTATTTTAAACTTTTTTTATTCTCACTTAGGTCCATCAGCATCCTTTGCAATAAATCTAAATCTATTAAATAACTTCCCAGCAGCAGAAATCACGTTTAAAAGCCTTAATTACACAACAAAGAATGAAACTGCCTAAAGAGAATGAATAACATCCCGTAAATCTACTAATTAAGTGAGGAATAATCTAATAATAATCTGTTATAAAGCACAATGTAATTTGATTAGCTGTGCTGATAATATACAATTTTGTTCTATAAATGTCTTACCTTTTAAAAGTTCATCACAGCGGTCTCTTCTGCTGCATCTCTAAGGCGCTGATAGTATGAGAGCCTACTTCCGGGAACTATTGAGCGGCTCCATGATCCGCCATTGCTGTAAAAAAACGGTCCATTGGAGTCAACGGAGTTGTCGCAACTCTCTCTCTCTATGGCTCTGCTCAAAACTAGCCCAATCGCTTTTCAGTGGGGATTCCCGGTAAAAATAGCATTCCGATGGGGTAAAATATACGTTTTTTGGCAGAGTCCCCCTGATAAAAGTTGCATTCCAGGGGCTAAATATCACGTACTAGGGTCGCTTCAACCCGCGGACATGAAAAACACCCCGAGGAAAGAGCGTTAAAGTAGCCCAATTCCGCGGGAAAACTGCGGACTTGGCAACACTGAGATGCAGTCTATATGGAGACTCACTCAGAATTAGTGATGGGAAATAAGAGAGCACATTAATTCAAGTGTCTCACTGAGGACTTGTACTTTCCAACTTTACTAACTTTTGAGAGAAAATAGCTATTGTTTACTGCAGCAAATGCAACTATATATAGATAGAATGAGATAAAACAATGGATGGATGGATGAACACTACAGTTGCCATGCAACATGTAAGGTTACCACACTTTTTGACCAATACATTTCTATAACTTTTCCTAGACAATTTGTAAAAATGATTTCATTGACACTGCACACTGTGTTATCTAAGCTGATTAAATATTTTAGAGCTGAGGATTTAAATTGATATATATTTCATTTATTTTATAATTATTTATATATATTTTATTATGCGATGTCGCAGGTGTTGCATTTGTTGCATTTCACAACAGCTTCAGATGTGGCTTGTCCAATCAGAATATACCAGCCATCAGCTTTAATATTTATTAAATACAAATATATTTAATAAAAGAATAAATGAAATACTTTATATTAAATTAAATAAAAAAAATAAAAAAATTATATATATATATATATATATAATGTAAATATATAAAGTAAGAACAAGCAGAACCAGGCAGAAATAAATACTGTTGAGTCCTTGATTTTCATGCTAAATAATTGATTTATGCAGTAGAGTTTGCACTTTTGACTGATCAGCTAATCTGCAGCAGCAAATAATTGCTAAAAGACACCAAAGCAGATGTGATTTGCTCTCAGTGATACTCAGTTAGATTTTTTATATTTCCTCTTTTGCTTTCTCCATCCCTCCCTAATGCTAAGGCTTCCAAACACCCCTCATCCAAACTCTCCCTCTCTGTCTCGCTCTAATGAATCATCCAGAACTTTTCCTTCAAAGAAAGATGATAAAGCCCCTCTGGCACAAACACATATTGCATGCATTCATCACCACACAGATTTAAGGTATGTCAGCTTGCACCAACAGCTCAAGCAATCGCACTCACACACACACACACACACACATACACACGGTTTAATATATCTACAATTTAAGAGGAGCCCATGGTGCTCAGTCTCAGCAGATCGGTTTGGTCTTAAGTCGCTGCTGTGCGTTTGCCCACACGCGCCGTGTCCACTCCTGGTCGTCTCGGGGCCTTGACGCTGCTGTCAGATAAAGGCACAGCTCTATTCTGCCGTGGACAGCTGAGGTGGCGAGTAGACAGGTAGGCAGGCAGCAAGCGCGGAAAGGGCAGACGGAGAGCTGAATACTCATCCAGGGATTCACACACGACAGCTGACTGGTATTCAAGATCTCACGCACTGTATAGAGCAGGGCAAAAATGCACAGACATTAGTGCTCCCTCTTTTTCTGGATGCAAACACACACACAGTGGCACACACATTCTGACTAAAACTTTCCTTTATCAGTCTCAAAGCGTCTTTGAACCCAGAACAAGTAGCACTTTCCTTTAATTGCAGTCTGTCACATATTTTAAAGAATAGCTGTTTGAAAGGGTGAAAATACATCAATGTCCGTACATTTAAAGAATTGAGAAAAGTAGAGGAGGAATAAAAGACAAAGAGTGGCAAATGAACTTAATGAAGAATCCTTCTCATTTCTTAGTGAGTTGCATAATAAGGGAACATTTTAAGGGATTATACTGTAGGTGTGTTTCAGAAATAAAGGCTGTTCCAAACGCTAAGGAGCTTAAAGTTCACCTCAAATTGTTTTTTTTTTTTTCATTATTTACTCATCCTTATGTCTTTCCAAATCTGTATGACTTTCTTTCATCCACGAACACAAAATAAGACATTTTAAGCAATGTTGATTTTGTCCATACAGTCAAAGTCAATGAGGTCTAAAACAACGTTTGATGAAGCAACATTCATGTGAATTATGAATTTAATTCATTCAGTACTGAAAAAGAAGCTAATTGAGTGAAATGAATGACATTTATTTAGTTTAATCTTTCTTTGTGCTGTTAGCGCACAACGTTAAAAATACTAAAACGTTAAAAATACTGACTGATATGACAGTGTTTGCTAACATTTTCTTTCACTCTCTCTCTCACACACACCACACAAATGTTTATTGACACATTATTTACAGCAACAGCTGCAGTATGCTTTTCTCTACGGATGAGTTTTTTATGTTTTCTGTTATTAAAATAGCACTTGCCCTGTATTTTCAGAACTCAGTAGCTTTCTGAATCACACTAGCTTTATAGTATTTTCATAAAGTATTCCATGTATAGGAATAGAATATTTCTGTTAGATGTGCGTTTTTGTCTGAATCTATGCTGTAGAAGTAAACTACAATAAAAACAACAATAACAATGTGTCATTATAAGAAGGTCTGCAGAATAATTACACATGTAGTGCATGTTCTTCATTAGAATTAATCAGTCCCATATAATTAACCCTTATGTAAAGTGTGAATGTGTAATCTATGCTCATTATTAAACATTCTAAGCACGTTAACTGTTTTTACCAATACCTTATTTGCCCAAAATCCTGAGCTAAGCCTTAAATTCTGAGGTGGATTTGAAAGTATGTGTATTGTTTCCTTGCCAGTAAGCCGGAAAACAGTCTGACTCTTAACACATAGATGCTGGGTAAAATCCGTCTCCATTTATACAAAAATTTAAACGTTTCTGTCTGAAAGGATTTTGACTGATGGTATCAAAATGACGCTGTTTTGTCTTCTGAAACATAACTTGTTTTCATAATACAGTTGCCTTTTTGGTCTGTAGCTATTTTTGTTGTATTTTATGGTCCTTTTCATCTCTTGTCATTTTTCAATGTGAAGTCTCAGTTTTACTGAATTTATTTATTTTGTTACTATGTGTTGGATTTAACATTCACAGATACTTAGAAGAGACATTTTGTCACATTGCCTCTGATTGGCTGGATCTGCCTTAATAACTGGAAGAATACGAATGAGAATAAAAAGAGAAGAGGAAGAGGAGGAAGAAGAAGAACTATTTTGGTCCCACTCTATATTGGGAGTCTTTAAATACTATGTACTGAATAATAAAATAATGGATTAAACGCTTTCGCTGCTATTGAAGTGGATTAGTGATATGGTTTAAGGTGAATAGGGTAGGATCAACAGTGTAAATATAGAGATATCTACAGAAATTAATTTCAAATGTAATTATTTTTTTAAAAATAAGCACAATGAAAAATCATGTTTATACACAATAAGTGCATTGTATCAAATTTAAAATTTAAGGTGTTTTACAATCAATGTTAATTGATTAATCAATGCAATAATATATAAGTGATTAATTTCTATGAAAATTCTACAGTCATTCCCTTCTTTTTCTAATCCCTTTCATATATTAAAAATTAAGTTTATATAATATTTAGAGTGCCTCCACGGGGACAGAAATGTCCCTGTTATCTGTTTACACATAGGTAACACATGAAAAGAAAATCTGAAAGCTCTGGTGTCATTTTCACTTACACACACACACACACACACAAAACAAACCACTCTAAAGGACAAATGTTCAGAATAAATACTGAAAGTAGGAGCAGCAGTTCAGGGCTCTGGTCAAAACCTTTTTCTATCTGCAGAGCAATACAATGTGCACACAGGCTGGCCAAAACAGCAGCTAGACAACAGAGGTCCGGCCAAATCAATACTAATGAATTCTGGGGTTGAAATTCCAGACAGATTTCATTGTGGCCTGGACTTCATAAACAATACATTTTCATTAAGACCTGCAAATGAAAACTTAGCGAAAAACAACAACCAGGGCCGCTGGATGGAAAACTACTTATATCCAAACATCTGATACTACAGTGATATTGTTATGTGCTGTGTATTGTATTGCAGTCATACACTGACCATAAAACGCTCTCATATTTGGTCTTATAACCATTAAACTGATTGTAACAGTGGCAGGGATGTATGCAGTGTAGCAGCTAGCTCATACAGTTATGTCAACCTCACCTATCAACATCTTACTTTGTGCAAAGGCAAATTAGTTTACCATTGACCGATTTCTAAATACTGATCTGTGTGCTGTGGTGTGGTACAGTAACGTAATTAGTATATGGAAAATGTCACTGAAAGACAAAAAGAGTGCAGTAGTGCTAAAAGAGAAAGAAGGAACGTGATGAATGAAGGTGGGTTGAAGTAGCAACCTTGAAATTACAGAGAGGATTGAAAGTCTGACAGATGAGATTAAAGATTTCTTTAAAAAATAAAAAATATACAAGAAATACAAGAATAACTTTTCAACAAGTTATGGCACAAAATTTTAAAATAAATATTTCAGATTTTGCACTTCTAACAGATCTCCTTCGAACAAAAGGTCATCAGTCTGTTACAACAAACTCCTAACGTAAGAAAACCTGTAGTGATCAAGGTTTTCTTTAACCTTCTTTAAATGTCTTGTTACAGGATGCTCTTTGGAACATTCTCAAATCATGCTTGATTATATCAGGTTTTTCACAAACTTGTGGAGCTCATGGAGCTCTAGTGCAAGTACAAACACTGTACTAACAATATAATTTTTTAATCTAAGAACGTTTTGCTAACATTCCCATTAAGTGTCCAGTTTTTTAAATGTTTGAATTTTTTTTTTCTTGGTTAAAGGAACATTCCATTTTATCATATCATTAAGTATTATGGGAACATTCATTTTGAATGAAACAAGCAACATTAAACCTTAAAAAATGGCAGACAAACGTCCAACTAAAATGTTTCTTAAAAAAAAAAAACCCATTCCATGAACGCATGAATAATGTAAATACATTTTTGTGCTGAGGTTTTGAGAACATTTTTAAAGACAGACAGCTTTAAACCAACATTCTATTAACATTACTGGAAGAATGTTTGAGAGAACCCTGAGAGCATTCCCTGTTAGCTGGGATGGAAGCTTTCTTACTACTGACTCAACTGTATTTTCAGTATAATCTTAAAGCAAAGTGGCAGGTACATTATAATACATTTAAAATTTAATAGATTTACTTTTCTTTCTTTTTTTTTGACCACAATGGATGAAACGCATGAAAGCAGTCCAGGAAAATCTGGCCTGGTTTTTCCACCACTGGCTAAAATCCAGTCATGTGACCAGCTGCCTGAGATCACTAATGGATGCTGCATGCCATACCAGGCTCAGAGTGTGTTGCTCACTGCATATTCTATTGTTGTCTTTACCAGAGGCAGCAAACACGACAGTTGGACAATAAAATATCAAACACCCACATGAGAACCTTCAAGCAATCAAAAACACAATAAAAGAAGAAACACTGTAATGCGAAACATCTGTGGGACTAAAGACGTGATATAGAATACTTCTGATTTGTAGATTAACTGTAACTCTAACATCCTGATAATTCTTTATATTTCCTATTGGCACCAGCTTACTAAAGTCAGCCTTGAAATGAAAAGTGAAAATAAATGGATGTTTGTGGAATGTAATCAAGTATACTTTAACCCATAGTTCTTAGGTTAAAGAAGTCTATAGATCTGTAAAGCCTTAATAGTGCACCTATTGTATGCAAACCCGTGCCTCTGAAGACCATAAGGCAATGTGTAAATATCACTGCCTCTTTTGTACTGATTGACTCGCATTAAATTCTCACCTAGCAAATAAACTGCCGCAACACCATCTCTTAGAAGAGATAAACATGTTTTTATGTGAGCGTTTTGAGTAATGTATGATGTCTCATTTACTAAAAGTAAACAGGTGTAGATTGCTCTTGGGAGATATTGCATTGCTCTGATCTGCACAAAGTCAGAGCAAACATTTAAAGAAAGCACCTTTGTGTGGAGTTCATGTTTTAGACAGCTAATGAAGGCATTCAAACACTTGAATATACACTGATAGCACAACCAGACAGTCATTTTTGCTAATTAAACCCTGGCAGGGTTATCAGGACCCCGGCAACTCAACAAATAAATAAATATGAGGGCATGAAATATTGATTTGAATTAAAATTATTTTAAAATATTTCCTGTATATTATCTTTCATCTTTCAAAATTCCACTGAGCTACTTTTCCTTTTTTTGTTTTGTAAACATGCACTAGACAGACATCTGACCGTTCTATGACCCCTAACAGTTTTACAGTAATGTTTATGAAGATGTTCTCTGAGGTCATTTTCTCTACATTCGATAACAAAAATGCAAGTTGGCACCAGTTGCATAAGTATAAAACAAGAGGGAATAAGTCTATGAGAGCAGTGTCATTTTAGATTACCCAGAATGCTATGTTATGAGAACACTGCCATGAACAATGGCAAATATTAGGAAAAATCTAACAGCTGGATTTGCAAGTTTGACCATCAGAATGAATTATTCTAGAGATCAATGTAATAATGTAAAATTTCCATTGTCCATATATAATACACATAATATTAACATAACTTCTAATGTAACAAAACTAAACAGTAAACATTTCACTAAACGTGGTAGCACATGAAACCAGCATAATGGCAAACTATTACACTTTTATCTAACTTGTCAATTATAACTATAGTACATTAAAAATCAGAACTAGCTGCAATGCATTCTGGGAAACCCTGGACGCCACGTTATATCATAAACTCTTATGTAAGTTATATCCATCCTTCTCTATTCCATTTGAAATGACTGAAAGATGAATTATCCCCCAAAGCCTTTGCATGTTATCAATATGTGTATGTGATACTGCAAGCAGCCAAGGTGAGGTTAGTGGTAAATGCAATTCTCCCTCTTCCTTTGGGAGAGGAGGTGATAATGGAGGTGGATAGTGCGGCCCAAATCACAGATTACAGCTGAATGTATGAGAGGGTCTTTTTCTCCTCGTCTTCTCTCATAGACTAGAGACTAGAGAGATATGTAGCGGTAGAAAGATCAAGGCCACCACACTTAACAGAGTGTGTTATCGTCTCTGTGCATCTCAGAACTGTGGAGTGGATGGGGGAAGACTGTAACACAGCGTGCTCCCTGGGGAACCTGCCTGAAGGGGTGCGAATGCAGCTATCATGTTGTTTCAATTCCCCCATTCGCTTCAAACATTATCCGCCCATCAGTTTTGCTTACTGCAGTTTTATTTAAGAAGCGTGGTCCTGAACGGCAACAGCACCAGATACTAACCTAGAGAAGAAAAATCCTTTTCAGTTCTGATATTAACAACAGGTAAAGAGTAGTTTGTGACATTGCTAAACACTGGATCACAAAAGTAAATATGATTGCCATTTGTTACTCATTCGTTGCACTGTTGGCCACTGTGCTTCAATCAAAGCATGTGATAGTACACTTGGAGGGACTGTCTCTGCGGGTTATCCTGCTGTGCGTTGCTCTTACAGCATGACTGTGATCTCAGGAGCTCCAGTTTTTGGGTCACCCTTGCCATTTATCTAAATGCCTGTTCACACCAAGAGCAAAATGCAAAAGTGAAGCTAACTGGCAAAAATAGTCCTACTCACACCATGAGCGAAACGAAAAAGCACTCTAGATATTCACATGATTTAATAGAAAACACATTACTGTAGATGACAGCAGAGATTAATTCAAATGCCCCACAAAAAAAACTAAAGAAATCCATAAATAATATTGAAGGATATGTTGTCACTGGAATGGCAAAATGAACGTTAGACTAATAGTATTATACATGCAATAAAATATACTCATTATTGCAAATATTAATAAAAATATTTTTATTTCAAATAAATGCTGTTCTTTTGAACTTTCAATTAAATCAAAGAATTCTATGGAGGAAAAAAAACTATAATTTACACAAAACCATTAAGAAACACAATGGCTTTCAGCATTGATAATGATGAGAAATTATTATAATAATAAAATTAATAAAATTATTTATTAATTAAAATGTATAAAATTATTAGAATAATGAGAAATATTAGTATTAGTATCATGTGACACTGAAACAGGAGTAATGACTGCTGAAAATTCAGCTTTGCCATCACAGAAATTGTGGGCTATTAAAATATAAAATCTATTAAAATAGAAATATAGTGGTAGTGTATGCAAATATTCAGTTTTTAGGCCTGGTTTCAGTTGCTTTCAAAATAAATTTGAGTGGCATGTGGAAAGACCTCTGAATTGCTTTTGAGTTGGGTAAAGTTCAATGCTTGTTTAAGGTAGCAGTAAGTGCTTCTACTGTATGTAAAATTGAATTTTACTGGTGCCAACAAAGCCTAAAAGAACATTATTAGGCAAATCACTGTATTATTGAGCTTCAAAAAAAATAGGTGCTTTCCTTTTCCCTCTTCTGGCCAAGTCATTCCAGCCTTTCAGAGATATGGTTTATTATGATGAACAATTTGATCCATATTATGATTGCTGTATGGCTCTCAGATTTGCTTGCATACTAAATCGACACAACTGCATGATGGTTTAAAGCCTCAAGCTTGTAAAGAGATGAGTAAAGATGTTTTTGTCTTTGTACTTTGGGTCTGATTAGATTGGGGGTGATACAAGACAAATTTGTTTATTTTCCTTAGACGAGATTACTTAAATAGAATGTTTCACCAAAATCATTTTGCCAAAATGCTTCAAAAGAACCATTGCCAAGTTCAACTGAAAGGTCACCTCAAATCACTGTAAACAAGAAAATCACCACTGGATACAACCTACTCATTTTAACTCCTCTCTTTAGTTAGTACAGCAATAATCAAACCTTTTCCTCAATTACAACCAACAGAGTTAATTAGGCTATATACACAATTAGGTTTATATGCACATATATTTTATGAGATGATAACAGAACGCTACCCACATAATTGAACGTGCAATGTGATGAGGTCATGTGACAAAGCAGAATGCTGCTAATTGAAATGTTTATTGTGGAATAATGCCAACTGTTTAATTTACATCCAGTTTTATTCAGCAGTATTACATTGCAAACAGTATTTGACTTATAGTGAAGGGCAATGCATACAAGTGTAGTAACTGCGTGGATTACACAGGCTGTCCACATCCAAAAAATTATTTGTTCAGAAGAAAAAAAGAATATAATTTTTTTTTCAATGGTTGAGAAATGATGCACTGGTAACTTTACGCTCTCTCCTTTGTTTATTATCTGTCATTTTTGTCCTTCTAACATCTGCTGCAGTTGGACTACAATATTTTCCGCTCTTTCCCTTTTCTTCTCTTCATTTTTCCTTCATAGGCAACAGATGACAAGCAGGCAGTTGATAGACCTGATCTCCAGGTTTGACCTTCTAAGAGGCTGTGCAATTCCACCTGTCTCCTTTCGAATCCCTCCCACCAGCCTCTCTCTTACTCTGTGCTAAGTGATGGAGATGCAGCTTCATTGAAAATGACGTCTTAAAGAGCTAGAAAAAGGTTACAGTGGCTGACTTCATGACACGGGTACATTATTCATATCCAACTTCCCTGCAGTGCCTTGGTCGCCTAATTGGTGAAATGAGGGATTTTTATACATCCATGGGACCAGTAACACACACACAAACACTACAAACTACATTTCTGACAATAAGCTTATGGTCAGTTTTGCTTTTCACCATGGGCGTCGCTAGGCCATTTTTAGGGGGGCTTTAGCACCCCTAAATTTCTGCTCAGCCCCCCTAAAAATCTTGTGACTCTTTCCCTTTAAATTTTAAATGAAAACGGCAGCAGACTTCGGCTCCTCCCCATCTTTCTGCGCGTTCTTCAATCCACAGACTGCGGTGGCGCGGAGGAGAGGACAAGGTGTGTGTTTATCGATAGATTGTTATAATCTACATCTATGCAGTTCTTTGTCATAAATGCAGTTTACAAAAAGTCATGGGAGAGCAATCGGTTTCCAATCTACTGTAAAGTTTTCGCTGCATTCACCACATCACACCACAGCTCTTTCCTTCCCTTAACACATATGAACGCATACTTTATAAAACGATCACGTTATTGCTATTTTCATTTGAAAATTTAGCTTTCAATATAGAACATAATACTACAGTGCATGTGGCAATGATTAAAGACAGTGACAGCACTCAGTCAGTGCACTCATTCTAATTGCATATCAGAGTGATTGACAGAGATTGAAACATTGTGTGTGTGTGTGTGTTTTGTATTAATTTAAAAATAATAATTTTTATTGTTTGAATTGAATTTATGTAAAACAGTTCTACAATTCTTTTGTACAAATTTTCAATCAATTCTTTTGTAAATATTTATTTTTTATTATTATACCCTCATTGGGGGCTGAGCCCCCCTAAAATGAAATCATAGAATCGTCCCTGCTTTTCACTTAAAGTATTTCAATGAAGCTTAATGTAGAATGATAAAAAAAAATCTAAATTTGACTTGACTAAATTTCTAAAACAATATGAATTAATACATTGAAAAAAAGAAACTAACCAAAAAATCTGCTCTGTCCCATTCAACAACTACCGTCCCATTCAGGAACGCCCTCCTTAAGTTATAAATTAGCTTCATTCATTGAAATTCACTCCCTGCCTTTGGTTCAGTATATGAGCTTGGTTAACGGTCTCTACAGGATATCTTGCTGTTATTAAAGATGAAAGCCTCTCTAGGGATGAATCCGCTCTAAAGCCATCATGCAGTGCTGAAGGAGTGTGAACACAAGGCCAAGACCACGCAGCTCTGAACAGATTATCCCTCTACACCTTTCAATCTATTCCACACCTCCAACTCTTCCATTTACGCCATTCTCTGGAGGACTGGTCTTTAAATAAATGAGATTCAATCAATCAGAGATGATATATGCAATGCATTTATAATGTTATCTTACACACATGGGGACAGATAGATTTCTGTAGGGGAATTATGTCCTAGAACGCCGCTACAAAGAGATGTACTGCATAGGATTCGGTCTTGAAGGAATTGTTTACCCAAAAAGGTTGAGTAAATGATGATGAAATTATGTCATTTCAAACCTGTATGACTTTATTTTTCTGCTGATCACAAAAGGAATTTTGAATGTTGGTACAATTTTAGTTACTATTGGCATCTACTGTCCGTTAAAACATTTTTCAAAATGTCTTCATTTATGTTTCACAGAAAAAAGAAAATCATACAGGTTTGGAATAATACCAGGGTGAGTAAATAGTGGCGGAATTTTCATTTTTTGGGTGAACTATCCCTTTACTTGAAAATGGGCAGATTCTAACCAGAATTTCTCAAAGCAGCATTCAAAAGCAGTCTGCTTTTCTTTTTTTTAAGATTTATTTTTGGCATTTTTTGCCTTTATTGTTACAGGACAGTATAGATGAGTCAGGAAGTAAAGTGGGACAGAGAGAGGGGGAAGGTCCTCGAGCTGGGATTCGAACTCGGGATGCCTGTAGCCCAACAACGCTTTATGTCGGCACACTGCCCACAAGGTTATCGGCGGGGACAGCTGTCTGCTTTTCTGGTTAAAAATTACAGTTTATAATATAAAATTCACTTCCGAATAGCTCACGACTTGCTTGACCAACAAGCACCTTTTGTTTTCAGTTTGGTGACAATAGCGATTTCATTGGGTTGGGATTACACACTTACACGTCTGTAACTGGAGAGGACAGGGCACAGGTGCAGGGAATGTTCCAAATTATGGTTGGCAAGCCCCGCGACAAGCCAGAATGAGCCACAACATCTGTCTCTGCTGCTCGGCATCTGACTGATCAGAAGTCAATTATAAAAACGTTAGCACCCCTGCAACGGTAAACCGCCCTCTATTAGGAATAATCATTGCTCAACGCTTGTGTGCGTGGCACTAATTTAGTTTTGTGAGTGTGCTTTGAGATGGGAATGGGGTGAAATGACAAAGAAATAAGGAGAGCGAGAGAGATTGCTTTAAGCAGTAATTTCCAATAGTCTTGATGGAATCATGTGAATCAAAACATTGACGATGCACGCAATCCCACAGATCTGCCTTGTGTCTCTCATTACATTACTGTCTAAAAGAAGGGGAGGAGAGTTGGGCTCTGTGCGGCGTCGCCCATCTGACAGCCCACAAAAGAAAACATATTTAGATTGAATTAAATTGACAGCCCTTGACATAAGAACTGATTTACAGAGGACAAGATATCACAGCTCAACCCCAATATATAGACTTTAAAGGAAAGCGCCCAGCGAAGACAGACAGGAATATGCTGTTCAAAGATTGGATTTTCTTTTTTTATATCTACAAAGGAACATGCATACTCAAACACACACACACACACAAGCGCTTCTCTGCATTCTCACACACACACACACCGTCCATGATCAGGTTGCAAGCGTCGTGAGAAAATGAGAAGGGCTGTCAGTCAAACGGAGAAATGATGCGAGATCTGTCAGGCCTGCATATACTCAGAAATTGATTGGCAAAACTTTCATAGGGAAAAACTATAGCAAACCTTTGCCGAGTTTCTCATCTCAAGACCTCAGTGAGACGCCTGTGGAGAGAGATACTGTGATCAGAGATTTGCGGGGAAAAGGACAGTGCACTAAAACGGTTAGTGCATTGACTCATGGCCACAGAACACAGAAACACCACAGTCTTGGAGAGAAAGAACCTATACTACCAGCATTGTGACACTATCCAACTGCTATAATCTGACATCAAATAAAACAGTATGTATATTAATTTTAGCAAATTAAAAAATAAATAATATACATTATGCTAAAAAAAAATTTTTTATTAAATTATAATTTTTTTAAATTCCTGTCAATAAGTTTGCACTGAAGGAAATTTTTGCATGTCAAAGAAGCATGTTGATTTAGTTTGCATTATCTACAGAGAAACTGAAAATGGCACAAACCCATACTGCGTGGCACAATAAAAAAGAAAAGTAGAAAAGTAAAAAAACAAAAACAAAAAAATCAACAGTTTTTGTGCCCAGGGCACACGATCTCTTAATCCGTCTATACTTTTCTCAGAACGGCACAGCCTCCATCTTCAGGGCCACAGACAATAGAGCGCCAATCAATAGAGCTGACATTGAAATGCAAGCAAACAGATTGAAGGTAAAGGATGCCATGGCAACAGGCATTACTGAGTCTCTAACTCGAAGGACAGTTCCATCAAAATGACTTCATTAGACAGTCTAACACTTTTATTTGCATGCATTTAATCCACACACACAAAAAACTAATCCACTTCAATGAACTTAGTACTTAAAGTTGACAAAACATTCACAAGTAGATCTTGGAGAATTGTCCTAAAATGAACCATTTTATTTTAATATCAATAATTTACCAAAAATGTAAAATATGTGAAAGGGCACAGATGGTGATTTTTTCAAATCTGACCGCAAAACCTCAGAACAAGTACAACTTGAAATGACATTTCAAGTAAAATAAGTATTTACTAAAGGTTTTTAAAACTCCTGGGTGGAAAAGTTAACAGTACTAAATAGAATTCGTAATGTCCTCTGACAATTCCAAGTGCATTTCAAATCCTCTTTTTGAACTGTTTACTTCAAACACAGTGACCCACATGGTAGCATTTTCATTCCCATTTTCCCTGCATTTAAACAGCATGTTCCTGACACCTTTAAAAAACAAACCACATCGCTTTTACCTGGAGAGCTTGCATTAGATAGGGCATAATTTAAAAAAAACAGCATATTATCTGACCCTAGGAGAGGAAAGCAGGAAGTCTGTGCCGTGGATTGGTGTGTACTCTGGGGGGGGCTCTCTGCACTCGAGATGTGGAGATATGGAACGAGGCATTAATTGAGCTGCCTGCAGAGGGGAATAGCATAAGGAAGAGCTCATTAAAAATGATTATTAAAGAAACAAGCAGAGCAGCAGTGCTCAAGCATGGCCAAAACATTCAGACAGAGGGGAAACAGCTTGTGCCGTTCTGCCATGAGGACATAACTTACACTAAATACGGAGCAAAAAGTCACACACTGAACAGCGTAGTCCAAATACACGCTCACAAACAGCAAGTCAAATTAACTGTGAAATATTATGTGCATTATAGACAAACCTTCTGACAGAAATGATTCTAAATTGTTATTAAGCTAAAACATACAGAAAAGCCAAAGCTTTAAATTATAGAATAAGTTTTCATTTTCAGATGGCGAATATGCTTCTCACCTAACTTCTTGTTATCGCTGTTCAAGTGAAATTCAGTTCACATTCAACATCTCAGCTAATAAAGACACTTATTACTGCCTATTGAACCTGTTGCTACGTCTAAATGTATTGCAAAGCTTTTGCCCTGTTTCTCAGCTCACCTGGCACAAATATTAATATTTTGCACTGTAGATCTAGCAGTGGGCCTTTAAAATATGTGGGCTTGCACTTTTAAAATAAACTGAACCTCAAACTAATTATAATTTAAAAATAAACATTTGGAAAATGTTCCCCAAAATAGAGAGCAAGTTTCTTTCTAGGACTTTTTCCTTATTTTATTTCCTAGTATTATTTATTTATTTAGATTTTCTTAAGCTAAGATGAACAGTCTTCCATTTGGCAATATATGTGCCAAAAAATGTGGCAATATAAGGCTAATTACATTACATGTTAAAATATAGGGCTGTCAATTTAACATTTCAATTTAATATGATTAATTGAAATAAAATGAAATGCGATTAATCGTTCCCCACCTGCCTCAGATTAAACGAAATAGCCAAAAATATTAAGTTACACATTCAACAATTGCCTTGTACAATTATTCACTGTTTATGTAATTTTGCTATAGTGTTTTTTTATTTGTACAGTAGGCTAACTGCAAATGTTTCAACAATGATTTTTGTTAACAGCATTCATTCTGAAGCAAGATAATGATTTAAACATTGGTTAAATTAATTATTAATTTAACACATAATAATAATAATAATAATAAGTTTTATTTATATAGCGCCTTTCCAGAGCTCAAGGACACTTTACAATAAACATCAGAAATGGGAGGAAAACATCGAACAATAAACAGAAAGAAAACAACATCAGAAATCCAAAGAGTAATATACAACATAAAACAAAGTAAACAGAGGTTAACTAAGAAAGATAACATTCTGAAAACAAGTGAGTTTTGAGCAGCGATTTAAATTCAGACAGGCTATTGGCAAGACAGAGTGATCTGGGTAGAGAGTTCCATAATTTAGGGGCAACAACACTGAACGATCTGCCCCCCATGGAAGAGAGGCGATATCGAGGGATGGTGAGAAGGCGAGAATCAGAGGACCGCAATGAACGTGGTGGAGAATAGGGTGGAGCAGATTGCAGAGATAGTAAGGAGCCAGACCATTCAAGGCTTTAAAAGTAAGCAGGATAATTTTAAACTTGATGCGATAGGCCACTGGTAGCCAGTGCAGATCAGCTAGAATAGGGGTGATGTGGGCTGAACGCTTGGTGCGAGTGAGAATACGAGCGGCTGAGTTTTGAATATACTGTAATCTAGCAATAGTGGTAGCTGGCAAGCCAATGAAGAGGGCATTACAGTAATCGAGACGAGATGAGACAAAAGCGTGAATGAGAGTTTCTGCATCTTTGGTACTTATGAAAGGACGGAGCTGGACAATTCGTCGTAAGTGAAAAATGCCAATTTAGAGAGAGTTAATATGATACTGAAATGAAAGAGATGGGTCAAACATAACACCGAGATTTCTGACGATACTAGATGGAGTGATTAGAGTGCCAGTAATATCACAAGTAAAGTCAGCGGGAACTTTGGTGGTAAGTGCAGGAGTACCAATGATGATGATCTCGGTTTTTTCCATATTTAGTTTCAGAAAATTAGAGTTAAGCCAAGTTTTAATATCCTGCACACAAACAGAAATTTTGTCGATTTGGGTGGATAGGGAAGGCCTGCATGACGTGTAGATTTGGATGTCATCAGCATAAAATGATAGCTAAAGCCGTGACGCTGTAGTATCTGACCCAGTGGTAAAATGTAAATAATAAACAGCAAAGGCCCCAGAACGGAACCCTGGGGACGCCTTGTTTCAGGGGGCAGTAGGGGATCTGAAATCCCGAGCAGAAATGTAAAAGTGTCTATCATATAGATATGAAGAGAACCAGGAAAGAGCAGTACCAGATATACCCACAGCCGAAAGTCGAGAGATGAGTAAATCATGAGAGATAACATTTTACATGGAGACGGTAATGCTAGTAAAAGGCCATATTTGCGCGATCTTGTAGAGTCTGAAATAGATGTTCCTCAATCAGGACATTAAAAATATACACATCACAGCTTATTCAGAGAAAAAACGGTGACTACATATGGTACGGACTTAAAGACATGAAGCTTTATTTCCAAGATGATGCATGGCAAGCTTTGAATTACAATACAACATAAAGCAATATAGTAACAGAGGCTTGTATTTTTATTATTCACTGTATATTCGGATACTAATACCAGATATATGTTCATGTTTATTAATTCCTGCATAAAGAAATATATTTTGTGTTGGGTCAGTTACCTGTGTCAGCAGTGTGCAGCAGACACACCCACCTTAACAATTTCAATACATTGCTTATCCTGCCCAAAAAGACCGTAAACATGGCAGATAACATCTGAAGTAAAAATTCATTTACATACACATAACATAAAAACTAATCCTATGTCACGGATACGCTTCAAATCGGGTGATTTTAGGTCAGTGTTTAGGCTGTCGTTCAATGGTCTCTGCCGGTAGGGAATATCAAGATGGCGGTTCGAACACTTTATGGTGGCTTCATCGCCTGATGGCAGTTTAGAACGCAATGAGCAATCCAGTCATTTATATAGATCGGTGGATGGAACTCAAAAATACGCTCTATGAGGACAGCATTTTGGACAGACTGACAAGTCTATTTCGGACAGATTTTGAAAGCAAAATGGATTGCTGTGTAGGTCAGTGACATACTGTACATAGAACATACTGTATTGACTTTAAAGGCACCATTTCAACGATTTACTACTTTTCAATGATTTTTCTTAAATTAAGGGTTTTCTCAGTAAACAATAAGAATAATTGTAATCCATTTTTTTTTTTTTTTTTTTTTTTTAATCAGTCAAAAGTAATAGTTTTTTTTGGCATACAATTCGGCAGATTTACATAGATATGAACGGTAATCTCAAGTGACCAATTTCCCAAATATGCTACCTCTGTAATATCACGCAAAACAAGAGCAAAAAAGTGAAACACTTACATAGCATTTCAAATAAACACCTAAAGTCTAAACAGCAAAATCTCTAGATGGTCCTTTCCACTCTAATTAGGCTGCAGCACTCCATTACCTGCTGGTACCAACAGACACCGGATTTACATGTCCATACAATTTATGACATAAAAATCAAATCACTGAGCTAGAGCTGAAAGGTCTGCAGGAGTTAATCTCACGGGACTTTGAACCTTAAGATTCATGCCACCTGTACAAATTGCTGAAAAGGGCAACATGGTAGGAGAATAGCTGGGAAATCTTATCACCTTGCTCTGAAACCACCGTGGAAGGAGACATGGAAAAATCTAGGATAGAATGAGGGAGAACAGTAACAGTGGAAGCAGAGCTGCTGTTGAGTGCCTGAGAAATCAGCTCCCTCCACGGCTCAAGTCTGTGCTCTCCTCCTCTCTTTAACATGCCACGATAGGCTTCCTTTATCAGATAAAACAGCTGACTAATCTGCTAATAGTCAGTGTGTGTGCGCAAGTGTGTGTGTGTGTGTGTGATTGAGTGAGTGAAAGAGACAGACAGTGAGAGGGCACAGAGGAGCATCTCTTTGAGTTTGTGGTTCTGTGTATTCAATACGATGCCCTCTGTGCCATTACTCACTTCCTGTCCCAGGAGCACAGAATCTTTTTCCATATATTATAAATGAAAACACAGGATACTCTCATTTGTGACATTTTACTGAGTCAGGTTAGAGTAATGCATATCTATTTGGTGGAATATGGAATGTGGAATATGTTCATGTTCACAACTGTCCATAAAGGGTTAAACGTCTTGAATTTGTCACAGAATTCCTTCGTCCCCCAATTTTTCCAAAATGAATGAGCTTTATTATGGTGAAGCCATATTTTCTTTTGCATAGAAAATACAAAGTCAAATCTGTGTTTTGAAGTTAACACTGGTCCAATTTTTTTTCAAAATGAGTTCCTGCTTGCAAGAGATTCAGACGTGAATTAAATTACCACATGAACCTAATGTTTATCAATCAATCAATTAAACAATCAATTAATAGGGAATGCTGCCCAATTGTTTTATTTAATTTTTTTTCCTGAGGCACTTGAAAAAATACTAGCATTTCTATTTTGGACAATCATGAAATTATTGAGTGCCTGTAAAATGTTAAAATTACTGCATATACCCATGTAAAAAAGAGGGGCAAACAGACAACTACTACATTCAACAACTCACAAGGAACTAAAGAAACACTACGGCTATATATATATACAGCGGGCAAACAAGCCTAACAAGATAACAAGACATATCTGGGGAAACTAATCAAGGGGAACCAAAACAAACGAACAAAAAACAATATCCCTCAAAAAGGTATCTTCAGTATAACGGATAAAAAAATGATGTTAAGTAAAATTAAAAAGTCGAAGCCTTCTTGCACTGGATGTGCTGGTTTCGGTCTCATCGCTGGCGGCAGTCATGTCCTCATCCCATGTATAAAACATAACCCCTCTGATTTACAACTACTTTCTAAGGAACTCGCAGTCACATAAAGTAGTCTTGTTGACAAGTTTGTGTGAGTAAGGGCAAAACACACAAGATATAGGCCTAGTACGTTCAGTGCCCTGTATTTGGCGATATCACGTCTTTTGAAGCAGAAATAAACTGCTGCAGAAAAAGCTAGGTGTCATGCAAATGTAACGTGTCATTGCAACACTCATTCTAAATGTAGTGGAGTGAAGAGTACAGATACTTATTCAAAAATGCAGTCAAGAAGAGAGTAAAAGTTGCTAATATCTTTGATACTCAGTGAAACTACAGAGTATCCAAAAGGATACTCAAGTACAGTAATTAGTTACATATACTCAAATACTTTACATCTCTGCTACAGACTACACATGGCACAATACAAGTTTTATTTGCTCGCTTATTTATCTCAGTTCATGGGTTTTTTCTAGAATACTCTAGAAAAACTTTAGTTTACTCTAAATGGGTATAACACTGCCACCTTAGTAGGCCCCCTTCATCACAAGACCCAGCACAACATCAGGCCTGCCTTATTTGACAAGACTATTAGCAATTTTCTCTTCTTAAGACTCAACAGACTCTTATGAGAGATGTTCCTGATGTTCTGTGACATATTTAAGGACAGCACCCCTCCCTAAACGGCTTTCATGGTCACACTGGCACACAAACACAAGCTGCTATTACTGTGGACGGAGCTTCCGCACAATACAGCTCATAATGGCCAGTGCCAAGGACTGAGGTGGGCTGAAAAAAAAGGAAGGAGGAGAGGACATGTGGCGAGGTGACACAAAGAAGAATGCCACGTATAGATGTCAGCCCCTCCCTCACTCCCCCTCTCAGTCTTTCAGATCTCCATCCCCCTGTCTCTCAGTGGAAAAGGTTACTAAATGTCACTAGAGAAGTTTTCATCATCTTCAATGGCTGCGGGGACCAAGGTATGTGAGAGATGGAACGGATTGTACTGGCACGTGTGAGAATGGAGAACTCGGTGTCACCGCAACTAGACAGCTAATGTCCGGGACCCTCTGTTCACAAACACAAGGGGGGGAAATGAAATCAGTTATCTGAGGCTCGGACTGAGCACCGCTAAAGAAGAACACATGCAAGGTTCTAAGATCTCTTAATGGTAAATGGTCATTCCACACACAAGTCTTGTTGGGGCGCTAAAACAAACAACACTCATTGTATTGTCAATACAGAGGCACCATGATAATGGGTGATAGCAATAAGCTGATCATTTTCATGAACAACATAACTATAAATTACCAATAATAAAAATCAATAAATACTGTATTAATTTAAAATAAATAAATAAATAAAATAATAGCGATTTTAGTGTTTAATTAATTTTTTTACTAGAATTTTAACACGAAAAGAACAGTAATGGCCAGAATTTTAATCAATGCACAATCCACTTTAAGTGAGCAGTAGATGATGGCAAAGATAATAATAACTGTAAGAATAGGCAAAATGAGAGTGTAATTAAATATCCTATATTGGCAAATATAAATCCAAAATTATTTGATACAATAAATTATAAATAATACAATAAATAATAATAATGTGTTATTTTAATGTCATTGTGAGACTATTATAGTTTTTATATTTATAGTTCATTCTGTAATCTTAGTTAAAGTTTTAGTATTTGTGTGTGTTGTCTTTTTTTATTAGTTTTTAATACGTGCATAGAGTTTTTATTTATTTTATTTTAGTTATTATTTAATTTAATTTTACATCAAGTTAAATTAAATTAAAATGAGAAATGTTGCCTTGGAAAGTAGCTGATAATATCTATCTATCTATCTATCTATCTATCTATCTATCTATATATATATATATACACACACACACACACACACACACCATTTTATTTTAAGAAATGAAAAAACAAATTTATGTTCTTCGTTTTAGTTAACTATAATAACCCTAATAATGGAAATAAAATCCCTGTCATCTGATGACTGCATCCCTAATCATCATGTTAAACGTGATGCCAAAAAGCTACTGAGATTTAGCTTTCAGAATAACATAATTTGCTTGAATGCAGTTCATCTGCAATTAAAGCAATAGAGAATTAAATTCACTTCAAATGACTGCGTCAGATCGTAACCCTCTTGAAACAACGAGCAACATTACGTTCGAGCCCCACTTTCCTCTTAACCGCCCCTCTGTGCTGCTTTCTGCGGCATAATTAGGACTTATCTAAAATACTTAGGCAGTCATACAATTATTCTCCTCTCTCCACATAAATTTCCCTCCCTCCATGGTCCTGCATCCATATTTGATGACTTGTAGATTTGCAGCCCTTTATAGTAATGACAAACTTGAGCCTGGTGACAGTTTAAGGGCTGCTAAAGAGCTCTTAGAAACGCGTCAGGAAATAAATGTAATATTCCAGTGCTTTGTGTTTTCGCTCCAGTCCAAACCAAGTCATTCCTCCCAATTATGGCACCACTCAGCCAAATCGTGCTCTCTGAATCCACACTCCCTTTCTTATTCTCACCCAACTCCTTCTGACATCTATAGACAGACAGTTAGAAAAATTCACAACACAGCACAGAGCAAATGATGATACATTTTGTTAAACGCTGATGTTTGATAATAGCTCAACTCACACTTTTGTTTCTTAAGTGTGGTAGATGGTAGACTAGGTGCATGCACTCAAAATGTGCCTAATTTGATTAAAGAGATAATTGCATTTTTTGTTGGTAAACAGAAAACACATTAACCTGCTAAAGTGAGTACAACAGGACTCGGATAAATGCGCTGTAGCTAAATGAAGCGCACATAAACTAATTATGAGCATGATTAAAACCTCTCTCACTCTTTCTCTCTCAGTTTAAGCATGCCGGTGTTGTTTATGGGAAGGGGATTAATTTGCACAATGATATCATTCGCAGAGATAATTTGTGACACTAACATTCAATTGTTCCCCATTAACGTAATAGGCATTCTCGCCCACAAGTTGTAGAAGGCAAAAATAAAATACTGAGAGAAACTGAACATTACTCAGATTGTTATGTCTATTGAAAAAAAAATAAAAAATCTGAATCCCTCCTGAGATAACATAACATGACAATTTCAAATTGCTGTCTGTTCAAATATATGCAGCACAAAGATAAAACAGATGCATTTTCAAAATAACTGTTGACACACAGTAAGCGACCACCGAAGCACATTTTCTACGACAGGTCTCTAACTGATCATCTGACTGACAGTGGAGGGCGCTTAACACTTGAAGTGACATATTGTCTGGCTTTAAAAGGTGACACAATCTGCTGAAACATCAGTTCCTAACATTTTAAATATTTAAAGTGTTTGGTGTTCAGTCATCAATATCATCAATATCATTGCAGTTCACAATCTTATTTCCCCTTGGAAACATTTAGAGAAACGCTAAATCCCCAAATTCACTTCAAGCCATTAACCACATAATTCTTCATGAAATGTTTCAAATGTGCTTATATTGTATGACTCAATTGCCTTTGATCATTCATGGCAATAAAAACAGCAAAAAATAAATAAAATAAATTCAAAAACTTAAGTTGCCTGATACTTAATTATACAAACAAAGAGTATTGTGAAGGTCAAACGGTCATCATCTAGGTAGCCTGTGTAGAAGCGAGCTAGTGCTTACTGACAACAAATATGACAAGTTCACATCAAAGTTGCCTTGCTATCCATTTATTCCACAATATAGTATTTTCAGACATTTGTTCAAATACATAACCTCTTTAAAAACATTCCCATGCATGAAATCACCTGACGAGTACAGTTTTCCTGCCTATTGGAAGTTGGGTTGGGACATACTAAATTAAAAACCAGCCAACGTGTTTTAATTATGAAACCATTATGCTTTACATTGTAGAAAATTAACCTGTGAAATTTATAGTAAAAACAGTCGCTGTGGTTGCCAGTACTTTACTGTAAAATATACAGTAGCTACATTTTATGAACTTAAATTTACGGAGAAAAAAATTTATATTTCGCTATTCAATATAATGTTAATATTCTATCTAAAGGCATAAAATCTCTTTTGTGCCTGTATAATACTGATAATCGCCATAATAATACAGGTAAAAGACACAAAATGATGAATTACAGTTCATTACAAATAGCCTGATAATAAGCTGAGGTAAGTACTAGTATATAAAATATGCATAGTGTAATACACAAAAATACAAAACATGGTGAAATGAAATAAAAATTAATTCAACAAAAGATGTGAAATAAATGTCAAATGTACAAAACTCATAACAAAATACCAGTTTTCTTTAAACTTTTTGTTTAAAAATTTTAACAAAATACCATCAAATGTAAAGTGTCATGCAGGGACGAATGTGGTTTTTCACTATAAATTGCATGATGATGGTGAGTTTTTTCACCCAAAACTGTACATTTAACAGTATTTTACTGTAAAATTACAAAATCTTCCCTTGCCATATATACAGGTGCTGGTCATATAATTAGAATATCATCAAAAAGTTGATTTATTTCACTAATTCCATTCAGAAAGTGAAACTTGTATATTATATTCATTCATTACACACAGACTGATATATTTCAAATGTTTATTTCTTTTAATTTTGATGATTATAACTGACAACTAAGGAAAATCCCAAATTCAGTATCTCAGAAAATTAGAATATTGTGAAAAGGTTCAATATTGAAGACACCTGGTGCCACACTCTAATCAGCTAATTAACTCAAAACACCTGCAAAGGCCTTTAAATGGTCTCTCAGTCTAGTTCTGTAGGCTACACAATCATGGGGAAGACTGCTGACTTGACAGTTGTCCAAAAGACAACCATTGAAACGTTGCACAAGGAGGGCAAGACACAAAGGTCATTGCAAAGAGGCTGGATGTTCACAGAGCTCTGTGTCCAAGCACATTAATAGAGAGGCGAAGGGAAGGAAAAGATGTGGTAGAAAAAGTGTACAAGCAATAGGGATAACCGCACCCTGGAGAGGATTGTGAAACAAAAGCCATTCAAAAATGTGGGGGAGATTCACAAAGAGTGGACTGCAGCTGGAGTCAGTGCTTCAAGAACCACTACGCACAGACGTATGCAAGACATGGGTTTCCTTGTGTCAAGCCACTCTTGAACAACAGACAGCATCAGAAGCGCCTCGCCTGGGCTAAAGACAAAAGAACTGGACTGTTGCTCAGTGGTCCAAAGTCCTCTTTTCAGATGAAAGTAAATTTAGCATTTCCTTTGGAAATCAGGGTCCCAGAGTCTGGAGGAAGAGAGGAGAGGCACACAATCCACGTTGCTCGAGGTCCAGTGTAAAGTTTCCACAGTCAGTGATGGTTTGGGGTGCCATGTCATCTGCTGGTGTTGGTCCACTGTGTTTTCTGAGGTCCAAGGTCAACGCAGCCGTATACCAGGAAGTTTTAGAGCACTTCATGCTTCCTGCTGCTGACCAACTTTATGGAGATGCAGATTTCATTTTCCAACAGGACTTGGCACCTGCACACAGTGCCAAAGCAACCAGTATCTGGTTTAAGGACCATGGTATCCCTGTTCTTAATTGGCCAGCAAACTCGCAGAAAATCTATGGGGTATTGTGAAGAGGAAGATGCGATATGCCAGACCCAACAATGCAGATGAGCTGAAGGCCACTATCAGAGCAACCTGGGCTCTCATAACACCTGAGCAGTGCCACAGACTGATCGACTCCATGCCACGCCGCATTGCTGCAGTAATTCAGGCAAAAGGAGCCCCAACTAAGTACTGAGTGCTGTACATGCTCATACTTTTCATGTTCATACTTTTCAGTTGGCCAAGATTTCTAAAAATCCTTTCTTTGTATTGGTCTTAAGTAATATTCTAATTTTCTGAGATACTGAATTTGGGATTTTCCTTAGTTGTCAGTTATAATCATCACAATTAAAATAAATAAACATTTGAAATATATCAGTCTGTGTGTAATGAATGAATATAATATACAAGTTTCACTTTTTGAATGGAATTAGTGAAATAAATCAACTTTTTTATGATATTCTAATTATATGACCAGCACCTGTAGTAATACACTTTAAAACTTTTACAGTGTAGTCACAGATATGAACCATGATTTCCTACTTGCTACCAGGGTGGGACACTGTCATTCTAGAGAATATTTGATCTGACAAATATTGTTCAGGATGAGCCACAAGAAAAATATTGCAAATTTCAAATCTGTTTATCTGTTAACGTAAATTACTTAATGAATTGACAAGACTAAAAACCAATGAGTTGACTAAAAACCACAAAACCTATTTTGATTTCATGGGGTCAAGGCAGTCTATTGAAAAATTAACAGACTCAACTACAACCATACACTTTCACACAAGTGAAATAAAGCAGGGAGAAACTGAAAATCCTGGAATGCATAATTCACCAAATGTCAAGCTGCAGAGTTGAGATTAAACTATAAGGTGATTTAGCGAACACTTCAAAAAGCAAAAATGTCTCTTTTTAAATAGTGTTTTATCACTCATTGAGCTATATTCATGATTTGAGGATGATTTACCACCACATGAGAAAGGTACATTTAAAGTTCACAGACTGTTATTGGATGTATGCCTATTTTTTTTTACCAAGCACATTATTGGTCTGAAATACTCAAACACCACTTCTCTGGATAAATAACACAGTAACATCAAATTAGAAGCAAAACACCCTGCACAGCATCAAGCACTCATAAACCGAGCCACCTGCAGCAGATGTTGATGATGCTGCGTAATTATAAGCGTTGGTGTGACGTGAGCGCATAACCCTGATAAAGCAGATAAAATGATGTCAACATCTCTGTCACTCGCTTCTAAAGCACAAATCAAATTCAGCAGGCGGTTCATTTAATTTCAGAGGCCGTTATAATTACTCCACTCCTGTTCAAGCATCACAGTTAAAGTAAACATCAGTTAAAGTAAACATTCCTAATATGGTTCCTCATATGGCAATTAAAATTCAATCTGCAGTGTCTCACCGCTTTCCCCTTTTAATTGCTGCTCTCTCTCACCTCTCTTTTTGCCTTAGCGTTTAAGGAAATAACTACCACTGAGCCGCCCTCTAATTGCTTGTCACTGGCCATGGTTTTAGGAGCTGTATTTTGAAATTGGCGAGGTTTACAAACATTGGGACAGAAAGACGTTGTCCGTTGCCAAGAGCCAGAAAGAGTCATTTTTGGTCTGACAGAGAAGAAAGATACAGATTACATTCAACTCATTTATTCAGTTATCAAGGCCTTCACTTATCTTGTGAGTTACGTGAATTTTTATTCAAAATTTTACCAAAATATTATAGAGCCTACACTGTATTAGATCAGAACCTGTCTGCTTACATTGACAACTGATTAAGGCAATTCTGCAATTAACTGAAACATAATACCATGCCCATAATCAGAGTACACGTAAGTACAGTATAGTGTGGTTTTAGTCGCACTTGGAATGTATTACATTTTTAAAATAAAAGACCGGCAGAAAGGCCGTGAAACCTCTGGGGCAAATACTGAATAAGTTTGTAAGTGGAAATTACTTTGGTGCGTAATCTCAAAAAATGATAACTAAATCCAATAAGAGCAGATCGCACACCAAATTGTAGAAAATATTACAAAATGATTTTATTCAGAGGTCAGTGGCAAAAAAAAACTTGCTCAGTGCAAAGACAAAACATTTTCAATTCAGTATCTACTAAACAGCATCTAATGAAATGGATTTAATATGCATTAATGTGCACGATAACATTTGACAAAGCTTCCAAAGCATAGCATAGCAATAACATTTGATATTATCTGAATAAAAGCATTTTGTAAGAATTTTTTCTATGATTATGTGCATGAGCTTTTCTTCTTGCTGGACCTACACTTAAAAAAAAAAAAACGTTTTTCCCCAATTTGCCTCAAGTTGGACGCTCAAAACATGGTGAAACAGAAGGAAAATAAAGATTAAACTTTAAAATAAGAACTAAAGGCGAAATGCGAAATTGTGAGAAATAAAATCACACTTCTATACTGAGGTGGAAATGAGCTTCAAATAAAAGGACAAATAAAAATTGTGTGGTTGGTTTAAGTACAAGTAATATAAACAAAATGGCGGTCAAAACAATCACATTTCTGATCGAAAATTTTAAGCAATGAAACAAGGTTTACCGGGTTTAAAAATAGCTTTAAGTATTCCTAAACATATTAATCCAACCCAATTCCTTGCTTAATCTGACTATTTGTGCATATGAAACCGTAGCCATCGTTATGCCGCACAATGACTCAGTCTGATGTCTTTTTTCCAGTCACCCTTGTAAGGTCACTAAGGTGGCCGAGAGAGCTCATCGTCTGCAACTTCAGAAAACACTTGCAAATAGAAAAAGCACCAGCAAATCAAGAAAACATCTTCATCAAATTGACAGCAGGTGCTGCAAATGCTCACAACACAAACAAATAAAGAAACGATGAAGTTGTTTTCTTAATTTGCAGGTGTTTTTTTTTTCTATTTGCAGTGCGTTTCTTTATTTGGTTGTGTTGTGAGCATTTGCAGCACATGTGCTGTAAAATTGACCAAGTTGTTTTCTTAAGTATTGATAGTTGTGTAAATATTGTCATACTAACAGCTGTCTGAATAATTTTTGGTTGATTAGTGCCCCGATCACACCGAACGCGTTTTTTGCAGTGAAAGGCGCCTTTTTGAAATTGTTTTCTGTTAGCAGTGAGCGTTCTGCTCACTAAAAACAACAACAACAAAAAAAAGGCGCGGTGTGCTTTTGTAGGAGCGCTCTGAGCGCCTGAACATGAAAAAAAAAGCAACTCGAAAAGCGCCACACGCCGTCGCGTTTTTTTCCATTGTCCAATCGAATGAATGGAGAGGCGGGCCTTCCGTTGTGGTGACGAAAGTTTACCGTTGTCAGCGTGCAAAAGAAAGGGAACAAACATGTATAGATTATTTGTTAGAAAGTCCGGAGACTGTAATAATGGATGTGAAACTTGTGGTGTCTGTCGCGGGTTACCCGGAGCTGTATTTTTTAAGGTTTTTGTTAATATGACAGATTACTTAACAGCAAAAAAAATAAAATAAAACCAAGATTTTAGAGCGCTCGCGCTATATTCCTTTGATTAGACTGACAGGACAGTTGATTTGGTGGTTGCCTAGCAACATAAAAGAACCGCAGCGCACTGCTCTTTTTTTCAGAACTAAAAAACGCGTTCGGTGTGATCGGGGCCTTAATTTGCAGGTGTTTTTTTCTATTTGCAAAGCGTTAAGCTCTCTCGGCCACCGTACCCATGCACTTTAACAAAAATCCTCCACCTTCTTTTTTTATCTCTTCATGTAAGTGTAACCACCTCAATCCCCCCCTCTATCAATCTTAAAACGGGAACTCACTTCCAGGAGAGACACCATATGGCTGTTTTTCGTCGTTATGGGTCGCTCTAGCGTCGCAATAATGAGCGAAGGCCGAGGTCTCTGGGAATCTAGTCAGAGCAGGAAAGATGGATGACGCGCCTTCCTCCAGTCAACGGACCAGGCTCGCGCCCAGAGAGGCACCTGGCACGTGCCACAGGAGGGAGCATTTGGCGCGTGTGTAGGCTACCCCACTCCATAACACCGCGCTCACAAGCCGACATCAATCTAGATGTCTGACTTCATATTTTTTTATTACTTTTATGTTATGGCTGATTTAAGAGTCTAATAAATGTTGGTCAGTCATATGAGTTCAGCATGTTGTGCAGTGTACTAAGTGCACCTTACTCAGATAAAGAACAAGTTTATGCACTGACAATGAGTCTTAACCCTATATAACCTACTATATCATATTTGATACAACTTGATGCATTTTTATTTTTATTTTTTTTTGAAAAAATATTTTACTTTTGAGGAAGATTTATCTGTGTATCTATCAGTCAGCATTGCATTGTATGTTTTGCCCCTACAATGAAAACTGCAGAGCTTTCATCATAAAATTACATACAGAGTGACAAATGATAGTAATATGCTATTTATATAAGTAGTCTGTTGTAGTGTTATAAAAAAATCTCATTAATTTACATTATATTTTTGGCCATATAAATAACTACTGCACAAAACAAAATTATGATTTAGTTTTTTTACTTGAGTGTGAGCTCTATATTCTCACTATATCATACCATATGGGCTATAAAAGCCTGATGTTTCAAATAAACATCAAACACCTTTTCTCATAGATTTCCTGTTATACTGTTCCATTTTCTGACTCTAATTTTATGTCAAGCTTTGCAGGGTTAGGAAACTGCGTAGCCTCTGTTTAATATATAATGTAATATTCAAACAAATGGCAAGGAGTGATTTTGAATCATAACTACACAAATTAAAAATATGCAATGCACTTAAACATCAACATGCTATAATTACCACTCAGCCTAAGTTCAATTTTTCTTTTTCTCACACTCTTTTCCTCTTCACTTCCCACATGCCCCTCAGCTCTCATTCCATAGTTCTGCTCAGACAAATGATAAGCGTGCAGACACTAATGAGTGGTTTTAAACGGGCCTGTACTGTCTGGGTGCAGGCCAGCAGGGACACTACAGCTCTTATGGTGCTGTGTTAACATTTCACAGCTCAACACTTGTCTATTCACCCTCTTCATATCCTCAGAACGGTGAGCACTGAAGCAGCAAGTTTTCTTGAGAGGGCCCTCAAATGCAGCATTATTTCGCATTGTGAAGACATAGCAGTATAATGTGCTGAGGTGAGCGTCGCCTGTCAGAACACTGAGCTCCTGCTGGTATGTTGGAAGGGTAGGGTGAGGGTTCATCTCTGGTTCTACTTTTGTGTTTGTTATTATGCAAATACAAAAATTACTCAATTTCAACCTTTCTGTCCAATTATTTTTAGTTTGGTTACAGCTCTTGTGCTAGGTACAGCTAAAATAAATATGGGATGATGGAGGCTGTCATCAAATGAAACCAAGAATCACATGGATTAAAAATCCCTTTCATGGTATGAAATGCCTCAAGGACAAAGCAAAAGTAAAAACGAAAGAAAAAGAGTAGGAAAGATGTACACGCAACATGATTTTTGTGTAAACAGTGGGGTTTGCTTATTATGCAAGCGCTAATTTCCCCCCAGGAGCTCATTAGAGCCTTGAGTGCAGCAGAGAGAGGCCCCAATCACCCGGTAGAGAGAGAAAGAGACAGAGACAGGGAGAGAGAGACCAGCCAAGCATATCTACATCATGAGAGAGTACAATGAGACACACTGAGAGTGTGTCATTGTGTCTCTGTGGCACTCACACACACACACACACACAGAGCTTTGTCAGGAGTCATTTTAGTGAAATGATTTGCGTTTGTAGCTCTCTAAAACCTGTAGGCGACAATCTTAAAATTTCAAAAGCACAGAATCAGATTACGAAAAATAAAAAGTACCATTTAATTTTTATTGAATCAAAGAAAAAAAAAAACAATGGTTAATTGATTAAAAGGGAGGATTTTGTCTGCTAAATATTCACATATATCTTACAATCAATGATAATAAAACTTTGTACTTTATAGTATTTCTGATATAGTTTCATCTTAGCCACATTTTTGACCGAAACAAAAACAAGAAGCATTGGTAGTTGGACAGCAGCCTGAAAATCCACACACAATCACTAAGTATTAACACTGAAATACAGAAATACAGAGAGTTGACCAGATTCAGTTAGGCATTGAGTATATCATAATCATATAGAAACTTTTTTACGTATTTATATATGTATATATCCAGTATGCAGTCTTTTCGTGGGGGATTCAGAGATCCTTCAGTCATGACAGAGCAAAGACGCCCTCTCAGAGACAAGAAAGCGTGAGCTGGAGGAAGCCAGAAAAGAAGGTGCAACTGGACTGAGAGGAATGACAATGGCATTTGAGACTCACAGTATGTACGTATGGATAGAATATACAAAGATGTGACCTGTGTGAAATGGGGGTCTGGGCTGTTGAAGGACAATCCTCAAAGCAGATGAAGACTTTTGAGGGTGGATTGTGATGGGATGAGTAAGAGGGGGGTGGGAAGGGCTACGGTCCTCTGTATGCTTTCTTTCCATATTATTTCAATTATCATAAGGATAATAAAAAAAAGTTTTGGCTGTCCAGAGCTGAAGTCAAGCAGCAGAGCAAAGTGAGTGCGACTGAGAGCCTGCCACACTAAATTTTCTCTTCCTATATGTTTTCTTTACATTCTCGCTATCATTCTACTTCTCATCCGCCCTCATATCCCTTCTATCTCCCACAAGCCGGCGAGCTAAAGAGCAATAGTCCCTCCGTGGCGTGCCCCTCCTCTACAGAGGGAAGACCAGGAAGCCGGAGAAGGTGGAGTACTTCCAGCCGCCCATCAGGTTGCCTCGCTCCAGCTTGAGGTAGGCGCGGTCACCTTTCTCCATCTGAATCAGAACGCCATTACTGGCCGCTTCGCGTGTGACGTCCTGATCCCCAGCGAAGGCGGAGATCACCGGCCAGCCGTTGTGCATCAGGCTCACCTAGAACATGGAAGCATATAGATTAGCTGGTCGAATCCCATTGGTGCAAAAGGACGTATGCTCATACTTTCTTTTGTCTGTCTAATTTTGCTTTAAGAAACTTGAAGAAAGTGAATTTTCTTGAACAATTGAGTATATAAATAACTAAGCAGGTATTGCTCGGCTGAATAAAACACGCATACAAAACCCCAATGGGGCAACTGGAAACTGTAATGTTATTAGTATAAATCAAAGCCCGTTTTAATCTCCTAACCAACAATAATATGCATAATCTATACATGTTTGTTCCCTTTCTTTTGCACGCTGACAAGCCCCTTGATAATACAGTAGGCAGCTCCCCATGAAATCATAAAAGTTGATCAAAGCATTTATGGGCTTTTGCCAGGGGAAATGAAAATGGCACATTGCTTTATTTGTGTCTGTTTTCCTACGCCAGCCATCTTCAGACCGAGCCAGAACGTGTGAAAATGACATTTGATACCGCAAAAGATCTCTCAGTGAGGAATGAGCTTGCGATTATTGGAAAGGCACCTTTGAATGTTGTGCGTGACCATCAGATAGACGAAATCAGATGCTATCATTATCAATATGCAAAAACACTGCTACACAATGAGAAACCACTCTTAGACAGAGATAAAAAGCCACAAAAGGCTCACCACTAACAAACCCTCATCATGACTCAATGCATTTGTTCGCAGAATCACAAGTGAGAAAATCATCATGCACTCTATATCGTTTTTCGGCTGCCTTTCACCTTTCAAAAAACAAACCTCCAGCTTTAAGGCCCTGTAATTCTAATTCTATCCTCGTTCTTCAAGTACACGTAAAACATACAAATGGACCATTGTATGGAAGAACCCAAAACCGAGATGTAAGATAATGCGAACAGATCTCAACACACAATTTAATGCTGCATTTGACAGAACCTTCCTGTCCAAATGACGCAGTGGAGTGATGGAGGACAACCCCCCTCTTTCTCTTTCTCTCTCAGTTCCTTTGCCTGTCTCAGTCAGACATAATGGTTGGACACGAGCGACGACAAAATGTTTTTCCTCCTCCTTTGTCATATCTATTCACAGGGTCATTATTTTAGGTCAGAGAGTAATTTTCTTAATTACCATCTGTCACATCTGCGGGTTCAAAGAGAATTGTGCTCCACAAAACATGGGCAGCATATCTGCAATCAATATTCAAATGCATGGCTGTCTGCTGCTTTGTCTATTGAAAAGTGTTGCTTCAAGCTTTGCATGAGAAGAACTTTCTGTCACAATTTGCATCGCATTGTGCTAGTCTCCTCAGTCTCTGTCAGTATCCCCAAAGCTAACAAAATATGCGTTAACTAAATCATGTATGTGAGTTTTATGATACAATTAACTTATAATGAAAACAACTGACTAGAATTTTAAAAAGACAATGTAATTCCTTGATTTCGACACCTGAACCAGACCAGAATTGAAAAAGCTTTTGCTCATCAGACTCCAATGTTGTCAGATGGACTTGTCCTTTGAGGATTTAAGTACTCTGTGACAATATAAAATTGACTATAGGGATATGACCAGAGGTTTTGCAATAATTAGCTAAAATATATGGACACCCAAAGCATGCAGTTTTACTTCTTAACAATTCAGAGATCCATACAGATACTGTGTGTGTTGCTGGATTATTTATGGAGCCTTTCAGATCACTGTGTGTGTGTGTGTGTGTGTGTGTTTATCATATGTTCTGCATGCTAATAGAGAGGCCTGCTCCTCCCTCTCAGATCAACAGAGTGGAATTCATGTTTTCTTTGAAGTACTAAGTGTGAAGTGTGTATAGAAGAACAAAGAAAATATTTATTCTATCAGCTAAACAAAGCATTTCACACATAGTCAGCTGTGTTACTCCAGCCAAAAATATGGAAGGAGTTGAGAACAACTTTGTTCAATAAAAAAAAAAAGAAAAGAAATGAACAATTTGTCAAAGATAATATGCTTTTTAAAAAAAATACAAATACCTTTTCTATTTGGGCTGGACACATTAGTTACAAACTAGTTATAATTAGTTAGTAAAGAATTAGTAACTAAGCATTATTAGAACAATCCTTTTATTTTAAGCGAATCCATTGAAAACACTGTTCTGTCCTCAAAAGTCTGGCCTTTCACACTTAATGCACAGCACAACCTAATAGCCCATAAGCTCCTCCATTACCTGATTGTGTGCAAAATCATTGCATTTGATAAAAAGGGTATAAATAAATGTATAAGATACAAATATAATTCTTGTAATTCCTGCGAACATGGTAGAAAAACAGAAAAATTTAAATAGGCCCTCCAATACAAGACTATTTAAGTGCTTGCTCTTGTAATATTTGTCCTAATTAAATGATTTTGTTGGATTAGAGCTTTATCGTCTCATCTTATATTTGTTTGTGTGTGTGTGTGTGTGTGTGTGTGTGTGTGTGTGTGTCGTATACACAGCTCCAGCTTATTGTCTTCAATTAGTCAATGTTTCAGTGCATTTCAGTGATGAATAGGGAAATGTGTGATCAGTTTCCGATCAGAGCGGAATAACGGGATGTAGCTAATTGTGAATCCTCTGAGAGACAAGACAGCGACTGCGCTTTAATTATCCAAAGACAACCTACATATTTATACGCATCGCATATATAAATATATTATAACATATAGAATTATTTCATTATTTGTGCTGTGCAGACTTCAACAAAAACAGGAGGCGAATCTATCACGCGCGTTCTCTGTCCATGGTGCTGAACACGCGCCAATCTTGTCTACTCGCCAGTTTTTGGCTGGTTGTTAATCTCGTGCTAATTGGGGGAATAGAAGAAAGCGTTTCTCTCTAGGCAACTGAAAATTTCACATTTCGTCTCACACTTTACTGTCCCACGCGCCCCACAGAACACTTCAGACACTGGTGAGCATAGAGGTATGAGCACTTACCTGGATCGTTTGACGATTATACACTTTCACTACGTGGAAATTAAAACTGTATATCCCTTTGCGCGGGGCGAAGAAATTGCTCCTTTCCTCATCGAAACTTCTTCCAACGTTCACAAGTACCTAAAGGAGGATGCAGACATCAGAATGGAAGATAAAAAATATGTAATATAGCGTCTTTGTACTTTAAGTTATGGCTCTTAATTGAAGCTTTACAAAAGAGCAGCAAACTGTTTAAAGCATTTCATGATTCATTATATATACAAGAGCAAATGGAAAATAGTTGTATGACACGAAAAGAAGTTCACGGCTATTAGATATAATTGAAAGCCATTAGCCAGTAATTGACCTTTAACTAAGTGGAAGGGAATGTGACGCCTCCCCAGACTAACACATATCAGATAAATGTTTAATTGCTGTGATATTTCTTTGATTTTGTGATCTAGTTTGTATTTGTACACGAAAATCCTCCCGCAATTCCCAACCGGCGAACGCGTAAAAAGTAACATCAAACAAAAGAAGTGCCCATTTCCAGAGTGAAAATTTACCTGATCGAAGTAGATCACCATTGTTCGATTGCTCATCTCCGACGGCTCGTGGTTCGTGTTCCTCACCACGGAAAAAGCCACTTTGGCGCTTCCCGAGCGCACCGATATCCCAAGAGCCGTCCCAGTGGGATCCGAGGTGGGATTTGAGTCGCACACGACCAAGCATTTCCCCTCCAGTACGATGGGTTCTGTCTCGTTCTGTGCGTATGCATGGCACACTAACCACACTGCGCCTAGCACCAACGTCAACATCATGCCAACTTCACTCCGCACCTAACAGCAGTCTTCTTGCAAAGACGCAGCGCGCTCAAATCCCAAACCAAAACCACTCCAAACCTGTCCTCACTGTAAAACCAAGTCCTCCCAAACAGTTCAAGTCAAAACTACAACAGTTTTTCCCCTCGTTCCCGTTTCAATCCGTAGTGGAAGAGCCGACTGAAAACGGATCAAGGCCCTTACCGAGCTCGCGCGCAGTAGAATACATAGCGCGTGGGGTCCGTCTGCTCGCGCGCTCAATTATTGATATGTGAGATATTAGAAGTGAAACACAAAGGCTCGTGAGCGCAATCCTCCCGCCCTCCTCGCTCTCCCCTCCGGGCCCCCAATCAGCGCAGGAGACGGTCTTTACTTTTCCAATCCTTTTCCAAGCCAGTCCACGGACCGCCTCTTCTCGTGACAGCGCCGGTGGGGTCCCACCCCTCAAAAGAAGTATCTTACAGGTGGACCCTACTCAGCAGACAGAAGGGGATGACACCCCGATCCTCGGAAAATGGGGGCGCGTTATTTTGTCATCGTTCTACCGGACACAAGGACGCGATTTGTTCTTCCGTGCCATGTTAAAATGTTACTCAAGATGAATGGATTGTGAGCGCGAGGAAACTCAGCGGAGGTTGTCTCTACGAACGCCGGGTGGAAGAAGTTCACAAAGTTGTTTTTGCTCACTGTCGGACACCTATTGCTGAGAAAAGGACACTTCACGAGAGCAGTGATGATTAGACATTCTTCTACAGATGGACAAGCCAGCTTTAAGCAGGGAGGACTATTGTATTAAAAAAGTAATTTGAACAGAAAAATTATGCTACAGCAAATAGGTGTTAATTGGATAACCTTATGAAATGTAGATTTAATGGATAATAAATGTTATTTCACTGTAGTAAAGAAAAAAAAAAGGGGGTTGGACGTAAAAGAATAAATTACCATGTACTTCATTTGCATCAACATTTCATTAACATTCAACAAGAAATAACTAGGTTTTGTTTCTAAACCGTTTAAAATGGTGAAAATACATTCCTGGTAGAAAATAGTAAATACTTTCCAGCAAGAGATCTCGCGTCGCATTTTATGAGGCTATATTTTTGGAATAATTTACGTTCATTAAGGTGTTACATGTTTTGACTTAGTTGTTTGTTGAATTATTTCATTTGAAAGCCTGGTGGTGTTTTATAATACTGTATATAGGCTAATAATATAATACTGCCTATTTTTAGCTATGGTTCATATAAAAAAATCCGTTTTTGATTAACGCAAGCCATAGGCTAATGTGGCCTTCTGTTTAAACACCTGTACAATTATGGCGGTTATCATTATCCTATATTTAAGATTCTACAATCTGCTATATTCCACAAAGCAGATTTTAATTGTTCAAGTAACCTACAGTACGTTGGTAAGTTAACATCAGTTAATGACACAGTATAGTCCATAGTAGTGAAATGTAAAATATAGAGACACAATGCCTCCCATCACGCTTGAAACGTTGATTTGTACTGTGAGGTTCTGGCAACCACGGATGAGACCTTTCTATTTTACATTTAAAGAATTTTATACAAATGTAAAACACTAATGGAACTCGTTAATTCAATCGATATCAAAATCAATATCATATTACACTTCCACCTGACTGTAATATACTGATGTAATATTACTCCATCAATCTTTACCACATTTTTCTCATGAATGATGCATTGTGAATACACGAGGAAGCCTGCTTAGGATATATATGCCACAAAATCTAGGGAGCATATGCTGTTGCTCAAAATATTTCGCCCAGAGTTTGAACATGTTGATGGGATGTGGCGTCCGAGGCCCGCGCGACTCTCATTTTTCTGACAGCACTCATTCTGCGCCAGCGCAGTTCCTACATGACATTTAATAAATGAGATCACTGAGCAGGTTTTAGCAGGAAAAGAGACATGGCGAGCTAAACAAGAACAGAGGACGAGCTTGACATTTGAAAGAAACAGCGACAACAAAGCATGTAGGAGAATACGTGAGATGAGCTGAAGAGTTCATTAAATTGGATGCCATTCTATCAAGGAGAACAGTTTTTTTGTTTGGTATCAGACCTGAAGCTGGTAAAGAGATGAGTGATATATATATATATTTGTTGAGTCACAGATATTTTTGTGTGCACACCAATGTATGGACACCTGCTGTTGTGGTGAAAGCAAAGAGAATAAACAGTATATCACCACCTGTATCTCACCGCTATATCTCAACAGGAGCGGACAGCATGCTGGTCTGGAGTCAGCAAGTCACCTAGTCACTTTATCAAAAGAAATGTTCTAAAGAAGAGATGATGAGCTGTAGGCACAGCTTTAGTGAGGTCAGCCACCCACAAGACTGCAGTGGTGCAATGTCTAAAAAAAAAAAAAAACACTAAAATTGAAAAGTTTAAATTCTGCCTTAAAAAAAAGAAAAGAAAAGAAAAATCAAAGTGGTGTTGAACTTTAAAAAAATGCAGCTATACATTCAATGCACTCTTCTCAACAATTTGAATTTAATTACAGATTGAGAAAACAACTCAATCTAACAACTCAGAGTCAAAATTACACAGTAATTAGATGAAAAGGAAGGCAAAGATTTATAAGCAATATATATATATATATTATACTTTTCTATTCTTTTTTGTGTTACAGTTTTTCTCGCTTTGGTGCATTTCTCGAATCGTCCTTAATATTTGCAAAGAAGTATGTGTATTTCTCAAAACAATTTGTACAAACAGCACCACACAATGGATTTCCTGCAAAAGCCTGTAACTTACTCAAAATCTTTAGTTCATCTCTCAACAGTAAGTATTTATGTCAATGAACATATCAGTGCCATCAGAATGAAAAGTCCTTGTGTCATTGTTCACAAACAAGATAGTCAAAATGCTTAGTCATGTTGTCAATATAACAGTGCACTCAGTTAGTATTACCTGATGTAAACTATGACAAGAGTATGGATGAGAGTTACTGAAGTGCAGAAGGCTGTACTTCTTATGTATGCCATATATCCATTTCAACAGTACAGATTTACACATTACTGTATGTGGGATATTGACTGAAAGAGACTGTTTCGAAATGTTTGAATTATCAAGGATATGGTCGATCTCCCAATATTTAGCTGCACCCTTCAGCCATTGTAAGGCCATGATTGACAACATGGTCCACAATAGTGGCCTTTATTTCATCTACTGTAATATGCGCCTCTGTACCCTTCCACCATGCATCCTTACTCCTCTTCTTCCTCTCGGTTGTTGACCCTGATCGTTTTCTGGATGTTCATCTATCATCAGAATTTGTAACTCTTGTGTTGTCCTCTGTCTACATATGCTTTCCAATTGAAGGTTCATATGTACCTTTGAGCTATTTCAGAGAAGTGGTTTATAATTGGTTGATCTATATTCTCTTCATTAGTGAAAGTCAAGATTCACTTTCACAATTCATGACAAATTTACAAAAGTCTAATAGAAATGTGTAGAAAATATGCTTGACAGTTTATGACAACTAGATCAACCATTTTGCATTTAATGACTTGTACGATGAACTAATAACTAGATGTTTTGAGGGGCAAGACTATTGCACGGAGAACTAAATAATACATTTTGAGCAACATGATATTAACAACTGATAATGTAAGAAACCGCAGACAAATGTACATAATCAGTTGCAAGAATGTACTAATGCAATCGCAACTTGTTCAAAAGAATGAGAAACTGCTTTTATGATAAGTGACTAGATGATGTGGAGGTTGAACAAGTTGTTTTGAAAAATTCATTTCTGATCTGAGAAATGCTCCAAAGCGACTGAGAAAAACTGTAATTTGTCACTCTCCATTTTGAGTTTGATGGTTATAAATACAAATAAAAAACATTCTCTTAAGAATCAAATGTCTTTATGTGACATTTTAAATATTCAAACAAACAGAAACACATTTTGGAAACCATATGTGACCCTGGACCACAAAACCAGTCTTAAGTCACTGGGGTATATTTGTAGCAATAGCCAAAAATACATTGTATGAGTCAAAATTATCGATTTTTCTTTTATGCCAAAAATCATTAGGATATTAAGTAAAGATCATGTTCCATGAAGATTTTTTGTACATTTCTTACCGTAAATGTATCAAAACTTAATTTTTGATTAGTAATATGCATTGCTAAGAACTTCATTTGGACAACTTTAAAGGCGATTTTCTCAATATTTAGATTTTTTGCACCCTCAGATTCCAGATTTTCAAATAGTTGTATCTCGGCCAAATATTGTCCGATCCTAACAAACCATACATCAATGGAAAGATTATTTATTCAGCTTTCAGATGCTGTATAAATCTAAATTTAAAAAAATTGACACTTAAGACTGGTTTTATCGTCCGGGGTCACATATGTAACTTAATGATTGTAGGCCCAGAGTAGCACATTCATAACCTGACCCATGTCAGATAGATAGATAGATAGATAGATAGATAGATAGATAGATAGATAGATAGATAGATAGATAATGACAGTCGTCTGATGCTGTAGATGAATAATGAAAGCCAGGTTAGTGGAGCGTCAGGACAGATGTTGTCTTGTGACAGCTTCCCTGTGAGGAATGTCCTGTCACACTCCACATCCCGCAGGTCTTGTTGCATCATTCTGTTGCCTAAGGTGCTTCCATCTCCCTGCATCATGAAGCGAGAATGGTGTAAATAAAGAAATAAAGAGAGAGCGAGAGAAAGAGAGGTGTGTCAGTGACATGTTGGGTGTGACGGTGTGTGTGCTGGTGCCAGCTGGCTCGCAATGCCTGGCTGCTAGTGCGGGAAAACACCTCTAGTACATAATAACAAAATGCATGTCTGTCTAAATGATGAGAAAAAGAAAATCAAGGTAAGTATATATCCCTCCCAGCAGAGTAAGACTACCCAGTACACAGTCATTAAAGAACAATTAGCATGCAAACACTTCAGTTCTCAAAAGGAGAAGTTAACAACCAAAGTAATTAGCACTCTAAAATATTTATCACCTTGCAAATGACATGTTTTCCCTGAGAGCCTCCATAACTCCAAGCATTCTTTAGTTATTGTTTGTTTATGGAAAACTAAAAAGTAAGCTTCTCATAGAGGTGCCTTGGCTTTGCAGTTTTGTAACTAAATACAGATTCAATTGACTGCAAATAATCCTCCGAGCTAAACTGTTTTCGATTCCAAACAGGATTGGGAGGCATAACTGATATTGCTGCAAGCTTGTTTCCCTTTCTGAAATGAAAGATTGATACTAATCATATTAAAACTTGAGGTTGGCGCACTGTATATTTAATGAACCTTGTTCTCTATTCATTTTACACATTTTGAGGTGAAAGTGATGATTAACTTGATTAGGAGAGGACTGCAACCAATTTTTTGCTGGGAGTAATCCAATCAAGAATGTAAAGCGTTGTAAATGCAATTTGACAAATCACATTAGTCTGTTATTGGCGGCCTGTTGGTGGCTTGTCAGAAATATAGTTTCTGTCCTGTAGGCGATTCGATAATATGATTTTAAAAGAGTTTGGCTCGAGTCCATTCCAGCGGGGACACACAAGGACAACAGGGAAAGTGTACATCGGTGTCACCGCTTTAAACTATTTATTATGTGTCAGCAAGGGAAAGGTGTGTATGGTTGTTTACCCTTCACAATGTATTTTAAATTCCAATTTGATTTTGAATTTTGGTAGCAAACAGGATGTAGAATTGCAATTCGATTTTGAATGTAAGGAAGCACAATTACAATGAACTGAAATTCATATAACTATCTAGAAAAGCAAAGTTCGGGAAGCAAACTGTGACTGCTTGGGCAGAGAGAATGAGAGACAATGAGAGATTCAGCTCTGAATTTTGCACAACACTGCTATACAGATGGTACAATCCTAATCAAGTTAATAAAAAGACATAGGCATTCACTGAACACTTAAAATAATGAACGCTTTGCTCTCTAAGCCAGTGACAATAAGGTTAAATTATTCAAATTGTGTGTTTTCAGTCAAAATCAGAAAAATCATCACCTTAATCAGAGTTCGCAAACATAAAACTGCGTAGTCACAGCATCATGAGCGTAAGAGAGGCTTTTATCCGAGTGCATTCTCCGATTAGACGTTCTTATCTAAACATAAAATATCCCTCTGATTTCCATGTTCCCTGCTGCTTTGCACTGGAGCTATGGTGCACTCAGCTGGCTGGGAAAATAACCATTAAGGCCTTGCAGTGGAATAGAATAAATATTGCATGCAGTGATATAGGGCTCACTTGACTCTTAAAGAGACAGTCACAAGACTCCTTGAGGGCAAAACTGCAGAAACCACTGAATCATTTTGAAAATCTCCACCAACTGTTGTAATTGCATGAATGTAAAGGGTTGTGCCATCTTCTGATACATCAGGTTAAGGAGACTCTTAGAGAAATCCACATGGTATAATTTCTAGTATACAGCACCATAAACTTGTTATGACTCATATGTCATTGTATATAAAAATAGAAGGCTATGCTTGTGCCCTGCTGCATGTAATATTAGTCAAAGCGGTTCTCCTTCAGAAGAGGATGAGAGGAAGGGAGGAGAAATTTAGATGAGGAGGGAGGCCATTAGAATAATCATTTAAAGCAGCGGCGTGCAAGTCCTCGGTGTACGATTCACTTTTATGGTTCAAGATGACTCCCACCTGGCGCACAAACAATAAACCTCCATAACAATAAAGACAATGTTTTACATGCAAGCAAGTCCGCACATGTGCACCCACACGCACTCTGAATCACCCTGCTGAGCCCAGCGAATCTGCTGCTCCGGCCTTTTTTTGGCGCAGAGGCCTCCAGACCCCCCTCCGCCTGTAACGTGTGTAATCATGGCTTTCATTTGGTTACAGGAGCGGAAGGGCCGCCCAGAGATGGCTAGATTAAATCTTCCATGTGTCAGAGGAGAAGAGAAAACAGCATTGCGCTGTCTAGGGAGGGCTGGTGAAAAATAACCTGTCATCACTTCCGCTGGTTTTGGCCGCTCTCTCGGTCCTCTATCGGTTCGGTTGTTCAGTCACTCCGTCTCTCTCTGGGTCTAATTCGTGAGGCGGGGTTTTCAGGGGACAAGGTGAGAGACGCAGGCGGTCTGTAATAAAGAGAGACAGCCTGATAGGAGGCAGATGGAGGATAGGGGAGAAGGAAACTAAAGTGGGAGAGAGGGAAGATGCTCCTGAGAGAGAGAGAGAGAGAGAGAGTGAGAGAGAAAAACAGGAAGAGACACTATGTGCATAGAGCAAGTCACGTAATATGAGGAGTATTTACCTCTGTTATGGTGCTAGTAAAGACTCCAGACATCTGTATAGGTGAGACCTCAAGATGCGATTAGAAGACAAAAAAAAAAAAAAAAAAACAAGTCAAGAGGGCTTTTTATAGCCTATGCTAACCATGGTTTATTGTTGTTCTAAACCCCGATTTTGACCCCTGGAACATTTCACAGTTGTAACAGGGTTAGCACTGCTTTTCATAAACTTATACAGTGTGAAATAATGCAGTGTTAAAATGTTTCGACTAGATGTATAACAGACACCCAATCCTGTGCCTCTTCACAATCTTTTGACAGTCACAGAAACACCGTGTATAAACTGTTTCCGCATTGAGGGGAAACATGTCAAATGGTGACTGAAAACATGTCAACTGGAGTGAAGAAAAGACCGTTTAACTCTTTGTTTTATAGTTGGAAAAGTCCATTCAGGAAACCTCAGATTCATTAGCCAATGTAAGGATATAATGAGAAGACTAACAAAGTACAGGGAACGGTAGAACAGTTTGTGCAACAAACCAGTGTGTTTATAATTAAGACAATAGATTAAAATAATATGCTAAGAAAACACCAGTTTGCAATATTAAACAGCAAAACGAGCTGTTTTGTACAGCTAAAATTACTGTATGTACAGTTATTAAAATTAATAAGTGGATGACACCGGAAGCCAGACACATTAAATTTACAAATGGTCGCACCCACTCTTACGGGAAAAATAAGGCGGCAAATGAGTATGCACAATGCTAGAGCCATTATGTAAACAGGTCGTGTGCTGCATTCATCCAATTAGTAACACTGCACCACAAACATAAAAACAGATTGTTAACTCAGGGTTTAGGAATGTACAATGTAAAATGTCAGCGTATGAATACACAGGATTAATTTGTTAACTCTGAGTAATAAGATAACCCAAGATTCCGTTTAACCAGGGTTTCAAATGTGTTAAATGTTTCAAAGCCCTAAAATTGACCCTTTTATGCACAACACACAGACTTAAAAGGGATGGATCACCCTAAAATGAAAATTTTATCATCGTTTACTCACCTTTCATGTTATTCCAAAACTGTATGAATGCCTTTCTTCTGTTAAACACAAAAGAAGATATTTTGAAACAGGGGTGGCATTAGTAAAGATTTGTAGACCGCAAATATAGATAAGAGAGACATCAAAACTGTGCGGTGTTGGGGGTTATATATTATAAAATTTAATATATTTAATATATTATTTTAAATAACCAGCAGTTCCCTGTTTTATACAGTTCTCTACGGTCTATGTAGCTACATTTTGAGTCACTGTTATTATTATTATTTTTTATCTCTTTCAAGTTTTTGAGGTGCTGGACATTATATTAGCTACTCATTCAAAAGCACAGAAGTGGTGAATAAAGATATCTGATGCAGTGTCTGAACCCATAAGCAAACAGGCCTAGAATAGTATACTGCATATAAAAACATAAGTAGAAAATATGTAAGATAGTGGAATTCACTAAAGTGGCGTATTTTACTCTCATTTTTCTAGCTTACATAATTTTCTATCACAGAAATAGCTCACACCACTAAACCAACCTGTCACCTTGTTGTCATACTGAATCAGAAGCATGTGCAAAGAGATGTGTGAAGAGAGAGATATGGTGAGAAAGAACTTATAGTTGGATGAGACGTGATGAGATACTTAGGAAAGCAGAAGATAACTTGGGTATAGGTCATGCTTTGAAGTGGTTTAATTATTAATACCATGAAGTAAAAGGTTTGTTCTAAAGTCATAATCAATAAGCAGCAAATTTCAGCACAAAACTCGTCCCTCGCCCAGAGCTGTCGCTATCATTCATGAGGCCAGATATAACAACCTAAAATATTCCATAAGCGTGTTCATTACTTACTGAAATAGTCTGTGTATTGATGAGTGAGTGGTGGAAAATAACTGGATTGTATAATGAAGAGATTATGATTATGATAATTAGCTGTGAGCATATCTATTTTAAGTGGGTGAGGGTAGTGACTCTGTGAATCTGTGACTGCGATATGTGTGCGGACTAAGAGGTTGAGGTTTTGCTGGTTAGTGTGACCCAGTTAGCTACACCATCTGGCAGCAAAAAACATCTTTCTCCATTGACAGCTATGTAAAACTGAATATTCTAACAAAAATGTTTTGGAATAGCAAAGCCAAAAATGAAAATTTGCAGAAAATTTACTCACCCTCAGGCTATCCAAGAGATATACTGTAGATGAGTTTGTTTCTTCTCAGAACAGACTTGGAGAAATTAAGCATTATATCACTGGATCCCCAGAGTTCAAACAACTGATAAAAAACATTACTATAATGCACAAGCAATCTTAAAATTTCCTTTAAGAATGCTAACATTAACAGATAGCTTTCTTCGGATTGAAGTTTGACTGTAGTTCAATCCTGGTGTTAGCATAAGCAATGCACAGGTGGTGTGTGATCACACGAAGGAGCAATATGTTTGTGTGAGTATTTTCTCTTCATGTGTACAGTATGTGAAATGTGCGTTTCACGTTTGAGACACACCAGACTGTTTGTATAAATACCGTAAACACTCAACAGCCCCTGTAGCATGCAGATACAGTCTGCGCTCAGCACATGAGGTGTGTGTATCCTCAGTAAACAGAGTATAGGAGTGGTGTGTTGACAGAAAAGATCGATACTTGGGCCACTGCTGATGGGAAACGGAACAATCTTCACTTCTGATCCCTGGGTAATAACACCGCCAGTGTCACAGACACACACACACACTTGTCACTCAGCCTGATGAGCATCTTACAATCTCTCTTCCAATATCTCTGTGTGTATACTTCACACATTACCACTGAAAAACAGATGCATGCACACTAATAAACTTTTGTGAGATGTTGTTCAAACAAAGTACTGTTGAACATGCACAGGTATTAAATGACATATTACATATACATGCATGACTCAAATGCAACAAGTCATGCATGTAAACACATGCTCATCAGATCTGATGAATCACTGGAATGGGGGCAATGGCTGCTTTGGGCTCGAGTCAGCATGAGGTTCTTGCATCTCAAACTCTATATTCATTCCTGGTGGCCACAAATGTGAACAAGTACTGTGCTGTGCACACTTGACTGAATTCATGAGAGACAAGATTCTAGTGGGAGAGCTAGATTGGATGGGTACTTTGGCTGACAAGCATAATAAATTCTTAAAAGTATCAATCAAATGTCTGTCAAAGATTGTCACCAAGCTCATTTTTCTCCATTCTAGTATGTAACGGCCACTTTTTGAGATTCAAACATTCCCTTTATAGAAATCAAACCCTGCCTTACATTTTCTTCATATAGAATATTCTGTTTCACTCCTAAATACATTAATTTACAGAAGTGAAACGTTGTAAACACACTAACACTAACATACACTATTCAGGTTTGGGGTCAGTAAGTTTTTTTTTAATGTTTTTGAGTGTTTCTGAGTCTGCTGTGCTCACCAAGGCTCCATTTATTTGATCAAACGGTAAAAACAGTAAGATTGTGAAATATTATTACAATTTAACTTTTTTTTTTATTCCTGTGATGGCAAAGCAGAATCTTTAGATGACATTACTCCAGTCAGTGTAACATGAACAGTCAGAAATAATTCTAATATGCTGATTTGGTGTTCAAGAAACATTTCCTGTTATAATCAATATTGAAAACAGTTGTGCTGCTTACTATTTTTGTGGAAACCGTGATACAAGTTTTGTAACAATGCAAAAATGTTTACTGTCACTTTTGATCAATTTAATGGATACTTGCTGAATAAAAGTGGATGAAAACTCATAGTATTATGAAAAAATTATGTTAAATTTAGTTAATCTCTTAAGTTCTTAAATCTACATTTAACAGATAAAAAAAAAAAAAAAAAAATACTATAATAATTTAAAATGAAATAATATTTTTTTGTTTGAAACACACTAAAAACCCCTGGCTAAAAAAGCTGAAAACCATAAATGCCTGTGTACAGCATCATTCTTTTATCCCATTTCACAAAAGGAACATTATGTACATATGCGTTCTAAAATGAGCCTGGAGAGAGAAGTGTTGCTCAGGTAGCAATTTGCATTTAAAAATGTACCTTATATGATTTTGAAGGTAAAAAGCTCTCTGGTTCGTACGTCCTAATGAATCTAAATGTATGCAAAGATACGAGCCAACTTGACCATGTTAACACTGCACTGAGAGAGGTCTTCCTAAAGTGCACTCTTTACACACATTTAAAGAGAGAAAGAGAATGTGTGACAGCCAAACAGAGAGACAGTTTCAAAATGTGGTTATGCAGATAGATGCACACTTCATCTTTTCCAGACCTCAATAGCCAGCTATGCAGGGGCCAACAGGACAAGGATGAGGAGAAAAAAAAAAGAGAGAAAGGAGAGAACAGGATGGAAAAGACAGAGATGAAGAGGAAGGAAAGAGATGTGATGTCATGGTAACAGAAAAGTGTTCTTTAAAAGGCAGAAAGAAAAAACAGGCTAGCTGTGGACATGCAGAGAAGACTGATGTGAGAGTAAATGGGACTTTTTCCTTGTCGCTTTTAAAACAATATTTCACTAAAAATGTAAAATTGTAATATAATTTCCTTATCTTCAAATCGTTCCAAAACCATACGAAGGAGAAGCTTTGCAGAATATCCATACAGCTATTTTCTGTTCAACAAAAGTAGATTAAAGGAGAAATTCACTTCCAGAATGAAAATTTCCTGATAATTTACTCACCTCTATGTCATCCAAGATGTTCAGTTGAAAAGAAATTAAGGTTTTTGAGGAAAACATTCCAGGATTTTTCTCCATATAGTGGACTGCAATGGTGGCCAAAGGTCCAAATTGCAATTTCAATGCAAACTTAAAAATTTAATTTTGGCCTGCTCCTCACACAAAACTACTGTATTTCAAATAAATGGTGTTCATCAAAGAATCCAAGTAACATGGTTTCCACAAAAATATTAAACAACACAACCATTTTTAACTGTAGCAATAATAAGAAATGTTTCTTGAGCAAATTAGCATAATAGAATGATTTCTGAGATAATGTGACACTTAAGACTGGAGTAATGTCAGTCACAGGAATAAATTTTCAAATATATTATAGAAAACAATTTTAAATAGTAATAATATTTCATAATGTGACTCTCTAATAATGTGAATTTTTACTCTATTTTTGATCAGGCATACCATTGTTTGAACCTGTTTGGATATAAGCTTACTATGATAGAAGAAAGCTCGGACAAATCACATAACACATCCTTGTGTCTTATATCTGGCTGCTAAACAAGCACACACAAACTTGTACATTTGATTACCAAAGTATGGTTACACAGGAAGTGTATCCAGCATAATATGTGTGTAAAATCGATCTCCTGGAAGGGAGCAAGAGAGACATCAACACTAAAACAATTCCCTAAACTCCTTCCATGTCTTGATTTCAGTTTTCTGTCTGCTGGTTTCTCTTGCACCTAAATCATAATTCAGACTCTTCTTGCTCAATAATCTCTTGTAATACTCCACCACATCTCTCTCTCTCTTTCTGTTCTTTCTGGTGGAAGAACAGAAACAGAACGGCCTCCTACTAGTCGAACGAGGAGCAACTCCGTACAGCTGGAGAAAGGTCACTAATGACAGGCCTTCAGCACGGCTGTCAGAGTAGCCCACAGATATCACACACACACGCAGCACACACACAACTGCCTCCACCTGCATTGAGCCACTCAGAGAAAAAGGCATAATAAACTCAAATGATAGATAGTGAAATGGATAAGCAGATGAACAGACATAAAGGACAACCGCACAAAAGAAAAAAGGGCAAAAATAAAGATAAATGAATGGGTGGCTGGATAAATGATGGACAAATGAATGCATATTGAGTCAGAGCCACTCTATGCCAATGAGGAAGCCAAGACGATATTAGTCATTTTGCTTAATTGTTGCCATCTAGTGGACAAAACAGAAATTAATTGCATAAGAGGTTTAAAAATCCCACCAATGCTTAACAAGCACACTTTTCTTTCCTCCATTGATGTATTTCCTATAGAAAAAATAAGTTTGGGTTAGACATATCAACATATCATAGGGCTTGTCCCTTTTTTAAGTAGAAAATGGGCTCTGTAATGCAGTGTATAAATCTCTGCATCAATATTAAAGCTAATAGACAACTACTAGCCTCAATTTGGATGCCATGAGGTCTCTAATGGGCCACTACTACTGACTGTGGTACGCATCTATCAGCACATGATGAACATATAGCCCACACACTCTCTCATTCAATCACATTCACTTACTGTCACTAGGTCCATGTAGCCTCAAGGCTTGTGTGCCTATAGTGAAGCAGCAGTTCAGCATCATACTGTCCTCTGTCAGTGATATCACATCACATCTACCCTCCAGCCTCTCGCTCAACATCACCCGACCAGCAGGCCCACATCTAGCCCGCTACAACTGTTCCAGGTCTCAGAAAAACCCTGATGGGATCAGACACTCAAAGGCCTGTGGTCATAGTGCGAGACAGGGATAGGCCACAATGGTCGACTAGTTGTTGGACAATGATTTTTAGCAGTGTTGTTTTAATTAGCGTGCTGTTTTTTAGATGTTAGACAGTTCACTCAGTAAAACTCTCAGAAAAGCTGGAACTTTGTATTAATAAGTGCTGCCAGTTGCGTCACTTCACCAAGAAAGTGTCTCTATCCGTTTATATCTGTGGCTCTATCCCTGTAATATGAAACAAAAACAGTCTAATTATACAGTACTGTAATAATTAACGTAAATTCTGACAGAATTTTCTTTTGTGTTCCATAGAAGAAAGACTTACAGGTTTGGAAGGACATGAGGGTGAATAAATAATGACAGATTTTTTTTTTTTTAAGTGAACTATCACTTTAATTAGCTGACAAGTTAATTATGAATGTATGAAGTTTCCACATTACTAGTCTATATACAGTCCTGACATTAAAACACCTTTTTAGTTTATGTTCGTTGACTTTATTTGAGGATTTGATATGGTTCCCATGTGTGGAGTTTATATGCGATCGAAACATTTGCTTGCTACACTGCAACTCATAAGTAAAAGCCATTTTCTTGAAATAAGTGGCATGTGTATTTTTCTTCAATATAAAACCTCATCCTGAATATGTTTGTGGCCTACACACATAATAATTCCTCTTTTTGCACTCTTTAAAAGGCACAGTGAGTTTTCCTTAAATTGTTCGTATGAAAATGCCACATGATCATCATGAAGGATCACTTTGGAAAGAATCGGGGGAGCAGAGAGAACGCCAATTGCAAGGAGATATGGCCCAGGAGAAAACAGAGAGTTGCGAACGTGCGGTTAATTGGGATGTATGAGCGTGAAGAAATGAGGAAATATGAGGAAAGTAGAGAATTGAGGAAGAGCAGGTAGAAGTGTGTGAGAGAGAGAGAGAGCAGGAGGAAGGCGCATACGGGACCTTGGCGACCCAGGTGGAGGGCATCTGTGCATTCTGCTGAGGAGAAGAGCATTGAGGGGAGAAGGTGATGAGATGAGAGAAGGATGACAGGAGAAATGTGTTGTCACTTCACTCAGGGCCCATCATCTGTCTTTCTTCCCTCACTGAGCAACAGATTTTAACATGACACACACACACACACACACACACCTTTACATTGTGCCTATGACACGCTGTATTAGAAAAGACATGTATTTGTGCCCTTCTGCTCTCTCTTTCTCAAACAAACACTGTAAATTCCCATCAGGCCTTGGAATGAGACAAAGACAGAGATCTCAGACCAAGACTCATCAGAGCATTCTAGTGATGACATTGTATAGCTGTATGGTAAAACCCAGGCAGCAAGTGAATTTGGATTAGAGCTGGTCCATCTCAATCTGAGACCACACAGATAAGAAAAAGACCTCCAGGGCAAAAGCACTGCTTCTGAGTCTCCATCATCAAACACCCAATCTCTCTGACATATCATCAATATTTTGCCTCATATGAATCATTAAATATACAATTTGCAATGCACCTAAATGTTCTTTAATGTTAAACACATGGCCTGCAGACCTGCCAGAATCAGACAGTCATGGAGAAAAAAAGCTATTCGTTCTGACAAAAAGCTAAATTATATTATATTATATTATATTATATTATATTATATTATATTATATTATATTATATTATATTATATTATATTATATTATATTATATTATATTATATTATATTATATTATATTATATTATATTATATTATATTATTATAATTATATTATATTATAGTAAGATACAAATAGAGGAAATGTGAATGTGCAAGAATATATATCAATATTATTAAAAAAATGTAAATGCATTTTATAATTAAAAAAATTATATATTACTTTACCTCCCACAGTGTAAAATATATTGCACAATGTACTGTATTAATATAAAGGATTTCTTTCTTTTTCTAAAGAAGAAATTTGAATGTGTGCAATAATACATACTGTGCAATAAGCAAAATATATAAATAATAGGAAATATTATAAGAAAAATGCAATTATATTTAGAAATGATATATGATATATATGATATATGTAAATTAAATGGTTCTGGTGTTGACAATATTAAATGCAGTGTTGGGGGTAACGCATTACAACTAACGCAAGTTACGTAATCAGATTACTTTTTTCAAGTAACTAGTAAAGTAACGCATTACTTTTGAATTTCTAAGGAAATATCTGAGTTACTTTTTTCAAATAAGTAACTCCAGTTACTTTTTCCCCCATTTATTGACTGACAAGTCTCCTGTCGGCAAATCGGGAGTAAACATGATGTTACTGTAGTTCTAGACTAAATGTGAACATGCATTAATTCATCTCACTCACAAAAACAGATTCAGTATTCCTCAAAATTAATAAAAACAGTGAAAAGCAAACTCAGAATATGACGCAAACCTGCAATAATTAAATAGGTTAAATAATACAAATATCCTTTATGTATTTAATCCCGTTTTATTAACCAGTGTCTTTGCTGCTGACCTTTGATGATGCAATTCAACCATACTAATAAGCAGAAATTACTTTAGATAAACTAACATTTGTGCTTTATTTTTTTTATAGCTGAAGAGTGATCTTCTCTTGCATGAATGCAATTTTCTTTCAGCCTGAGGTGAATTCATTTCACTTATGGTGCAAAAGAGCTTTTACAATAGAATTTTTTATATTAAAAACAAAGAAGCAAGCCATGCCCAGATTTAAAAAGTAACGCAAAAGTAACGTAACGCATTACTTTCCATAAAAAGTAACCAAGTAACTTAATTAGTCACTTTTTCAGGGAGTAACGCAAAATTGTAATGCATTACTTTTAAAAGTAACTTTCCCCAACACTGATTAAATGTACTTATTGGTTCTTGTGTTCACAATATTAAATGTACTTATTTTTTGAGATTATTAATAATGGAATTAATTCTGCCACCAGTTCTTATTGGCACTTTGAACACGTGTACATACAGATCCTCCCTGATGCCATTAGTGAAGCGACGGACAGCAATTAAACAGAAACTTTGACGGAAATGTTTAATGTCTGCAGGTAACTCTTGGTGCAGCGATGGCATTATTGGTTGTTGATTAATCCATTCCCTTGTCTCTCCTTACAATGACCTTGTTGTGGAAATCACAGATCAATAGCACGAAGCGACGCTGTACATAACTCAACCCGTCGCTGAGCTAATAAAGCACCAGTGCCAACCCCTGACCGGCAAATTAAAACCCAATCAGAGAGGCCCCAAGGGGCCCAGGAGAGAGTACAGCAAGGCCAGTGACTCACACAGACCTGGAGCTTTGAACAGAGGACTTAATCAGTCACTGATTAGAGTGGCAATCAGAGCATAGGCTAACGTACAGCAGGGATGCTATAAGTGTAATTATACTTTCTCCAACGCTACTGAGATGTATACTACCACTCACTGATATTTCTTCAAAACCCATATTGATTCTCCTGACTCACAGTTCATATGTTTCCAGCACATGCCCACACGAACACACAAACACACAAACCCAAAGGGAAATTTAATTGCTCAGAGGTTATGCTTTTGCAGTTCAGGATACTTGAAGCCAATGTGAATTATTTCCATAATTTGAAGTATTTCTGAGAGAAACAGGATACACAGTGAGAAAAAACTTGAGTGGGTGATACATACTGTACCAGAATGGATTCTTAGAATTTTGTCTCAGACGTTTCTATAAAATTACTTACAAGATGCATAGTTTAAAACAGAAACAAACAAAATATTTGTTGGGATATAATATAAAAATGAATGTAACAGACTGAGCATGATACTATAGCTATCAATCTATATCTATACCTTAAAATAACATTGTATAAAAAAAATTTGTCTTGGAAGAATTTGATAAGAAAAGTATTTTTTCGGGAAAAATATCTGAGAAGCAGGAAACTTAAACTAAAGCCTCCATTTGCTGTCTAGGAAATATAACACTGTACATGAAAACCTTCACATCTATGCAGAGCCTCCAGCTGACTTCTGTTGTTCTTAAATTAAGCTTATATTACACACTGATCCTTAACAACACTTTATGGCATTTTTTTACTTTAATTGAGACATAATTTGTTTTACATGAAACAAATTAAAGTCAGTTTATTGACGTTTTACTTTATCTTTAGGGACTTTTCCAGAAATCTGGGCCACACCCACAAACAAACAATCATTTCTGTACAAGCGACTGACAAGAAAGTCGAGACACAAGTACATACTCAATGAATATACATCAAGAACAGATCTTACATCTTCCACCTAATTAACATTTTTACTTTCATCTGTCAGCGACACAAATAACATCTGCCCACTGCTGCATGTGGAAGAGGTGTCACAGAGGAGGTACAAGGGGGCCATCTAAAGGCCTGGAGGAGAAAGACAAGCATAAGTATGCTGACTTCAGCTTGAACACTTAGTTTAGACTACAGCAGCTATACCAGTACACGACAGTTGTGTGTGATTTGACAGGTTGACAGGACTGTGGTCTCCAGTGGCCTGAATCAGCAGTTCATTTCTCTCTATATCTATCTCTGTACCACTGCTGTTCACCCTGTATGTCACTTTGCCTACACCCTTAACCATATACCAAAGGACAAACACAGTAATATGTAAAAATTCTGAGCTCCATTTAACATAATTTAGCCTATTGTTAGGGTTACATTGCGACAATCAACATCTGTTGAATTCAGAACCTGCTGAAGATACTGTAATGTAACGTAGCTTTTCAGTAATGTTTTGGTGCGTGCCAAAACATTGCTGAAAAGCTACGTTACATTACAGACTGGAAATCACTTCCTTTGTGATCAAACTGCTAATTACAAGCTTGCTTTTAAAATATAAGCACTAGTAGACTTGATTCATGATGTGATTCTCTGCTTTAAATATCACCCACAGCCTTTAAAGATGTGGCCAGTCTTCTTATTATATTTAGCATTATGTGATGGCCTCAGAATAAGTTGAGGAACTGGCGGGCTCTTGCGAGGGCCGGCTCTGGTGGGCTTGCCATACTGTCTGCCGGCGGGCTTGCCATACTCTCTGCCGGCGGGCTTGCCATACTCTCTGCCGGCGGGCTTGCCATACTCTCTGCCGGCGGGCTTGCCATACTCTCTGCCGGCGGGCTTGCCATACTCTCTGCCGGCGGGCTTGCCATACTCTCTGCCGGCGGGCTTGCCATACTCTCTGCGGCGGGCTTGCCATACTCTCTGCCGGCGGGCTTGCCATACTCTCTGCCGGCGGGCTTGCCATACTCTCTGCCGGCGGGTTTTCCTGGACCGCGAACGGCGGCTGGTGAAGGGAAACGTTGACCTCCAGATCCGTTTCCCAGTCCAGTAAATCCTCCTCCATGTCCAGCAGCCCCAGATAGATGATCAGCTCATCCTCAGCCGTGATGCAGGGGGCGGAGCTCCACTCCGCGCTCACACCGTCCACGGTTGGCTCCCTCGCGATGGGCACCGTCGCGGCTCTCGCACCTGATCTGGCGTGTTGGGCTCAACTTCCGGGCGATCTTCCGCTCAGTCGCTCGGCCGCGCTGGCTCGTAGATCGCGGCGGGAATGGCTCTCCGTCATCGGTGGGCTCGGGCTGATGCTCCGTACCGCTGGGAGTTGGTGGGCTGGGCTCTGGGTCTGGAGTGGATCTGGCGAGATCATCCTCGGAGAGGCGGTGAGGGTGATCCGTTTCTCACCAGAATCCACTCCACAGGCGGCGAAATCCTCTCGAGGACCATCCTCGGACGACAGCGCTCTGCACGCGGTGTTCAGACTTGCGTTGTAGAATGAGCAGGCGTGCCGTCCGGGTAGCTGGTGTCATTAGCTATCATCAGGAATAGTCTGGTGTGGTCCTCGAGATCGTTCCCCTGCTCCAGCAGGAGGAGGAGGAATTCGGGCCGAACATAGGGATCCATAGATGCACAACGGAAAGAAAAACACTGGGTAAAAACGGAAACAAAACGGAGGGTACTGTATAGGTCGGTCTTTCTGTCACATCTCACAGGGGAGCACGGGAACCAGGAACGAGAAGGCGAGGAATTAGCAACACGGGAGTTTAATATATAGACAGGAACACAGATCACAGGTAGGGTAGACACTTACGTAGACACTTAGGTTGACGTACAAAGACCGACAAACACTAACTGAAAGGACTGGGGTTTTAAAGACAGGACAATCAAGGAACTAAAGGAGACACACCTGGAATCAAATTAACCAATCAAGGGGAGACAGAAACTAGGTCACAGGGCACACATGGGGAGCAAAACACACACAAGACGGTCCAGGGACGTGACAGTACTGTATTAATATAAAGGATTTCTTTCTTTTTTCTAAAGAAGAAATTTGAATGTGTGCAATAATACATACTGTGCAATAAGCAAAATATATAAATAATAGGAAATATTATAAGAAAAATGCAATTATATTTAGAAATGATATATGATATATATGATATATGTAAATTAAATGGTTCTGGTGTTCACAATATTAAATGCAGTGTTGGGGTAACGACATTACAACTAACGCAAGTTACGTAATCAGATTACTTTTTTCAAGTAACTAGTAAAGTAACGCATTACTTTTGAATTTCTAAGGAAATATCTGAGTTACTTTTTTCAAATAAGTAACTCCAGTTACTTTTTCCCCCATTTATTGACTGACAAGTCTCCTGTCGGCAAATCGGGAGTAAACATGATGTTACTGTAGTTCTAGACTAAATGTGAACATGCATTAATTCATCTCACTCACAAAAACAGATTCAGTATTCCTCAAAATTAATAAAAACAGTGAAAAGCAAACTCAGAATATGACGCAAACCTGCAATAATTAAATAGGTTAAATAATACAAATATCCTTTATGTATTTAATCCCGTTTTATTAACCAGTGTCTTTGCTGCTGACCTTTGATGATGCAATTCAACCATACTAATAAGCAGAAATTACTTTAGATAAACTAACATTTGTGCTTTATTTTTTATAGCTGAAGAGTGATCTTCTCTTGCATGAATGCAATTTTCTTTCAGCCTGAGGTGAATTCATTTCACTTATGGTGCAAAAGAGCTTTTACAATAGAATTTTTATATTAAAAACAAAGAAGCAAGCCATGCCCAGATTTAAAAAGTAGCATAAAAGTAACGTAACGCATTACTTTCCATAAAAAGTAACCAAGTAACAATTAGTCACTTTTTCAGGAGTAACGCAAAATTGTAATGCATTACTTTTAAAAGTAACTTTCCCCAACACTGATTAAATGTACTTATTGGTTCTTGTGTTCACAATATTAAATGTACTTATTTTTGAGATTATTAATAATGGAATTAATTCTGCCACCAGTTCTTATTGGCACTTTGAACACGTGTACATACAGATCCTCCCTGATGCCATTAGTGAAGCGACGGACAGCAATTAAACAGAAACTTTGACGGAAATGTTTAATGTCTGCAGGTAACTCTTGGTGCAGCGATGGCATTATTGGTTGTTGATTAATCCATTCCCTTGTCTCTCCTTACAATGACCTTGTTGTGGAAATCACAGATCAATAGCACGAAGCGACGCTGTACATAACTCAACCCGTCGCTGAGCTAATAAAGCACCAGTGCCAACCCCTGACCGGCAAATTAAAACCCAATCAGAGAGGCCCCAAGGGGCCCAGGAGAGAGTACAGCAAGGCCAGTGACTCACACAGACCTGGAGCTTTGAACAGAGGACTTAATCAGTCACTGATTAGAGTGGCAATCAGAGCATAGGCTAACGTACAGCAGGGATGCTATAAGTGTAATTATACTTTCTCCAACGCTACTGAGATGTATACTACCACTCACTGATATTTCTTCAAAACCCATATTGATTCTCCTGACTCACAGTTCATATGTTTCCAGCACATGCCCACACGAACACACAAACACACAAACCCAAAGGGAAATTTAATTGCTCAGAGGTTATGCTTTTGCAGTTCAGGATACTTGAAGCCAATGTGAATTATTTCCATAATTTGAAGTATTTCTGAGAGAAACAGGATACACAGTGAGAAAAACTTGAGTGGGTGATACATACTGTACCAGAATGGATTCTTAGAATTTTGTCTCAGACGTTTCTATAAAATTACTTACAAGATGCATAGTTTAAAACAGAAACAAACAAAATATTTGTTGGGATATAATATGAAAAATGAATGTAACAGACTGAGCATGATACTATAGCTATCAATCTATATCTATACCTTAAAATAACATTGTATAAAAAAAATTTGTCTTGGAAGAATTTGATAAGAAAAGTCTTTTTTCGGGAAAAATATCTGAGAAGCAGGAAACTTAAACTAAAGCCTCCATTTGCTGTCTAGGAAATATAACACTGTACATGAAAACCTTCACATCTATGCAGAGCCTCCAGCTGACTTCTGTTGTTCTTAAATTAAGCTTATATTACACACTGATCCTTAACAACACTTTATGGCATTTTTTTACTTTAATTGAGACATAATTTGTTTTACATGAAACAAATTAAAGTCAGTTTATTGACGTTTTACTTTATCTTTAGGGACTTTTCCAGAAATCTGGGCCACACCCACAAACAAACAATAATTTCTGTACAAGCGACTGACAAGAAAGTCGAGACACAAGTACATACTCAATGAATATACATCAAGAACAGATCTTACATCTTCCACCTAATTAACATTTTTACTTTCATCTGTCAGCGACACGAATAACATCTGCCCACTGCTGCATGTGGAAGAGGTGTCACAGAGGAGGTACAAGGGGGCCATCTAAAGGCCTGGAGGAGAAAGACAAGCATAAGTATGCTGACTTCAGCTTGAACACTTAGTTTAGACTACAGCAGCTATACCAGTACACGACAGTTGTGTGTGATTTGACAGGTTGACAGGACTGTGGTCTCCAGTGGCCTGAATCAGCAGTTCATTTCTCTCTATATCTATCTCTGTACCACTGCTGTTCACCCTGTATGTCACTTTGCCTACACCCTTAACCATATACCAAAGGACAAACACAGTAATATGTAAAAATTCTGAGCTCCATTTAACATAATTTAGCCTATTGTTAGGGTTACATTGCGACAATCAACATCTGTTGAATTCAGAACCTGCTGAAGATACTGTAATGTAACGTAGCTTTTCAGTAATGTTTTGGTACGTACCAAAACATTACTGAAAAGCTACGTTACATTACAGACTGGAAATCACTTCCTTTGTGATCAAACTGCTAATTACAAGCTTGCTTTTAAAATATAAGCACTAGTAGACTTGATTCATGATGTGATTCTCTGCTTTAAATATCACCCACAGCCTTTAAAGATGTGGCCAGTCTTCTTATTATATTTAGCATTATGTGATGGCCTCAGAATAAGTTGAGGGAACTGTGTCATCAGTCTTTAGTTTTAATTTAGCTTAAACACAAGCTGTGGCCTAGTGATCAGCACATGTGCTCCAACATATCGAGCTGTGGTGCTAATAGAATGATGTGAATTCAGATCCAACAGCATTTCCCTATACTTTTCCCACTTTCCCAATCATTTCCAGTGCACTCTTCGGTGAATAAAAAGAGGGAAGGAACTTGCCTCCAGCACTCTAATAGATAGCATCAAGACTGTTATGCAAATCAGATGGTCTGTCCATCATTTGTCAGCATACCCTCACTGAAATGGAGTGCCAGAGATCCGGCTCTGTCACTCTGGACATGATTGGAAGCAAAACTGTCAAACTATTTCACAAAGCCAACCACAGAAAGGCTCTGATTATGTGTACGTCAGTAGACTGGTAGCTACAGCAGATGGCTTCAGTGTATTATATACGGGATTACGTAGATAATTATATAAAGTTATCCTGTTTAAAATACCACCAGACAGAAGTATCATGTCAGTGATGTTTATTTTTTAAGGATATTTCTTTGTTTAGTTTAAGAATATGAGCCATTCCCTGAGCATAAATGGCATGTGGTTAAACTTCATGACTGATTACCACTAACCACAGAAAGATATTGCTCCAGGTGTTGGAACTCTTGAACAGATCGTCTTAAAAAGTCTATCCCAGTGAATTTAGTCAAATGTTCAATTTCAGCAAAGACCATCATACACTACTATTTATAAGTTTAGGGTCCTTAAAATTTCTCACCATCATTGTATACTCACCAAGGCTGCTTTCATTTTATCAAAAACACAGTAAAGCATTATAATGTGAATATTATTACCATTTAAAATAACTATTTCCAATCGGAATATACTTTAAAATGTTGCCGAATTTTTCACGTTTTGTCACATGTGCCTTCAGAAATCATTCTTATGTGCTGATTTGGTGCTCAGTTCTTATTGTTGCTTAATAGTTTTTGGAGAAACCACCATCATTTTTCTTCAGGATTTTTGATGAAAAGAAAGTTCATTTATAATAGAAATCTTTATAACAATGCACAAGTCTTCACCGTCACTTTTGCTCAATTTAATGCATCCTTGATGAATGAAAGTATTAACTTTATCTTACAGGCCCCAAACTTTTGAATGGTAATGTAAATACGCACTTGAAAAAACCTAAACTGACTCCAAAATGAGAGACTTCTAGGAATAGTACTGCATTAAAGTGCAATCTGTAATTTCCAAAGCTTAGTGAATTTCTGCAGCTGAATCATGGCTAATTTGATAGTATGTTATTGCAATCAGTATTTGTTTTGTGGTTACATAACCTCTACTACATTCAGGGACTCGAGGGGAAAAAAATATTCTCTGTTCTGCCCTGTCCTATATACTGCATTTCGCTAATGTCAAGATCATTATAAAAGAAGAATGTGCTATGCATTTGCCACCCTGTCCCATCATCAAGTAGAAAAACCCAACCCTACTGCTGTCCTCATCACCAGGTCACGGAGGTCAGACTACCCCAGCTTCACAACAAGGGTTCTGTTCATTAAAAACAAGAAATCATTTCACACCAATACAAAGTGCCTCTGAACTGCTTGACATCGCAAATTAAAAATACAATGGCAATATGTGTGGCTTCGAATATAAGACTTGTTTAAAGCTCATTACATAACACCCATCATTTATCATTAAAGAAAACATTTTATTTTCTCAGGCAGATCTAGAGCAGCATCACTCCATCCCCACAAGAGACCCTCTGCTGCAGGAAACAGGAAGCTGACAGGACAAACAATGCAGCACTGTGATAAGGACTGACAATGGCATTGTGCACTACGTTTACCATCAATTGTTTTATCTGAGAATCTTAAAGTTGTTGTAAATGATTTTGTGTCACCAGCACCAAATAGAAAAACCAAAAAGGTTTTGAAAACACTTACCTCTTCTGCCATTATTCACTTAAACAAGCAGTCCTTTCCCAATCTCATGTCAATGACAGAAAGCCTGATTTCTCAGACAACTTTTTCAGTGATAGCTGGCAGGTTTACTGTTCATTTGTTAATTATGCAGTCACAATAACAACATTTTAATGACTACAAATACATTACATAATGATCAGATAATTGTGAGCCCACTATAATAAAAAGGTACTGTGGTGATACTATGGTACAGTGATGATTTCAGATAATATATTTCCGGTAATATATCATGGTACTGAATATCTGCCTTATTCATTTACTACACATGGTAGTACTATGATTCTTTTAGTTAGGGCATAGTAAGCTGGACTCTGGAAATAGAGTACTGTATCATTCATTTAACTGTGTGGACATTGTTCAGCCACCAGAGGGAGCTCTTAACTCATCATTTACGGTCCTCACAGTCCATTTTACATAAATTGCTAACTCCAATCAATTCTGTTACAAATTATTAAATTAAGGTGGCAGTTTCGTGCTTTACTGAATGAACCCCCCCGAATCTCTCATAAACATTTTCTACTTGAGTAGAACAAAGCGTTAAGACGCTTGTGACTCATTGTTAAATCACCTCAAAGTACCCTGCAGATTTCAGGCGCAATTATCTTTGCAAAGCTTTGTAATTGTTTTACAGTTTCATTTGAACAAAGAGAACTAAATTATTGCTTCTAACTTTTACATGTAATGAGCAACATTTAAAAATCACTCGAGTTACAAATAAAAAACAATAAATAATCATAAATAATGTTATTTATTAGATATTTATTAAATCATAGAGCTATTAAAAACATCGGTTTAAGGCATACTAGCAGCAAGCATTCGCTGCGAGATGGAAAATAAGAACAAATAACAAATACAAGGCTGAAAGTTACATTGTACTATGATAAAAAGAAAGAAAAAAAGCCAGATAATGAAACCCATATTGTGGAGCTGCAGCTGTTGTAAAAGAACGTGAAACAATCCATACTGAAACACTTTATAAAACCCTTATTCTCTCCATTTATTAATACAGCGCAAATGAAGAGACAAAAATCCACAGGAAATTCATAGTGTTTTTCAGGGTTCATGATGAAAATCCGCAAGTGTGCATTTGTAAATATGTGTGTGAGAAAAAAAAATAGGGAGTGTATTTGGCTGTTTTTGCTTTAGTTTTGCATGAGAAGTACCATTGGTCAAATAGAGTGCTAACATCCTTCAATAAGAAAGAAAGAAAGAAAAAAAAACATTAATGATTCTCTTTTATAAAGCTTGGTAACTCAGATTCAATTTGACCTTTTTCTAAAGTGACCTTTTGCTATTACAACCTTTGCTTAACCGTTGTACCACAGCATACAGCAGGAGGACATCACTAGCTAGACTGCTAATACTACTCCAAATATCAATAACATGTCACGCTAACACACCAGAGACGCAATCAATGTTCATCACCGCTAAGCCCCGGTAAGCTGATTAGAAATAAGTGTAATGGGTTTGTACTTAAGGCCAACACGAGCTCAATAAGGAACATTCAGGGAAAACATTCAGTTGGGTCAACTGAGCACTGACCACGCTGGTTGGCCAACAAAACCCTTTCCCTGCGTTTTGCGAAATGGATCCTCCATGCGTCCTTCGGTCCAAACTAACACTGCCGAGATGCTTTTGTGAGTGTCTGAGATGGCGAGAAATCTTTTCTTGCAGTTTCTGGAATCAAATCCACATTTAATTGCTTCTCTCATTCCATGCACTGCTATGACAACCATGCTGGGAAAATCACAACATGGTTTCGGTCCTCTGGAGAGCCCAACCTCCAGAAAACATACATTTTACACACCGAAACGAGAAAGCACACGGAGATTGAGGAAATGATTGTGAGAGGAACAGTGTCTCTCATCATTATCTCAACCGTTTGAAACCACCGTTTTGAACCATCTTGTCTTTCTACTATTTTGTTGCATGTGGACATCTACAAAACAGAGGAGGAAGCCAATAGAGGAGGAACAGGTGATGGCTTGTGTGTAGCAGATCTGTGACAGGAAAAGGCCCCAGCAGTAAGAGTGCTCTGTGGTTCTGTGCTGTGGAGAAGACGGTTTAGGGGAGATGGATGGACACAGAGGTTTTGGGATACAGAGGTAAGGCCCATATTCGGTTTCTGTTCCCCCTTGACAGAGGGAAAGATGGATGAGGGAGGGGTTCAGTCCTGCTTTCCTGGTCACTCGGTTTTCTTGGCCCAGGCCATGTCATCACTGCGTGGCCTCCGACCCGTCAATCTCTCGATCAACCACTCCATTGTCCGCCAAAATCCCACTCTGTCTAGCGGGTAGTTCAACCACCCTGAGGGAGAGAATGATAGAGAAAGAGAATCAGGGTGTCAGGCAACAATGTTTATGAAGGGACATCAAATGGCAGCGGCTCACTTAGTGCCGTAGGCGAGATAAGACATGACTAAAACAGAAAAAAAACCACTTTTGACTTCCAAGTAGTTATTAATATGAATTCAAGACTAAATAATTAAGTGGTACAGATTAGCAGCAAAGACAGGATTTAAAATTGGACGCGTGTGTGTGCTATTTTTATTGAAATAATAAAAATATAAAAACAGAATAATATTATTCAGCAAGAATGTATTCAATTGATCAAAAGCAACAGTAAGATTTCTATTTCAAATAAATACTGTTTTTTAAACTTTCTATTCATCAAATCCTGAAAAAAAGTATCATGGTTTCCAAAATAAATAAATTAAATTCAATTAAAATTAAGCAGCACTATTGTTTTCAGCTGTGATTATGATGAAAAATGTTTCTTGAGCAACAAATCAGCATATCAGAATAATTTTGCAAGGATCATATGACACTGAAGACTGAAATAAATTCCATTTTACCATCACAGGGAATAAAATAACCCAAACTTCTAAATAGTAGTGTATATAATTAGAAAACATAACATATAACAAATTAAATTTCAAGATTAAAGTGGGATAAACGTTTTATCACCACATTTTAATTAATGTATTATCAATAAACTGTAATACATGTAAAACAGTACTTTTTCCTGTTGATGCTTCATTAATTTTGTATGTAAAACAGTCATAAAACAATGATGCCAGAGTACTATGAAACAGGAGTTAAAATGAAAAAGGAATAAAGAAAAGGTGAAGCACACAGGCTTGATGTGTAAAACCAACCATACAAATTCATTCCCCTCGCTGAATTACACACTTTTCTGAAAACTGAATCTCACCAGCGAGAGAAAAGAGAGAAATGCAGGAGAGAGAGAACAGGGAGAGGGCAAGGCAAGCAAAAAGGAGAGAGCAAGGACAAAAGAGCAAGACAGGAAGAAAGAGGGGAAGGTACAGAGAACAACATCAAGAAGCAGTGAGACACAGAAGCTCCTGGATGGTGACTCCCAAGGGATGGACAGAAGATCAGGCGCTAGCAGTAGAGTAATGTACACACTTACTGCTATAAATATGTAGCAGCACCCCACCCCCAGCCAGCCCGCCTCAACTCCACTATGTACACACACACACACACACACACACACACTTCTGTTGTGCTCACAGACATGCATTCCATTGGGTTTTGACAAGAAAACCATTTCAACCATACACGTTTAGAGGTTTAACACACAAAAACGTGCAGGACAAAGTTCAAAGCAGTGATGCACGATATATCATCCAGGCCGAATAATGAGGCATCTGGCTGATAATCATGTATACTTGAGAAATGAACAGAAATTCCAAATTCTGTTTTCAGTTTTTTTCCAATGGATATAAATGCATTTTTATTTGAATGTGAAAATGTAAATCATGAAAATGTTTTCTTCTCATTTCAACAAGTTGTGTATATTTTATTTGCCATTATAGAATTGTATTACAAGTATTAGTATCGGCTCATAGGGTTTACTTGACTCCAAAGAAATGTTTTTATACGAATCTGTCATCTTCTCCTAAGTGTAATCTCTGTTCCCAAGGAGTTTTAGGCACGTTTTGCATTTTTGAAGTGCCCTCTCTCACCTTTTTGGACTCAGCTCTCATCATATTTGTTGGGTACGGAGATATGTTTGACTCCGTGCCATTTTTTCATGAATGACTTTTGGGACTTCACCTTGTCCGTCCAACAAAGAGGTTTACTGTTAGCTGCTCTCACAGCAGCAAAAGAAATTGCTAGTCAACCGTTGAAATCCTCGTCATACAATGGACAGACGAATCTGGACAGTGTATTTGTTGGACATTATCTCGATGGAACTCTCAACTTCTCGTATACATGTAAAATCAAAAGTCTTAAAAATTAACCATGATACTACTGTACCATGTTCTTTGGACACTCATTATAGTAGTATGACATGATGGTATAGCTAAGAAAAATATCTCAAATGTTACAATTTCTAATATATATATCAATATTTTTTGCTGCATTATTAAAGGGTGATTGTTTTCTATCAATCAGAGGAACAACCAACTAGAATAAAAAAAAAAACAACAGTTAAAAATCCAGCCATTTTCACGCAGCAATATTGAAACCCTTAGTAATAAACATCAATATTTTTTTGTACAAATCTATTTATACACCAATAAAGTTTGTTCTCACAGGTCAAGCAATAGCAGCTGAGCTTCCGTTTACCATATTTGAAGTTCTCTGTGTATGCCATGTCTCTTCAGAAGACGACGGATTTTAATTATAATCTTACAAACTTTCTGAAGTGTCAAAGTTTTGGTGGAATGGACTTTAAACGAAGTGACTGAAATCTCTCGGATTTCATTAAAAATATCTTAATTCCTGTTCTGAAAATGAACAAAAGCCTTATGGGTTTGGACCAACATGAGCAATTGATGATGATTTTCATTTTCAGGCAAACTATACTTTAATAGTCAAACAACAAAAACGCATTAATATGATCCTGATATTCACAATAACTTGTGCAAGTCCACCCCTATGTGCAAGTACAATGGTGTTCTTTGAAGTACCACGTAAATACCAAGGTAATGGTATAGGAACATACTAATCATTTAGTACCAATGGTATTTCCACCTGACACATCACAGTACCATGGTACTGACACAGTACTGTTTTCAACGCCCCTGATTATGACATCACATGGTCATCCATTGCCCTTGTATGTCTGTATATAAGCACCACACTGTTCCTCGGTCACGTCTGTGTCAGCTGGGTTTGTGTGTGTGTGTGTGTGTGTGTACCCTCTCTCAACAGTGACCCTTTTGGTGCAGGAGGAGAGCAGAACAGCTCATCATGTTTGTTTGATTTTTCATCTTTGTCAAACGCACACTACCCCCACCCCCCTTCGTGCAAGCCTATTTGTTAGCACTGACAGCAGGTTAGCATTAAATATACATGGAGGTTGTCAGCCACTGGCACACACAAAGGCGGGCTCTGGCCCCCGGGGACTCGGGCAGGGAGGGTGGAGGAGCAGGGCTCATGCAGAGAGAGACTCCCAAGCGTGCGCGTTTGTGTATGTGTGCAAGAGAGAGAGAGACCCTTTCCTCTCCCTTCATCAGCGTCTCCCAGTGGGATCAGGGAGCAGCAGTGGAAAGGAAAGAGGGAGGGTCAAAAGGACCGGTCTGTGCTCTGGAGCATGCGTGCACACACACATCTGTCGTCCGCTGGGGCGCAGGGTGACGCACAAGCATCCTCGCTCCCCTCTCTCCCAGAGACGCACGTCGCATACTGAGTGCTCGAGCTATCATGGGAGTTTAATGCCTTCACACACACACACTTATGTGCGAATACACACAGCTGACTTTAAAAAAGTTATTTTAACCCACTCTTCACAGCTACTGGCGATGCAGGCCACGCTCCGTGGAAGAATCCTTGCCAGATACTGTAGGTTACCATGATCAACTACATAAAAGACTCTCAGGGGAAGTTCACGTACCTCATCTGAATCCGATCCGGCAAGTGTTATTGTTGTAAAGATGCCTACAGGACTCTGGGTATATTTAAAGGTATAGTTCACCCAAAAACATAATTTACTCACCCTAGTGTTGTTTCAAACCTGTGAGACTTTAAAGAATGCTTCCACTGTTTTTGTCAATGAAAGCCAATGATGTCTATTGTTGTTTTAGACAACATTTTCAAAATATCTCCTTTTATGTTTTAATATGACATGAGGGTGAGTAAATAATTACAGAATTTTCATATTTTTGGGTGAACTATGCCTTTAAGACAACACTAACACAAGGCTTCCACCTCATCAAGTGAAGCACGAGTGTGTACCTGTGGTGATGCAGTAGTACGTCTCATGTGGCGACACATGATGGATCCGGTGGTGTTTCCGTGGCAGCACTAGGTGGCAGTCCTGCAGTAGTGTGACCCAGCGTGGCAGGCCGAAGTAGGAGTGGGACCACTTGTGGATCTGATTAGTCATGGTTACAAAAACCGCCAACGCAAAAACAAAACATTCCCAGGGGTAGGACTCTGCAAGGGCATCTGGGAAAGAGAGATAGCGGGGTGTATGGAGAGATAAAGGAGCAATGGCAAAAGGTGGAGAGAGAGAGAGAGAGAGCGAGAGAGAGAGAAAAAAAATGATATGCAAATTAATACAACATGCCCTAACCCTGTAGTAAAGTCCTAGCCTTACCCTTTAGCATGAGAAACATCGAAACGAATCGACCTTTCAACTTTCTTAGGATTGAGCAGATCATCAGCAACAGAAATGTTTGAATGGAACTTAATTTAATTCAATCGAATTCACAGAATTTTATCCAATGAACATTCTGTCACCATTTACCAACCATGTTTCTTAAACAAGAATGATTGGAAACCATAACTGGGATGGGATGGATGCTGTTGTGCTCCAAAAAAAATGGAAAAAAGGACCATTCAGGTGGTCTACTACACAACTTGTGTTTGAAGTATTCAAAGTCTTATAAATTCATATGATAGTTTTGTGTAAGAAACAAAACAGAATTTAAAATCATTTTAAAATTGCAATCAAGTCATTCCTCTAAATTTCTCCTCATGTTATAGAGGAGAAAACAACGTCATATAGGTTTGGAATAACACAAGCACAAGGATGACTATTTTCATTTTCTCCATCATAACCAACTCCTTTCAACCAGCATTTTCTCACAGCAATATAAAATCACTACACAAAACCACTCAATATGGATTTTTCATACAATTTTTTTTTTTTGGAACATTTTTAAATATAAATACATTTTAAAAAATTATCCAAATATATTGAATGTTTAAGCACTCTAGGACATTCTGCTAGATGTCCACTCTTGTGTTTTAAGGAAGAGTGAAAGTCATACAGTTTTGGAATAATGTGAGCATGAGTAAAGGATGACAATTTTCATTTTTTGTCTGAGCTGCTCCTGTAACCCATGCAGGGCAAAAATGGAACTGAAAACATTTGACCCTTTTCAACCCATATCCTCGTTTGTCGATTTCCGAATTTTTAGGTATTTTAAGATGAATGTGGGACACACCGACGGCTCCCGGACAAGGAGTCACATTCGGGTCACACTCATTGGTTCTAAAATACTCACGCTGACTCACTCTAACAACACACTGGAAAAGTGAGTGGATGTGTGTGTGTGTGTACCTGGTGAGTAGGAGAGGAATTTATAGGCCATGTGGGCCAGAGGCAGGATGGTGATCATGCAGTTGTCTCCATTAGTCTCTATGAAGTCATGCCGTGTGATAGCCGTCGGATCAATGTGGTGCTCCCGGAATGGGCGAATAAATGCCTGAATGGAAAGAGAGAGGTAAAGAGAGATGGGGGGAGCAGGGAAAGGGAGGTTAAGGTTCAATTGAAAAACGGGCAGGGGTGTCTAGGGCTGTGATTTAGATCCATTACCCTGTGGTAACGAATGGGTACATCTATGATAAAGACAGTGCAGGGTCATACTAGAAGCTACTGTTGCGTTACAGTTAGAGACTCTGAGCAAACTGTAAGAACACTGGATGTGCATTTTAAGGTGAGAAATAAAAAAGAAGAAGAGGTTAATCTAAAATATTCAGTACAGAAACCAGAAACATCCTCTGCTTGAAGTTGCCTACTGATAATGAGCTGTAAGCCCACAGAAAATCTGTGCAGAGAACTCTTCAGAAACATCAGTCACAAAGTTCTACACATTTGACACCCTTGCATGTTTTTTAAAATAAATATTTTAGCTCATTTGATCATTCTTTTGGCTACTGTACCAATAAAAATGGGTCACAATGGTCAATTGACTAGTCGACTACTAAGGTTGAATGAATTCATTTTTATATCTTTAGTAATAGCACTTTAATTAGTATGTTGTACTTAAGCGGTTAAAAAGTGTGCAGAGTAAAAACCTTGTGGAAAAGTTATACCTTTAAAATTGATCTCCATTAAAGAACCACTGTTACAGCCAAATTCATTTTTGAGAATTTCACCACAAGAGTTGCATTTTCAAGATAAAAAAAAAATAGTCCAACATTTAAAACCGCTGTGCCATTTCACTGAACTCATCTAGATGTCTAGATGAAAGCAAGAATGTGCCTTGTATAAGAAAAACAGACAGGTGAAGCCAAACCAGACTACTAATTTATTATACAGTACTTCTAGTTAAGAAAGATCAGCCAACCAGGTGTTCAACCCACTGTGTGCTACTAGTCAATTAAAAAAAAAAATAGATATGCCAGTAAGAGTGTAGCCACCGTAGCTTTACCACAAAAACCAGCACTGAAAATGCGAAAAGGCAGATTTCGCCCGGATCTGGCCGTAAAACAGGGCTGGGTGGGGTTAGATGTTGACTGATAGACGCAAATTGGCGCGTTAGCGGGACTAGGTCCTAAATGAAAGATGACGCATGTGGCACGAGCTACACGTTACGGAGCGGAGAGATAACCTGGCATTAAACAGCACTTCCCCACGGCTCAGATCCAGCATCATGAAAAAGCATAACCCAGCAGCACCTGTCACTCACGCCCAGGAGTGCTGCTTTGAGACGGGCACCCGTCTGCGACCGCGCGGGTGTCGCAAAATGAAAGGGAGTAAGAGAAAGGATCGTATAAGCACAAAGGAAAATACAAGAATGAAGGTAATTTATTTTCCACATAAAAAGGAGGAATCGTTTGGAGCCACATTACCATAGCGTTTCAGAGACAGAGCGCGGGGGGAAAAATGTCATTATCGCGTGTTTGTGGGCTGAACTCAATCACACCTATATCTGAGAGCGCGTGGCGACACTCTGCTGGAGCGGAGAAAACTATCTGTTGATATTTCGACAATTATGTTCCCTCCTGTTCTCCTCGTTTCCTTTCCGTCTCTCTGTGCGCGAGATTAAAAGAGCGCTAAGCCCCAGACAGCACACGGCGTGCATGTCGACTCACCGGCACGCTGCGGCAAACCTGTGCCTCGCCGCCGCTAATCCCACACCGTTTAACGGCCTGCCTCGTCTCGCCTCACCCGCCTTCTGCCTAATCACGACTCACATCTTCGGATTGCCCTAGCAACCCAGCCGAAGACCGGAGCCCGTCCTCCCCCACCCTTAACCCAGAGCGCACATGAGAGATCCATTTCATTTCTCTTGCCTTTTTTCCTCCTCCCTACGCTCTTTGCTCTTAAGTGCCTGTTTAATCACGGTCATTAATGATTCTCCCTCAAGTTGGTGCTTCTTGTTTGAACATGTGGACAAAAAGCCATATATATCGGTCCGCTAAGTGCCGTCTTTAATCTGCTGGTTAAGGGTCTTAAAGCGCGGCGTTCTGGATGTCTGTAAATTCCCTCGCTTTTTTTGAAGTTCGATCACTCCCAGGTGGCGGATCCTAATTATCCTCGACAGCAGAAGGATCGGCGGTGGCTGCGGAGCCGGGTGGAAACCCCTTCACGGTGGGGCGGTGTGGCCGAGCCGTTTTACAGCACAGACGGACGATGATGAAAGCGAGAGAACGTGGGCCCCTCGGCCTGACCCACAGCGGGAGCTGGACGGGCCGTTCAGATCACCTGCTCTCTACAATCCTGCTCTCGGCCTCAAAGTATTGGCCATATAGGACAATTCATGGCCTCGATGACCAGCATGTAAACACGGCCCCCTTTATAGAAGCGGGGCATAAGGAATGGGCAGTATGACCAAAACCACGGTACATCGGTTTGGAACCATAATGGACAATACTAGAGAATCTTAAATTATCAATTACATGGCTCTCAGAAATGCTTGATTATGAATGGTCAGTCGAGACATTCTTTAAGTCAGTTATTCCCTGACAATGAATGGCGTATAATGGCTACTCATCCAGGAATTTGAGGCCAGTGGTATGGCTGTTTGACTGAGATTTTAATTTTTTTGGAAACTACTGGAGAACAACCAATCGGAAACGATTATTAGCCCATAGATAAGCAGCAAAACACGCTAAAAATGCTCATTGAATGACATGCATTTATTGCATGGTTGGAGCAAGAGCATAACATGTCTAAACTGCATGTGCACAGTTCAGTTTAATTTTATGCCATTGCACAGAATGTACAAAGCAAACTGTACCCTGAAATAACCACAACATTAAGGACACTGAAATAAGAAATAAGAGCGCATGGAGTTGCGTTCAATATTATAGCAACCGTACTGTTTGTACGGTGTGCTTTGAGTGGAACACAAAACTTGTCCAATATGTAGGCAACTCAATATTTATCAGTAGCCTACTGTACATTCTGGACAGGTTTGACATGCAAGACCACAGATTGAAAGTACGCATATAGCGAAAACGTAGTAGCTATATGCGTACATGTGCAGTTATTTGAAAGTTTTAGAGTGACATACCACAATACTGAGTTGTCAGAAATGTGTTCTATGTGATTTCATTACACAATAGAGCAAAAGACCTACAGAATAGATTTTCTGAAACGATTTCATTGAATCAAACGAAAGTATTCACGGAAATTAATCAGGCTTTCAATCACTATTAGCAAAGCAAATTAATAATTAGCTCTGAAATCTAAAAAGGGGAGCGAATTCCCCTAATGGAACCGTTTCCAACTTTTGGAATCGACTCTCGATTCCCAAAGCCTCGCAATTGATTCTTTTGGAATTGATTCCCAGCCCTAACCAGCGCTTCTTTCACGTGTCTTGTTATATCACACGAGGAACGCACTCTCTCATTTCATTGAAACACAGCTGCTACCATCTTGCGCCTCAGTTATTAACTGCATTTACTGTAAAATGAAACCAAAGTATTTCGGCATTAATTGTAGGCCTACAGTAATATTGCTGAAGTATTCGTCTTGTTGCTAGAATGATTGTTTTGCACACTGCAATATATTATAAAGTAATAAACAGGCAAGATTTTAAAATGGTTACTTCTCAAATCAATATTTCATATCCCAATTATTACTTATATGGTGAAAAGCTGTGTAATAAGTGATACATCTGTCCATTTTTACACTATATATTATAATGTTAAACAGACTGATTTTTTATTTATTTAGACAATGTGAATATATAAAATTAGATGAACTCCTTTTAATTTTTCCTGTATTTAACACTAGATTCTTGAGAAAAAATATATACATATATCACATCAAATCATGGTATAAATGCTGAAGCAGACTAGCTGGAGCTGCACAGTATAAAGCATCATACCGCCCAGTCATATAGTTTGCCATATAGAGCACACATCAGCCAGAGAACAATAGGAAAGATTGGTGTTACTCAAAGGACAGGCCTCAAACTGTGAAGATTTCATGGCTGCACTCATTGTCAAGTGTATTCTGATCATTGCTAAACCTGTATACTTGTCATTTCCTTTTGATGTAATCAAATTTAACAGTCCATATTTCCAGAAGTAGCCTAATAATTGGCACACGGGACGGGATTTAGCTTACGTTAGCCATTTTTCTACTGCCAGTCTACTGCCCCCTTCCACATAATAGCACAATGACCCCTGTCAGCACAAAAACACATAAATGCTCCCAGATTCATGGCCCCTACTTGTCCGACACAGAAAGCAAGTATTGGCTGCTTTTTAATTGGACAACGAGGGGGTGACCTTTTCTCTGATTGGGCAAGGAGAGTGCGACCGTACTATGCATTAATGCAACCCTCCTGAGTATCCCCAGCACCCTTTGGGGTTGAGAGTGGGTGGGGTTAAGATGTGGCGCTCCAGGAAAGCAGGAAGGGCTGAACTCCCCAGGGTGGAGATGGCATTTCACACTAGCCGTTTTTTGAGCCTGGTAAACCACAACAGGCCAATAGAGCAAAAGCTGATATGAAAATTAAACAGGGTAATTTGTTAAAATCAAACAAGATACTACGCTTGGAGACCACACTGTGCATATGAGTGTGTGGAAAATGCATGTGTGCCGGAAAGATGGTGCCATTGTACCTAAATGTGCCCAAACACCTACAGGCAATCACATTCATATAGTATAGAGACAGTTAATGCCATACATGCTGAACTATGCATAGGCCTTGGTCCTTACCTTCCCAATTACTGGGATGTCCACTGAACCCCATGTATCGGCTCCCCAATGTACGATCCCAGAGGCAAAGTCTGCTGTCACAATACCAGTCACTTTGAGAGAAAGAAAGAAAGCTGTTAAATTCAGTCAGTATTGAAATAAAAGTGACCATGACATGGAAAAAAGTGCACTACATCCAATGGATTTCTTTGGAGATAATGACAGCAGAACTTTATTAGAAAACAAAGGAAAGACATGAACAGAAAGATCACAAAGAATAAGACTTACCAATGCCAAAGATGATTTTGTAGATGTGCACTGTGGAGAAGTTGAAGAAGAGGAAGGAGAGGTTTATAACAAAGAGCGAGAGGCACAGAGTCACACAGATCCACTCCTGCAGCCGCTTTCCTACAGGGACAACAAACACATAAAAAGGCACATTAGTGCATATTTCATTAATACTAAAAAAAACAACAAAAAAAACAGTAAAATAAGAATTAAAAATAAAAAACAAACAACAACAGGAGGAAATAAAATGTATACATCACATACATTAAAAAAATATATTTTAACAATTGGTAGACCAACTATGAATTTGGACTGATGATAATTTGTATATCACTTAATTTCCTGGCTTAAATACTGTATGTTGGCCTGATTTACTTATTGGACCAATACCAACAACACTAAGAAATAAAAGAAGAGAAAAATAAAATAAAATAAAATAAAATATAATATTCGAAAGAAGAACAGGGGGAAAACAACCAAAACAAACATTTTGAGATACAACAGAATGGGAAAAAGACACACTTTTGAAATTGTATGGACAGAGGGGAAAAAATAAATAAATAGATAACTACCTTGTTGACTAGTCAGTAATTGGATGAATAGTAGACCATAATGACTCTCATCAGGTGTTAAATGTAAAAAAAAAAAATAGAAAAAGAAAGAACTCAAAGTGCCATCTTCTGAATGTTATTAATTCTCCTTAGTAACAGTATATTTAACTACAGTGTCCACTGCGAGGTCACAGACAGCAGCGAACCGACATCTCTCAAAAGCAGAAAAGGTCATCAGGGTCGGTGGACAGGAGACGAGCCGAACGTGTGTAACCGTGTGTGTGTGTCCCATTATCTCGTGTGCTCAGGAGTAATCGATTAGACTAGGACAAGTTGTAGGTAGAGGCGAGGGTCAGGATCTCTTGCGATGGCGCGTTTGCCTGACACAGCTAAACGTCCCAGGTCAGGGCAGAGGGCACCAATGGAGGGGCCACAACGGGCACTGTTCAGACCACCATGACAGCGGCGTGGCACGGCGGGTGGCCGTGGAGGATGATTAAAGTGCTAATGCATTATTCACAACAGAGTAGAGAATTAGTCTATATGGACACCGACCACATCTACATGTCCCCATCTCTCCACAGCCTACATTCAATCTCCATTTTTAAAAACTTGCATATTCAATTTTAAACCGCATTCGACCACGTCTGAGTCTTTCGTTCTGTCACTGTGACTCTTTCTTCTCGTTCCATCGCTCTTTCCTTTGCTCTCCTGTTGGGCGGATGTGGGCACGGAGAGGCGCAGTGGACTCAGCTCTTTTGAAAATTTAATGCCATTAGAGGAGCCGTCCTGAGTGGATTGGGAACGTGAGGAGGTTGAGAAGAAGATATTGATGACAGCTATTTATAGCGCCTCAGTGGGCCAGCCAACACCGTGTGCCTGAACGATGAACCACGGTTCTTATAATGCTCTCACAAGTCTACGTTATATTTTGTGCAGTTATGAGAGCACCAACCTATGGAATCCTTAACCTAACAGCTTGTATCCCACAATGCACAGGTTTTGGTGCAGACTTGAGTTCAATGGACTGTAAAATTGTTTGCTGGATTAGTGTGAAAGCTGTGTTTTGAATTTGGTTGCACACCAACAACCAAATCCTGGGTCTGACCTAAAATAAACCGTCGCACAATCTGTGGCTGCAGTGAACTGTCATTTATTGCCCTCAAATACTTTTTTAGTGGATCACTTTTGTGTGTGTGTGTGTGTGCATATTTTATTGCAGCCATTCCAATAGAAAAATGTTTTGTTTTGCCATTATTTAACAGTAAACAACTTTGGGTAGACGCAAACATAAAAAAAAAAAAAGACTAAAAAGATTAAACGATTTGTATATACATATCTCTATAAAAGGTTCTTTAACTGCACTTGCAATAAATGTAAGTTTTTCTGGGGTCCATCTTACAAAAGTACTACAAAGTTTTCAAATGACAATAAAAATTCATCTTTCTATGCTGCCATTTTTATTGGCGCTCAAAAACATACAGTGTGACTAGTGCACTGCCAAATTGAACAGAATTGTAAAGCGTTACAAAATATCACATTTGATGTTAATTGCAAGCTCACAACTTGGATAAATTATGACTTCATTTTTATTTTAAAATATGATTGCTGTGATAATGAAGATTCTATATACTGATACCAATATACTGTAAACGCCATCATCAAGAGGGAGAATATAAAATTCTGGTTCTGACTCATGTTGTGTAGTACCATGTATGAACATAAAACAAACAAAAAAAACACCTGTTTCTAAATACCAGTAAATATATAAGGGAACAGATGATCCAGGGTCAGCTGATGTTGTTATAGAGCACATACACACTTTCTGATGGCACAATGAATTGCGAAGCTGGACTTAATGTGGTAGCTCAACAGGAAGTGGAGGGATGAGAAAGTCCAGGTGCAGCACATCCAGGTGTATGACCACGAGGGCTCAAAACTAGACATAGTGCTCTTTTCTTTACAACAATATCACAGCAGCCCCAAACATGGCCTCGAAATCTGAACGAGGTTTGCATGAAAGCACTTTTACAGGAATTCTTTTTTGTAGAGGAACAATATTACAGCTCTGTTGACAGAATATCACGGAAAGGAAAAGTGGGAAAATATCTACCGCTGTTCAACACTTCACATGACACCATCTCTGAGAACTTCCAAAATTATTCAGAGACAGAAACCTGAAATTAAAAAAAACAAAAAAAACATTTACCCACTCCAGCACTTGCGTCCTCTCTTTCCTGCCTTTTTTCTTTCTCACACACAGACATGTGCGTACACACTCTCTCGCAGCAGTGGGGCCGCTGTCAGGTGATCAGCGTCAGTCCTTGGATCCTCCTGCTCCCCGGTGAGGGCAGAAACTAGGCCAGGCCTCGACAGAGCCGCCGTCGCCGTGCGCAGCCAGGAACACCGTCCCCCTGTCCACGGGACCTGAGCGGCGCACTCATTAATACAGTCCTGACAACAACGTGCTCCCCTGCAACCCCCTGCACCATCGCTCACACCCGCAGCCCCCTTTCCCGCTCGCTGGCATGGGGAATTAACCTGGGAGGGGCGGGGGGAGGGTAGGGGGTGCTAATAGGCTGAAATTAATCAACGACGCCTGATTCGACGCAGAGGGGCGGCTGGAGTGCCAAACAACGTCCGTGAATGCTAATGGCGTTCTTGCTCTCTCGCTCTGTCATAATGTGCGCAAGTTTCTGCGGCAGGCTGTAATACGCCGTCGTCCATCCTTAAGTTTCACCGCGCTTCACCTGCTGATGCATGTAAGCACGGTTGAGGCGAAAAACCTAGTGAATCTTTCCTGGGTAAGCCATTTTGTTCAACATCACACCTCTGTAAATTTAAAAAATGCTGGTTCAGAGGGATCATTCACCCAAATATGATCACGTACTCATCTTCATGCCATTCCAAAACTGTATGACTTACTTTCTTCTGTTGAAAACAAAACGTGAATATAATTACAGTAAGTGAATAGGACTGCAAGGCTCCAAAAATGAAAATAAATAAATAAATAGAAATTTAAATAGATGGTTTCAGTTCCCATCGACTGACTTACTATAGACCTTATGTAACTCCAACCTTTTTCAGTATTGCTCAAGTTGTCTTCTGTCTTTCATTTGCATTTCCAGTGTGAAGGTAAGCTCATGCATTTTAAAATCTTCCCAGTCTGCTGTCATTTGTTAAGACATCCAATTCAAACATTACTCTGCACATGATAAATTGTGTTAACTCTACAATAAGTAAATCCACTTCACTAGCTAATTACTCTTCAACAGTAATTCTATAGAGCAAACCACAAAAAGGGAAGTTCAAAGACAAAAATCTAAAGATTGCACTTGTTTCTCTGATGCATGGTATGAGCGAAAATTACAATGTAAGCCAACAGGACCCGAAACGGTTTGGTAACCAACATTCTTCCAAATGTTTTATTTTATGTTCCACAGAAGAAAATATGCATACAGCATGAAATAACCCTTTAAAAGTACCATAAAAGTCATAAAATATTAAGTGCATGTTTTCTGAAGAAATACAATAGAATTGTGTGACGAACAAACCAAAATTTAAGTTACTTAACAGCTACTTAAATTCAGCTTTTTATGTCATTTAAGACCACTTATGATACTTCAGAATCTTTTCAGCGCTTAAACTCTCCACCTCATTCAATGTAATTACATAGAAAAAGAGGAACCTATCACGTTACTGCAAACATCCTGCGTTGTGTCCTCCTGAAAGTCAAACAAGTTTTGGAAAGACTTAAATGATGGCAGTTTTCATTTTTGGATGAACTAATCCTGTAATAAATGAGGATAGAAAAACTTTTACAGCTCTAACAAGCTGATGGGACGTCTGATAGGACGCTTAGATCCCATGCCGAGTCGGGGTGAGTTCAGATGAAAAGGGGTGGGGTGTGGGGGGCGTGGTGGCAGTTTATCACCTGTCACGCTAGCAGAAGTCAGCGAGTGTGAACAGTATGTGTTGTTTGTGCTGTGGAGAGATGGGTGTTTTTTCTGTCTCTATCCTCGACGAACAAAGGGCTCTTTTCTTCGGCGGGCTCTCCTGATGGGGCTGCGGTGGTGCGCGGGCCCCTCTGTTCTCAGTGCAGCCGCGGCACTGAAAGAACGGCTCTCACCTCCTCCAGAGAGGCAGACAAAAAGCAACTCACAGACTCAGAATAGCAGCCTTTCAGAGGGCCGGCCACGCCACAAAGTCCTGCCAACATGCCATGACTGAGCCATTCTCTACCCCACTTCACCTCCCCCCCAACAATGCCAAGGGCATCTACATGTGGGCAAAAAGGAAACGGTATTGATTTAGGAACATCAAATGCTGGCCAGGAAAATGAACCTCATATTAGCACACACAATTATATTTAGCGGGATACATAATGGCACAGACGCACACACACATTGTCCCCTTGCCAGCTCTCTGTAGGCCTGTCTTCAGAGGGGACTTTGGGAAAGAAGGGAGAGACAGGAAAAGTGGGTCATACATGGCGAGAGGAAGAGAAAGAGAGTGAGAGAGAGGGAGGTAGAATTCCCCTGATCAGGACAAATGGATCAGTCACAGGCCTTGTTGCTTTCATCTGTTCTCAGTGGACAACTCAACCTGGGACACACACGCTAACACATGTACCCAGACACACTCGCACACACACTTTGTGCCATACAATGCTCTATGTTATTTTCAAAAAACAGCCAAGTATGTGAGGACTGATAGACAGTTTTTTTTTGTTACAAAAGAGAGACAAAAACATTTTGGACTGGGTGAACAAAAAAAAGTTCACCACTAGGGACAAAAGTTGATTACTTGGGATGTGAATCATAAAAAAAAAAGAACAATCGTGACTCTGATTCCTTAAAGATGAACAAATATTTTAGTACTTTTAAGGAAGCAAATAATTCCGTTCTGTAGGTCAGTGAGCCACTCGGAAACAACGGAGGCATTAGATTGATTCAAATGAATGGCTTTGAGGCTGTTTTGTGAGGCTTCTTGACCAATTCATGAAATGACTGACTACTGTTTACAAATCAAACAACACAAATACAAAGAAATATAAAGGAGGAGGTCTATTTATTGACTTTGTATGATTTCACGGTGACCAGTTTTCTTTTGTTGCACTCAGTTTAGATCATAAACTAACACCACAGCATTTCTTTTGTGGAGAAACGGTAGATTACATAGTACAATGTTCAGAAAACATACACTAATCTTCAAAAATCTGGGGTCAGTATAATATTTATGTAGGGAATTAATACTTTTATCCAGTAAGGATGGATTAAATTGATCAGAAGTGACAGTAAAAATGTATAATGTTAAAAAAGAACAAATCTATTTCATATAAATGATGGCATTTCTTTTATTCAAAGAATCTTGAAAAATAATGAAAGAAAATTAAGCAGCACAACTGTTTTTATCACTATTTAATAATAGGAAATGTTTCTTGAGCATCAAATCAACATATTAATGATTTCTGAAGGATCATGTGACACTGAAGTCTGGAATAATAGCTGCTAAATACACAATATTACAGGTCTTACTGTATTTTCTATCAAATAAATGCAGCCTTGGTGTACATAAGACACTTTTCAAAAACAAAAAAACTAACCTTTTGAAAGGTTGTATATGTATATGTATATATATATATATATATATATATATATATATATATACATACACACACACATATACAGTGGGGCAAAAAAGTATTTAGTCAGCCACCAATTGTGCAAGTTCTCCCACTTAAAAAGATGAGAGAGGCCTGTAATTTTCATCATAGGTATACCTCAACTATGAGAGACAAAATGAGAAAAGAAAATCACATTGTAGGATTTTTAAAGAATTAATTGGTAAATTCCTCGGTAAAATAAGTATTTGGTCACCTACAAACAAGCAAGATTTCTGGCTCTCACAGACCTGTAACTTCTTCTTTAAGAGGCTCCTCTGTCCTCCACTCGTTACCTGTATTAATGGCATCTGTTTGAACTCGTTATCAGTATAAAAGACACCTGTCCACAACCTCAAACAGTCCAACTCCAAACTCCACCATGGCCAAGACCAAAGAGCTGTCAAAGGACACCAGAAACAAAATTGTAGACCTGCACCAGGCTGGGAAGACTGAATCTGCAATAGGTAAGCAGCTTGGTGTGAAGAAATCAACTGTGGGAGCAATTATTAGAAAATGGAAGACATACAAGACCACTGATAATCTCCTCGATCTGGGGCTCCACGAAGATCTCACCCGTGGGGTCAAAATGATCACAAGAACTGTGAGCAAAAATCCCAGAACCACACGGGGGGACCTAGTGAATGACCTGCAGAGAGCTGGGACCAAAGTAACAAAGGCTACCATCAGTAACACACTGCGCCACCAGGGACTCAAATCCTGCAGTGCCAGACGTGTCCCCCTGCTTAAGCCAGTACATGTCCGGGCCCGTCTGAAGTTTGCTAGAGAGCATTTGGATGATCATATGGTCAGATGAAACCAAAATAGAACTTTTTGGTAAAAACTCAACTTGTCGTGTTTGGAGGAGAAAGAATGCTGAGTTGCATCCAAAGAACACCATACCTACTGTGAAGCATGGGGTGGAAACATCATGCTTTGGGGCTGTTTTCTGCAAAGGGACCAGGACGACTGATCCGTGTAAACGAAAGAATGAATGGGGCCATGTATCGTGAGATTTTGAGTGAAAACCTCCTTCCATCAGCAAGGGCATTGAAGATGAAACGTGGCTGGGTCTTTCAGCATGACAATGATCCCAAACACACCGCCCGGGCAACGAAGGAGTGGCTTCGTAAGAAGCATTTCAAGGTCCTGGAGTGGCCCAGCCAGTCTCCAGATCTCAACCCCATCGAAAATCTTTGGAAGTCCGTGTTGCCCAGTGACAGCCCCAAAACATTACTGCTCTAGAGGAGATCTGCATGGAGGAATGGGCCAAAATACCAGCAACAGTGTGTGAAGACTTACAGAAAACTTTTGACCTCTGTCATTGCCAACAAAGGGTATATAACAAAGTATTGAGATGAAATTTTGTTATTGACCAAATACTTATTTTCCACCATAATTTGCAAATAAATTCTTTAAAAATCCTACAATGTGATTTTCTGGATTTTTTTCCCCTCATTTTGTCTCTCGTAGTTGAGGTATACCTATGATGAAAATTACAGGCCTCTCTCATCTTTTTAAGTGGGAGAACTTGCACAATTGGTGGCTGACTAAATACTTTTTTGCCCCACTGTATATACACACACACACATACAATTACATAACAAAAAATTTTTTTCTAAACAAGGAACTGGTTCTCGGTTCCCATTCCTTCTAGTTACCCCCATTTTTAAAGAGATAGATGGATAGACACATTTATAGGTTTGTGTACGTGTACCCCAGTCAGACCGACCCTGATAAGGGCCACAAATGACAGGCTTAGGAAAGAGTGACCCCTGAGACCACCTACCCCCCTCCCCCCACACACCCACACCCACTACCTTTTAATATCTTCAAATCTCCAGAGTGACGAGCGCTGAAGGTCACGGCGAGAGGTTGTACGCAATCAGTCAGGACAGACAGATTGAACGAAAAATGTCGTCCCGTAAACTCGAAATCATGTTTCTCACATCTTTACATTACGAACTACAATCTGAACCGCTGACCTCAAGAACGCAAAGAGTTAAGCAGGTTTATGGCCTTTAGATTGAAATTCATTAATAAGGGAGAGAGGGATTAAAATGCAGAGAGTGGATTTTAAATATTGAAAATTCACAGCGGAGCCACTTCACAGAGAACTCCATACTAAATACAGCGCTGATTGAGGACGGCGCGGGAAGGGCCGCGTTCAGAAATGGAATTTAGATAATAGTAATTATACGGCTCACCCACTGTCCCTGTCCCCAACTGCCACAAACCACCTGAATTCACACAGAAAGCTGATGGAGAACTCCATCAAATATTAATAACAGGCTGTGTGGTTCCAGTCCAAATGTATTTGGGCACCCTGGTACGCTTCTATGTGCGTGTAGGCATGCAAAAGAGACAATTTTCTATGTGCACTGTTAACATCCTGCCGCATTTGACCCCCGTCCCAAAAGTGCTCGAGTGTGTGTGTGTGTGCATTTGAGTGAGCGAATCCGGTTTTGTATCATGTATACAGCTGAGGTCCTAATGCATTTAGCTGCCCTGGTGTGTGTATAATTGAGAAGCCCAGCAGGAGAGGTTGCAGGTAGCCAGGTTCCCCTCCTCCTCGTCTCTCTGTCTCCCTCTCTTTTCTTCTCTCCTTCTTTCCCCTCGAGAGCCCACTTGGCTTTTGTTTACGCTGCCGGTGTGCAGTTCATGCTGGACAGAGTGGCGCAGTGAAAACCAGAGCAACACTATATGTTTTGCGTCACATAGTGAGTGCCAGATTCTGCTGAGGCCCGGGTCACAAGACCATCTCAGGTGTATGGCCAAGAGCTAGCCGTTCAGAACCTTGAACCCGTGACCTTTTGACCCCAGGGTCAGCGTACGAGAGCCAAAAGCACTCGACAGGCATGACGAGGTCAACTTGGTGTGAGTTTGAAGGGAAGGCAGGATAAATTATACAGCAGGTCAGACTCCACTGAGAAAGGGGACTCTAATGCACATGTAGAAAGAAAAGAACACGCATTAAAGATTGGGCTCTGGTGCTGCCAGGGGGCAGTGTTGGCCTGGCAGTGGGTCGGGCCCAATAAGATTACATGGCTAAGCAACTTTAAGTGTTTGATTGGGCCGGTGTGAATGGACTTCCAAGAGGAACCCAGTTAGAAATGCTATAGTTCTGCAGTCAGAAAGTGACTATGAGATTAGAGTAGCTGCACACCCAGAGGTGTTCGGCTCTCAAAATCATTGAAAGCCACATCCAGCAGCTTTAGCAAGAAAACTGCGGTCATCAGACTGCACAGACCATTAGCTGGAGTCTGCAGTTTGCCAAAAGAGAGGACAGAATCTGCAAGAACTAGAGTGTAATTCAACAACCGAAAAATATATTTTGTAGTAGTAGATAAATGTCATGTATCACCACAAAGATTCAACACCTCTGACCCTCATAAAGCGACTCAATTCCTGTTCTTTCAAATCTGTATGACTTTCCTTATTCTGTGGAACACAAAAGACATTTAGCAGACTGTGAAGTTTTGCTTTTCCATACAGTGAAAGTGAATTGCGAGCAGGGGTTTGCATCATTAAAGCAGTCTGTCAAGATCACAACAAACCATATTTAAATATTCAAACGCACAAATGGAATTTCAGAGCGGTGTCAGAGAAACTGATAAAGCTATTGTATGGCTTCAGAAGACCAAGTACCGTCATAGTGCTTTTTTAAAGTCCCTAGCCACCATATAATTTAATTATATGGCAAAAAGAAGTGTGAACATTCTGCTAGTCATCTCCTTACAGTATGTGTTTCACAGAAGAAAGTCATACAAGTACAGATGTTTCATATTTTGGCTTCTGTAACAAAATCTGCACAGGAAGGAACATGGGAGAGTCCAATACGACTTCTTATAATACAACTGAAACATTTGCTCTAGTCATACACTACTGTTCAAAAGTTTGAGGCAGTAAGATTTTTTGGTTACATTTTATTTTAAGGTGTCCTTGTTACAGCGTAATTATACATTGAAGTAGCGAGTAGTGTTAATTAACTACATGTAACTACATACGGTTAGGGTTAGGATTAGGTTTAGGGTTACTTGCATGTAATGATGCATAATTTATTGTCATTACAATAGTAAGTACATGTAACAAGGACACCTTAAAATAAAGTGTTATCTGTTTTTATTAATGCTTTTTTGTTCATTTGGTCAAAAAAATAAATAAAAAAAATTAACTGGAATATTGTGAAATATTACAATTTAAAACAACTGTTTTCTCGTTTAATATATTTTAAAGTATAATTTATTCCTTTGATGGCAAAGCTGAATTTTTAGCATCATTACTCCAGTCTTCAGTGTCACATGATCCTTAACTTTGCTGCTTAAATTTTTTTTTTTTGGATTCTTTGAATATAAAGCTGAAAAACAAAAAACAAAAAAAACATGTATTTGAAAAATCTTGTCATTTTTGATCAAATAAAACATACTTGCTCAATAAAAGTATTATTTAAAAAATAAAACAAATTACTGATCACAAACTTCTGAATGGAGTGTATGTTCATTCATTCATTCGTCAAGGCAGTCTTCTCATTCAGTTTTCATTGCACAGTAAATCAGTTTATTTTTATAATGCATTCTAAAGAAAAGTGATTAAAATCTAACCAATAGATTTATTTACAATCTATTAGAAGCACATACTCATACTGTACAAGGAGGTGTTCATCAGAGTGATGGAAGACTGTGGGCGTGTTTGGATGTGTTGTACAGTATGTGGTGCAGTGCAGCAGGACTGAAGGCAGGGTTATGCTCCGTGTCAAGCAGACGTGTCTGGTGTCTCATTCTACTCCATGGCCCGGTCTCTTCTCTGTGCTGTAACAAACACCCCTGGCCCTGCGCCACAGACCGGAGAATTTGCCTACGAGGCAGCAAGCCGAAAGATCAACTGCTTTCTTTTGGCTCAGGCTCTTCTGTAACTTTTATATCTTACATGGAAATGTTGCAGCGTCTCTGTTGCTAGCTTACTATTACCAGATATCGGGTGCAGAACAGTGAAAATATACTTTACTGTGGCTGACGCATAAAGACTTCTACCTCATGTTGGAAAGAGTTGTGCTGCTTCATATTTTTGTGGAAAGAGTGATTTTTTTTTCAGGATTCTTTGATGAATAGAAAGTGCAAAAGAAATATTTGGTAACATTATAAATGTCTTTACTGACACTTTTGATAAATCACAATACAAACAAATAAAGAAACCCCAAGCTTTTTGTGGTGGTGTATGTTCCCATTTGATGTGAAGAAATACAACAGTGATTACTCTGCTAGCACATCTGTGTGAACATCTGTATGAACTGATGTCATACGTTCATCAAAATCACCTTGAGAGCAGCTGGTAAAAGCTCAAAAAAAGGGAAGAAAGTTTCCAAATGCTCCGAGACACTTTCACTTCACCTACATCCAGGAGAATTTAAAAGGACAGATGAAACAGTGGCGGCATTCAGAGTCAGTCAGAGATTCGATAATCAAGAGAGAGTGATAGGGGAGTGAACCTAAGATCACAGGGTTAAAGTTGGACATAGCAGCTGCGACCGAATTTCTTTGGTAAATTTCCATTTCCAAGGCCACCAGATGCCCTCAGACTGATCTAGGGCAAGAGGTCACAACTTAAAGTGACAGGAAAGCAAACAGCTGGATTTCAAGTGGTCAGACTTTGTGTAGCCTGTCCTCAATCCCTCCAGTTAAGAAAAGCCTAAGTTATAATTGTAAACAAATTATCACTCCGTTTTTTTTTTTTTGTAACTTAAGGAGTTTGTTGCAACTGGCAGACGGTCTACATATTGCAGTTTATTCTGGCCCAGAACTAGCCAGAAAGTAACCATCTGACCAACATAAAACAATCAACCACAGTTTGATTTGCATAAAAGCACAGCTGTTTAGCACTGGGTTAATCTGAAATGGACCATGTCACAATAATAGAGTGGTGTGAAAAAATACAGAAAACACAAAAATGTGAAAATTATGCCCATATAAAAATAAGTAAAAAAAAAAAAAATGAAAAAAAGGTGATGTCACCAATCTTGTAAATATCGGCAAAACCTGTGGTTATTTCATCAAAATAAAACAAAAGCATTCAACTGTATCAACCCTCTGCCTTGGAAATACAGCTTTGTTTCCAGGCAGAAAGATTAAAGAAAAGATAAACGTGCCCTTGAATTGTATAAAGTTTCACATTAACTTCAAAGCCTGCAGGAGGAAGAATCAATTTATTCGCAAACATAAAGGTGCGTGTACAAGAGGAATGTATCTCCGAGTGGACTGTTATGGTGGAACGGATTCAGACACAAAGAAGAGTAACACTCCCGGTGTGCAGTGTTGACACATTGTTGGCTTATCTGCAGGATTGCTACCATAAATAAATATAGCGGTGTTTGACAGCTGATAAGCTTAAAATCACATTCGCACTTGTAGGTCAGTGTGTCTATAGTGTCGTCCGCCCATTTACAGCTTGAATCATTCACCTTTCGGCACGGTTCAAGCTTTTCTGTAGTCAAGACATCAGCCTGCCACAAATAAGAAGTGACTAAACCAATTGAAGTCAAGATCGCTGACTGCATAGGAAACTAGATCTTGCGATGTAATACTATATTGATCTCTCTTTCTCTCTAACACACACTCTCGAACACACGGCAAGCGCCCCGGTAACCAGAGCATGGCGGCTGGCAGAGGCGATGGGGGAAACAGAAAGTAGCCTGTAAATCCTGTTTACTTTGCAGCGAATCTGTAAAGTGGGATAAGAAGCACAAAGAGCAGTCAGTGGTGCATGACACGCAGACATATGGCGGGGAGAGGCGTCCAGCTGTTTTGCTGTCCTGGGGTTACAGTAATGAGCCGGAGGCTTCATTGAGCAGACTGAAGCCTCATCAATCCCTTTTCACCAGTAAGCCTCAACACTTCCAAACGCCATTCCCGCTCACCTCATCTCAGGCACAAACCAGCCTCAGACAAGCCTCCGGAGCGTCTGCTTTTAGCATCCTTGACATTATATTCCGTGGCTCAACCCTCTGCTCTCCATGGCCTCTCCAGATGGACCACAGTTCAGCATCAGCTCATGCCAGCTGAATTCCATCAGAAGAAGTCAAGGGTCCCTCGGGTAACCGAACCTTTGGATTCCAAGTCTATGGCATTTTTTGTGGATAAAGGATCGAATTAAAGGAAATATACAAGGGCTTGAAGTGGACGACCATTTGGGGGGTGGTGTGGTGTACTTAAAGATTCAGGAATGGTAACTACAAGGTTGATGGTTCGATACCTGCAAGAAGTGAGCCGTGAGTCATTACAATTTTGGAACCACATGGCGCCATTCTATGGCGTAAAAGTTGCAGAAACCAATTCTTATGTTCTGGTTGTACGGAAATAAACACTTAAAGAATCTAAAATTCCAAGTCTTCATCAAAATGCATTGAATTAGAATTAAACTGGCCATAGCTCACACTTATTTACAATCAATCGATTTACTTCTCTGTAAGGCCTACAAACCTTCAAATTTCAAGACTTTTTTCAAAACAATCAAAAGTTGTTTCAACAAACTTGCTTTAGCAGTTTATTACAAATTAATTTAATTGTACTATTTCCTTACATTCATGTTCAAAATGTGGTTCTATATCCTGTTTGCTAACACCATTTAAATCAGAATCAGAAATAATTCAGGGTGCTTTTCGTCTTCTTAAAGACTAGCTCTTAATGGAGGTAATTTTTTAAATAAATTAATACTTTTATTCAGCAAGGATTCAAAATTGATCAAAAGTGACAGTAAAGACATTTATAATGTTACAAAAATATATTTCAAATAAACACTGTTCTTTTGAACCTTCTATTCATCATGGAATCCTGAAAGAGAAAATGTATTACAGTTTTTTCAAAAATATTATGCAGAAAGTTGTGTTGATATAATAATAAGACATAAGAAAAACAGTGATATAGTGAAAAACATATAGTGTAATAATAAGACATGTTTCCAAATGAGCACCAAATCGGCATATTAAGAGTGATTTTTGAAGGATCATGTGACACTGAAGACTGGAGTAAGGACTGCTGAAATTTCAGCTCTACCACCACAGGAATAAGTTAAATTTTAAAATTAAAATAGAAATCAGTTATTTTAAATTGAAATAATATTTCTACTGGATTTTTTATCAAATAAATGCAACCTTGGTGATCCTAAACAACTCCAAACTTTTGAAAGCTAGTGTATATCTAAAAAATAGAATATTTGTTCACATTTTGAGGTAAAATATGAAATATGCAATACTATGAAATATTATTTTTCCCCGAACCACAATCCTGTATGTCATGGACGATAAACTTTAAAAGTGTGGTAATTACAACTGCAAACAGCATGCAAACCACAGCACAAGCAAAACAACAATCCCAGCGTACTTTCCTTGAGAATCCCACAGATAAGCCTCTCCGACATGCACTTCACAGCTGGTGGATACTAAACTCGACTGAGCTCATCCAAAAATCCCATCCACAATCCCACCCAACCCCCCCATTCACAGAGAGAAACATCACAACATTATCTTATTAACCTCGCAAAACTTCTCTCAAATGTTCTCAACATGGCCAAGTAATTTACATGCTGGACGTGCCGGTGGTAGCATATGCTTAGCGCTCTGGGTGCGTTGCCAAAGAAAATGGAGTGGTCATTATCATTCTTAATAGCATTTTGAGTTAAATCGATGTAGTTTTAATTGCAGCTGCAAACTACAAGCATCCCATGACACAATGAGACTGCTTCTGCAGCTAGAGGACAGTGGAGGGGGACTTTCGATGCTAAATCTTGTTTTAGTTGGGGGGGGGTGGGGGTAGAAGGATGGCATGGTGGGGTTGGTTGTTAAAGGCTTTTCCTAACGCTGCTGATCTCCGGCTCATGATGTGCTGAGATGGAGCTGTTTTCCATTAAGCCAAAAGTGGAATGAAGTCAAATCTGAAACATGCATTAATTTGTTTATTTGGTGTTTTGTGTCAGACTCCCCACAGCGAACACAGGTCAAATAAAAAAAGCACTGCTTGTCCAAGATGTTTAGTAACTGGGAACATCAAGGAACATCACAATAGACTTCCGCTGTCATTCTAGATTATTGCATGCTTGATTTTTAAGATCACGGTAACACTTTTAATAAGGTTCTATTTGTTAACTGCATTAGGTGACATGAACTAATGAAGAAAAATACTAAAGCATCGCAGACTTCGCAGTTAATGTTAATTTTAACATTTACCAATACTGTAGATTATTCAAATCAAAAGTTGTATCTCTTAATACTATTTAGACCTAACCTATCATGAACTAACAACGAACGGCTTTATTTTTTATTAACTAACGTTAACAAAGATGAATAAATACTGTAACAAATGTATTGCTTATTGTTAGTTAATGTTATTAATGCAGAGCAGATGGTACCTTTATTGAAAAATTTTACCATAATAATTTTATAGATTTTCTGAAGAATATTTCCTCTGCATAGCAGGAACCAATTCTTCAAATTAAAAGATATAAATAATTACACTTATCTGTGAAAAATGAAATATTAAATGACTAAATAATTGACCATGACTTTTCTATATAGTCCTGATATTAAAAATATATAAAATATAAAAAGTAATATAAAACATTCCTAATATTTCCAATGTGAATATGCATACACATTTACAAAAAAAATAAAAACACACAACTTAATGTATTATTCATATGCACCTATGCAGTCTATAAATATGTAACTGTTGTACAGCAAATCACAAACAGTTCACCCAAAACAAATATGTCATCATTTACTCAAGGCAGAATGTCACAAAACACTGTTCAATTCTGAGTGAACAGTCCCTTTAAAAGTTGCAAACGAGTCTCTTGTTCTAAACAGGTACAATTTCTAATGTCAGTTACTTCTATAGGTTTGAATGCACAGTAGCGTTACAAGTTTTACAAAGTAACAAATACACAAAACACGCAACCCATAACTGGGAAGGCTTATGTGTGCAGGAGGATGTTATACGAGCACCAACATTCATTATATTATTTTATTGTCATTCATGGGTTGCTGTCACATATTATTGATCTCAAACTGACCTCTATACACAAAGCTGCACGTAACTTTTATGTGTGTGTGTGTGTGTGTGTGCGCGTGCTTTCCTGGCCTTAATGTGGCCCGATGCTGCTGCAGCGTGAAACAGTAGAAAAACGATTCATATAAACACAGATGTGTTTAATGACACCCGATGTGCTTGTCTTACCCGGAGAGTAAAGCTTGGCGAGCTGTCGGGCCCCGGCGTGCTGCGGTCCCCAGCGAGGCGCGGTGCTGCGCGCAGCCGCCCCATGTTCATTCCCGTTCGGATCCTCCTCTGCCATAGACCGATGCCTGATCTCCTTCTCTGACAGCAGCGCCGCAGCCATGCTCCCTTATGATGGCCAGTTTTCAGAGAAAATGCATTAATAATGACGCTGTATCGTGCATTTAGTAACCAATACACAGGGGTTTAGGTTTAGCGCTGAACGACACACCTTTCCTGGTAAGCCCACTGAGGTTCCTACTTTAGTGAAACACACCCGGAACTAAAATACGCACGAACTGCCTGTCTGACACTTCGCTACAATAAACAGACAGATTATAATAATCATTATATATTTACCTTGTGTCATCTCATGAACTAAATGATTGATAAATATTGCTCCCCACAGGGCATCCGAGCCAGGTCTTTAAACTGTCCGACAGCCTGAAGAAAGTGAATATTTGCAAAACTTTTCTTGTGCTCTCTGGTGTGGAGTGCTCTTAGGGACAGTCGTAAAATGTATGTTTGCGTTGTGACGCGAAACAATCGTTACAATCACTTGCTGTTATTCTTTGGAGGATTAATATAATTCACAAAAACACATTATATTTTAAATGTTTACTAACGATTTTGTGTGTGTGTGTGTGTGTGTGTGTGTGTATGTGTGTGTGGTTATACAGGTGTCCATTAAATGTTATAATCGTATAAAAATGCGCGGTATTTTATTGATGGTCCCTAACAGCTCATGCGAGTCTATCATAAGACTTCGAGACGCTGATAAGAGAAACATCTGGAGGCGAAATTGTACACACGACTACTGTACTACCTGTTGATAAGAAACAGATAAGATAATCATATTATCTCATGTTTATGTTAATCTGTTGGATTATGCGGATACTGAAACGCTCACAGACACAATATAATATAAATTATATCACTGTATATGAATATATATTCTTGTTTTGTCGGATGTATAATAATGAATATAATATATTAGGCTAATCAACAAAACAAACAGAAAAAGAAAATATATATAATTTATAACGGTATGTCAAAACAAAAAAAAATTGTACAGCACACACATGCAATTGTAATTGCATGTATGTAATTGAGAATTTATTTTTTAACTTGCTAGCTAATGATCAGTTAAGCATTACATAATGTGGTAATGTTGGTGAATTTTCGTAATGAAAGTAATTATAAAGTGTTTTAGAGAAAATCTATCTCTATTGAGAGTCCTTGGGATGCTGAGTGTCTGTAAAACCCTCTGAGGCTGTGAAGATTGGCAACGCCTAGACAGTCAGATAGATTGGTTAACTGATTGGCTAATTTAATCATATCCTCAAATATTTTAAATAATTCTACCACAAAATACAAATATACAGTTTCGAACTTTGCCTCATTTGGAAATCTCCATTTACCCTTAAAAAGCACATGCTCATAATACAGCACAGATTTGATAAACTAGTGCAGTACAGTGAAATACTTAACTGAAACACCAGTAGCCTATTAAGGGCATTTTTCAGTAATATTGGGTATTTGTGGATGATTCATAAAATCACATGCTAGTTTTCAAGTATTTAGGAGTTACTCAGATGGTGTGCTGAACCCTGTTTCCCAAGCGGACAGGTTCAGAGGCCCCCCGGGGCCATAGTGTATCGATGCGTTCCGATGGCTGATTTCTGGGAACAGCACCGACCTTCTGTCCGGCTCAAGTTATGAGACTCAGCGGCCGAACCAGCTGCTTAAACACATGGATGCAATTAAAGCAGAAACTGCTCTGGTAAAAGAAACACTTCTTTAAATAGATGTTTCTGCCCTTATTCAGTGAGTCACAGGCATTAAATCATCTGATGATCATTGTTGGGTTTTTCCTTATTTACAGCAATCATATTCAGGGAAATTTGCATCATACATAGTTTTTTTTTTTTTTTCCATTATACAAGATAAAATCTTTCCCTTTAAAACCTGATGAATAAATTTGAAGTATACCAATGACAGTTGCCATTTTCCCATATTTTGCAGTTTAATTCGTGACGGCAAGCAGTGTTATAATCACCACATAAAATTGGCAAAGATTCAAGTCTTTTATTCAGATCCTCTTGCATTGAATTAAACACTATTAAAGCAGCATGAATCATGGTTTGTGATGCAATATCGACTCACTGTTCTTCACTCCTGCAGATGAATCATAGTAGACTTGAATTTGTATCACATTCATTAAATAAGTTGTTAACATGTATAACAATATCCACTGCAAAATATTTCCATTATTCTTTAATGATATCTCTTAATGAACTTAATAAACTAAGCCTGTGTTGAGCACGTTCACACCCGTCCAAGAGTTTTATCATTGTCGTTATAGTTTTTTTTTAATGCAAATTATCTGTATGTTTTATGAGCAGCATTACTGTGGCTCCCAGATATTTATTGTTAAATAGAAAGCATGACAAGAAGAATAGAGCTCACACAGCATCCGGGGAACAGAGACACTCTAAGGAGTTCAGCCGCTTCAATACGCTTTATCTGCGCTTTGAAAGAACACTCACTTCAGATGCACGGATTCCCTTTATTCATGATTTATTTATTTGTTTATTTTCAACTGTACTAGTTTATTGCAATCTGGTTAATTCACATTTAAAAAGCAGACATCATCCAGTTGCACTGAAATCAATGATATTCATTTTTACAACATCCATAAGGCCCATGTACTGGAAAATCCAATCAAAACCATTATGTTTTTTATTTTTTTCTTTATATGTTTTTTGTCTTTTTACTGTAATTAGAAAAAAGAAAATATATAACAATAATAATAGAAAGGAAAAATATTACGACTGGCAAGCAATCACAGCACAGCACAAGTACCTATTTACTGCAAGAAATAAATGGTACAAATAAATCAACAAATAAAAAGGGCTGAGAATATATGCATTGAAAAGAACAAAATTGGCACGTATGAAGTTTGATACATGAAGCAACAGAGGACAAGATATGTATTTCTAGAGATTAAAATCAGGCAGAGGGTGTCTTTTCCTTCCGTTTTTTTTTTTTTTCATCTTTTGTCCCCAAAAAATTAAGAAAAAGCAAAAAAGAAAACGGGGAGAAAATAAGGAACACACAACCAGGAAGAAGGGACGATAAAAAATACTGCACGTAGAATACCTTTTTCTCTCCATCTCCTTTTTTTCTCTCCTTTTCTTTTTTAATAGCATATCCCATTAATATTCATTCCCCACCGTTCGTAATAGCTGCGCCTGGTGGCGGAATCGTTAGAGTTTTACATGTGAGTAGCAAATGACACTTTGATTGGCTGTGATGTTGAAATGTTCCTCCCCACCGGGCCTGGGTCGGGGTTCTAGGCTGAACCGGGAGTCCTGCGGGGCCCGGTCTCACTGTGCGTGCTGGCTCAGTGTGTGGTTCTGCAGGGGAACAGAAGAGAACACATGAGGAGAGAAATAATAAGCTACGTGCCCACACCTCCACCCGTCTCCTTCGCTCTCTCCCTCTATCCATCTCTCTTTCCATTTACCCACCAGGCCTGTCCGTCCATCTCAAGGCTAGTAGCCCCACTTTGACAGAGGAGTTCGAGCTCTGCAGCCATGAGCGAACACCTTCCTTTTTTCCCCATTTTCTTTCTTCTCCACACACTCCCATTAAATATTGGGCACATGTGCACTTGCGATCCCATTCATCCACCCACGCGCACACGCACCGCACTTCCGCACCGGGCAGAGAAACAACATTCGTCCTCCATTTGATTTAGAGTTCTCTGTTTCTAATGCAAAAATACTGATTTGTTTATTCTGGAGTATTGGATACATGTTTATGAATCTTTTAAATCAGCACAATGCCTTACGAGGCTCTTGTTCTATGGACTCCAGAGAACAGAACATACATTTTTGATAACATATCAAATCTCTCTGTATTGAAGTGTAGAAGAAAAGTAGGAGAAAACTGTTTTGTGTCAAATTACACCCTTAAAAAAACAACAAAGGTTCCAAAAGGGTGTTTGCAGCTGCAATGCCATAGAAGAAACTTTTTTGGTTCCCCAAAGAACCTTTCAGTGAACAGTTCTTAAAATAAAATTTTTATTTTAGTATAAGGAACATACTAAAATATAAAGAACCCTTTTGTCCAATTTAAAGGTTCCATGGATGTTAAAGGTTCCTCATGGAACCATAGCTGCCAATAACACTTTATTTTTAAGAATGTACACTTTAAAAAAACAATTTTGACTGAGAAATTGCTAGTAAAATTCACAAATAATGACAAAGAAATGGCAAGTAACACATTGAATTAAACATTACATTTTGATGTAGAAAGATCAAAATAGTATTTTCTTGTAAAACACTCTTAAAAATAAAGGTTCCAAAATTGGGTTTTCTCATCAATGCCATAGAAGAACCATTTTTGGTTCCCCAGAGAATCTTTCAGTGAGCAGTTCATAAAAGAACCATTTATATTTTGATGATCTAAAGAACCTTTTGTGCAATTAAAAGGTTCCATAGATGTTTAAGGTTCTTCATGGAACCATCAATGCCAGTAAAGAACTTATTCTTATTGTTAAGAGTGAAATCTTTGTTTTATTTACAATTTCAAAAAATCATCATACATCGTCCGCACACAACTGTGCACAGAGGAAGCCATAATGGCCTAAAACCAGGATCATACAAACAGATCAATCAGCCGTTGCGTGAGGGGTTAAACAGGAGCAGATATGCACAGGCTAAATGGTTATTGTGTTGCCGTGGTCTCTCGGCAGCCCTGCTTTTCCGCATGCTTTTCCCTGGACCATAAACCCAATTCCCAGAGAAGAGCCGGCAATCATCCCACTTTCCCTCTCAAAGCTCCTTTCCCAGATTAATCTCTCCAAGAGAGATAGGCTGTGTTTTTATGCCCCGATATAAAAAAAACGGAAAGGGGGAGACAAATCTGAAGGATTAAACATGGTTTTTGGTTGATAAATACTTATTCTTATTCTTCGTCCTCTTATCTTAGTGCACATATTTTGCAAATGATTGCTGGCGAAAGGGGATGGGCAGTTCCATCCGAGGAAGGCCAAACCACTGGGTCTTAAAACCCCAGACCGAATCAATGGCAGCCTGTCAGGGGATGTGCGTCTCGCGTCCTCCTTCTCTTTCCATCCCGGCCTCTCTCTCTCTCTTTTCCCGCCCCTCCTGCGTGGAACAGAGAGGAGACGCGCACGAGGAGGGCTCTTGAGCGAGGAGACGCATCTCTCTGGGAGCCACTGACCCCATTATGAGAGCAAAGCACTTCTCCTTTTGCATTCTCTTGCCTGCGCTGCCGCCCCCCTTCCAGCAGAGGCCAGCCTTGTCTATGTCTCGCTCTGAGCGCCGCCGGAGAGGAGAACGAGACGGAGGTGTACATCGGACAAAACCCAAACATATTGCAAATCATTTGTCCTCATCATCAAGCACCTGTTTCACATATCGGAATTACAACAAAACGGAACGGGAAAAAGCAGCGGCATGGTGAAACGTAACTGAAAATAATCCTGGGACTCACATGACAATGAGCAATGAGTCAATACGGCGTACCTGCCCGCACTGTCACATGTGCACATGTCAAGAGCAACTAACGACCCAATTTACCCAAACCTGCCTTAGCTGAGTCCCCAAGAATATGCTGCTGCTCAATCAATTATCAGTTATTCCCCACAAAGCCAATCCCCCTCCAAACTCAATCTTCACCTGCTGCAGAGCCAAATGCAACTCAGCCATTGTCATTATATACCTGATACTACGACTCGATGTGAAACCAAATTAACATCTGGGTCGCCTATCTTTTCATTTACGCTGATGATCATGACAACAAAAACAATAAAAACACTAATAATAGTAATAATAATCTTATGTCATTTAATCTCAATTCATTCAGTACTGGCATTGATCAAGCCTTCGTGACTTGTTTTTGACATCTTAAATTAAGAATAAATTACTACATGTTGTTAAACGGACTGATTTTTTTCTGGTTTCTGATTGGTCAATACTGCATTCCAGTTAAAACACAATACAGTGTCAGAGCCCAGGTTTGACTCTAACATGGTCCTGAAACCATTACCACTCGCTCACCCGCACTTTCCTGTCTACACTACACTCTTAAAAATAAAGGTGCTTAAAAGGTTCTTCACAGCGATGCCATAGAAGAACCATTTTTGGTTCCACAAAGAACCATTCAGTCAAAGGTTTTTTAAAGAACCATCTCTTTCTTACCTTTTTATAATATGAAGAACCTTCTTTCGCCACAAAGAACATTTTGTGAAATAGAAAGGTTATTCAGATGTTGAAGGTTCTCGTGAAGCACTTTTATTTTTAAGAGTGTATGCTTTCCTATAACAAAAAGTGAATATAGAATAGAATAAACAAAATAATAAAATAAAAAATATATTCAATAATTGTATTAATGATATGATCATTTTGATTATTTATTTTAAAATTTATTTGTATAATTTATATATATTTCCATAAATAATATACATTTATATTACTTTTTTTACTTAAAATATATACTAAAATAAACAAAAACATACACACATACATATATATATATATATATATATACACATATACACACACACACACACATATATATACACATATAAAATTAGAAATTTTATTTTATTGAAATCTTATTTTTTTTTATTAAAAACCTAAATTCTAAAGTTATATAAATTATTTTTATACAATAAAAAAAATTATAAAAAACATGTGGAATAGTACACAATGTACATTACAGCTTATAACCTGCAATATATACACTTACTCTGTGTGTGTGTGTGTGTGTGTGTGTTTGTGCGTGTGTGTATTGTGTATATATATATTCAAAATCTTTACAAGAGAGAATTTGTTTAAAATACTGTTGCATTCTTGGTTTTGCTTTCAAATAATGCGCAAGTAAGAGTAAGTTTGAATTGAAGTGTCCGCATTTGTGACAAAGAAAGAGGGAGTGTGTGATTGAGTGTGTGTGTGTGTGTGTGTGTGTGTGTGTGTATGGTCTCCCCCAGGTTGTCAGGGCTGTGTGGAGCTGTATTGATTTGGAGGTGGAGGGACAGAGAGGCAGTGTTGTTCCCTGGGGTCTAGGGTTACACCAGCACTGCAGTGGCCTGATGGAAACTGCACAGTAGGACTGGAGGGGTGCAGGAGCCCGACCTAACATACAGTACACAACCTCCTTCATACACACACATAGATCCTTCACTAAAACAAAAGACATGCACTCAGACTCCCCAGCGCACACATGCCTATGTACTACCTCACATAAACACACACACGGCCACTAGCCACAATCAACACACACCGTCGGCTTATTTCATGATCTCTGGCATATACGAGCCACTGTGGTATCATACATCTGCTCAGTCTAATCACACACACCCTTATAAACGCAAACACACTGTCGCACTTCAGCTGCCCACCGCACACACACACACACACACCCCAACACATCTATTTCTATCGCTCCGATATCTCTCTTGAAAGATGGCAGCTGATGTGTGGGCGATCAAACCAGCAACACTTGTTTAAATTAGTTAATCAGTGTGTTGGAACAAACACATTTTCAGGCCGTTCGCAGTTTGTTCTCTTCATCCGAGCGCGTCGTCGGGGGCAGCGCTATTGATTAAGCCGCAGGCGATCGATCGCCAGAATGGTGTGTGTCTCTGAATCTGATAATGACTCGCAATATGACATCAGTGCAATGCAGCTGTAATTGATATATTCTTGAAGGGGGGAAGTTCGAACGAGAGAGGTGGAGAACACAGAGGAAAGCTGTTTAAACAGTCATGGATGAGCTGCGACTGAACGCACCACAACATGCGCATGGACGCGCATTCGTCGAATCGGTTGCACGAGAACTTGAAGAGTTTGTAAAAACGCTCACGGTTCACGCGCCATTGTTGCAACAGAAATGTGACAACTTCCTCTCGATTTCAAGTGCAGTTTTAGGCACTCATTGTAGTTTTATTCGTACACCTGATCGCTGCAACGCGAGGAGGGCATGGAGTAATGTGCGGAACAGCCTCCTTACCCTTCCCTCCCTTGGCTTGGCGACGGAGCGGAGGGAGGCGGTACGGTGGGCAGAACAGCCCCTGCGAGCTCAGTCAATATCTACGCTGTCATTGTTTTCCTAAACTGGTTATAAAAGAGAGGCTAAATCCTGCGGAGCTGTGCACTCCTGGGAAATATGGCCCAGTCACATTACTGATGCAGTGACTGCGAGACTGCTGCACTCACCGAGGGGGGGAGGGGGGAGGGGGGAGAGGAGGAGGAGGAGGGGGGGAGCGGTGGGAGATAAAGATAAAGGAAAATCAAATCTATGTTTCCCTACGCAGCCTCTTTTCACACACAGAGCATGCACATACAGCCGGACCGAGCGGCTGTCATGTCACTTTCAATCAGGGCTGTTCATGTGTGCGAGCGCGTGTGTGCCGCAGGGCCCCTGGCTCCCGGCTCCATGGTGCCCCCTGGGGACGGTGCAGTGTCAGTGAAACTCTAATGTGTTGGCTCGTTCTGCAAGAGCGAACAGAGCGAGAGAGAGAAAAGAGTGTTGCTGGAGAGGGTGGCCGTTCTGTCAGTAAACTGTTTTTCGTAACAGGATTCTTTGGAATTACTGGAATGAGTTGACCTCAGAACAGTGCAAAACGGTGGCTCCCCAGCGAAACGCACGCAAAGGCACGTACATCTACTGCTATATGATTTGGAACAAAAATTATGTAATACATTCATATTACAAAATGTCTTTATTTTTAACATACTACTAGAAAATATTTTAAATGAAATAAATGACATAAATTGTATACAATATACATAACTATTTTTTAAAAACCTATACATACTATTTATACATTTGTATAAATAAATTTGGAAATTCTATGTTATTTAAATTTATTTTATTATAATATACTTTCTCTCAATGTATATAATTTATTTTTTACTTTATAAATTTTATAAATAATGATGCCATTTTATTAATCTTTAAAGTTAAATTTAAATTACTATAAAATAAAATACTTGTAAAAATACTATAAAATACATATACAAATAATATATATATATATATATATATACACACACACACACATATATATACACATATAAAATTTGAAATTTTATTTTATTGAAATCTTTTTTTTTTGATTAAAACCTAAATTCTAAAGTTATATAAATTATTTTTATACAATAAAAAAATTATAAAAACATGTGGAATAGTACACAATGTACATTACAGCTTATAACCTGCAATATATACACTTACTCTGTGTGTGTGTGTGTGTGTGTGTGTATGTGTATGTGTGTGTGTGTGTTTGTGCGTGTGTGTATTGTGTATATATATATTCAAAATCTTTACAAGAGAGAATTTGTTTAAAATACTGTTGCATTCTTGGTTTTGCTTTCAAATAATGCGCAAGTAAGAGTAAGTTTGAATTGAAGTGTCCGCATTTGTGACAAAGAAAGAGGGAGTGTGTGATTGAGTGTGTGTGTGTGTGTGTGTGTGTGTGTGTGTATGGTCTCCCCCAGGTTGTCAGGGCTGTGTGGAGCTGTATTGATTTGGAGGTGGAGGGACAGAGAGGCAGTGTTGTTCCCTGGGGTCTAGGGTTACACCAGCACTGCAGTGGCCTGATGGAAACTGCACAGTAGGACTGGAGGGGTGCAGGGAGCCCGACCTAACATACAGTACACAACCTCCTTCATACACACACATAGATCCTTCACTAAAACAAAAGACATGCACTCAGACTCCCCAGCGCACACATGCCTATGTACTACCTCACATAAACACACACACGGCCACTAGCCACAATCAACACACACCGTCGGCTTATTTCATGATCTCTGGCATATACGAGCCACTGTGGTATCATACATCTGCTCAGTCTAATCACACACACCCTTATAAACGCAAACACACTGTCGCACTTCAGCTGCCCACCGCACACACACACACACACACCCCAACACATCTATTTCTATCGCTCCGATATCTCTCTTGAAAGATGGCAGCTGATGTGTGGGCGATCAAACCAGCAACACTTGTTTAAATTAGTTAATCAGTGTGTTGGAACAAACACATTTTCAGGCCGTTCGCAGTTTGTTCTCTTCATCCGAGCGCGTCGTCGGGGGCAGCGCTATTGATTAAGCCGCAGGCGATCGATCGCCAGAATGGTGTGTGTCTCTGAATCTGATAATGACTCGCAATATGACATCAGTGCAATGCAGCTGTAATTGATATATTCTTGAAGGGGGGAAGTTCGAACGAGAGAGGTGGAGAACACAGAGGAAAGCTGTTTAAACAGTCATGGATGAGCTGCGACTGAACGCACCACAACATGCGCATGGACGCGCATTCGTCGAATCGGTTGCACGAGAACTTGAAGAGTTTGTAAAAACGCTCACGGTTCACGCGCCATTGTTGCAACAGAAATGTGACAACTTCCTCTCGATTTCAAGTGCAGTTTTAGGCACTCATTGTAGTTTTATTCGTACACCTGATCGCTGCAACGCGAGGAGGGCATGGAGTAATGTGGAACAGCCTCCTTACCCTTCCCTCCCTTGGCTTGGCGACGGAGCGGAGGGAGGCGGCACGGTGGGCAGAACAGCCCCTGCGAGCTCAGTCAATATCTACGCTGTCATTGTTTTCCTAAACTGGTTATAAAGAGAGGCTAAATCCTGCGGAGCTGTGCACTCCTGGGAAATATGGCCCAGTCACATTACTGATGCAGTGACTGCGAGACTGCTGCACTCACCGAGGGGAGGGGAGGGAGGAGGAGGAGGAGGGGAGCGGTGGGAGATAAAGATAAAGGAAAATCAAATCTATGTTTCCCTCGCAGCCTCTTTTCACACACAGAGCATGCACATACAGCCGGACCGAGCGGCTGTCATGTCACTTTCAATCAGGGCTGTTCATGTGTGCGAGCGTGTGTGTGCCGCAGGGCCCCTGGCTCCCGGCTCCATGGTGCCCCCTGGGGACGGTGCAGTGTCAGTGAAACTCTAATGTGTTGGCTCGTTCTGCAAGAGCGAACAGAGCGAGAGAGAGAAAAGAGTGTTGCTGGAGAGGGTGGCCGTTCTGTCAGTAAACTGTTTTTCGTAACAGGATTCTTTGGAATTACTGGAATGAGTTGACCTCAGAACAGTGCAAAACGGTGGCTCCCCAGCGAAACGCACGCAAAGGCACGTACATCTACTGCTATATGATTTGGAACAAAAATTATGTAATACATTCATATTACAAAATGTCTTTATTTTTAACATACTACTAGAAAATATTTTAAATGAAATAAATGACATAAATTGTATAAAATATACATAACTATTTTTTAAAAACCTATACATACTATTTATACATTTGTATAAATAAATTTGGAAATTCTATGTTATTTAAATTTATTTTATTATAATATACTTTCTCTCAATGTATATAATTTATTTTTTACTTTATAAATTTTATAAATAATGATGCCATTTTATTAATCTTTAAAGTTAAATTTAAATTACTATAAAATAAAATACTTGTAAAAATACTATAAAATACATATACAAATAATATATATATATATATTGTATATATATATAGCACTGATACAAGACTTATCTCAGTATATATATATAGATATAGATATATATATATATATATATATATATATATATATATATATATATAAATATAAATATATGTATATATGTCTTGTATCAGTGCAAAAGAAAAAATTTACTTAAGTACTTAATTAGTCAGTATACCTGTGACCACATATTACTTTATACATATTTATTTTCTCTATCTCTAATAAATAATATATCAATACATTATAATAGAGAGAGACTGAAGAAGAGGAGTAGGAGCCACTCTGCACTACACACTGTATTACTGTATCTAGATGCTCACTCACACACAAATGAACAGACAGTGTGTCTCTGTGCTATCGGGTTTATAAAGTGCTCTCTGTCGAGTCTGTCTGCTGTCTATATGGCTAAACATAGACAGGGAGAGGAAATACTGAAGCTGATAGAAAAAGTGAAGAGAAGGGGGTTTAGAAAGAAAGAGAGAGGGATCATGAATGAGAAAGAATGAGAAAGAGAGAGAGTAAAGTTGTCAAAAAGAGAGAGCGTGAATGAGTACGAGAGAAAGAGAGAGAGGTGGGGGCTTCGCTCTTAGGACGCTAGTCTGTCCCTCTCTGCTCCGTTTTTAACACAAAATGAAAAATCACCTTTGCCGCCTGGTGCACTTTAGAGTAGCTTATTTTTAGACCCGCTTGACAGTCTTCCAATGGCCGGAGACTAGCAGATGGGCTGTCTTAAAGCTTCATATGCTCCCAGCTCTCACCTCCCAGAGACAGGAAACTCACTTGGGAGTGTGCTACAAATAAATGCCCCCCTGCCCTGCCCCTGGATTCCCTCATCCCTCCCCTCTTCCCACCTACTCAGACCATTCTCCACCCAGATAGTGCCTGTCCCTGAATTTAGCACCTTCCCTGCAACTACGTCCTGCTGTACTGAAGTAAACTACACCCACGTCACTGCCCAAATGCTCTCCCCTTTCTGGCCTGACCAGGACTGGAGGCGTATGTGTGAATCTGAATGAAATGTAAACATGAATATGCTTACGATAGATGACCTAGAAATTAGCTCCCACTAAGCCAAGGTATACTATTACGAATAAATACAAAATTTAGAAAAAATACTAAAAATAATACATTTATTTTATTATTATTTTCTTTTCTTTACTTGATGGATACAAACCAAAAATAAATAAATAAATAAACAAAAAAGATAAATGAAAATATATTTACAGTATCAAAAGCTAATATTATATACAGTGGGTACAGAAAGTATTCAGACCCCCTTAAATTTTTCACTCTGTTATATTGCAGCCATTTGCTAAAATCATTTAAGTTCATTTTTTTCCCTTATTAATGTACACACAGCACCCCATATTGACAGAAAAACACAGAATTGTTGACATTTTTGCAGATTTATTAAAAAAGAAAAACTGAAATATCACATGGTCCTAAGAATTAAGACCCTTTGCTCAGTATTTAGTAGAAGCACCCTTTTGATCTAATACAGCCATGAGTCTTTTTGGAAAAGATGCAACAAGTTTTTCACACCTGGATTTGGGGATCCTCTGCCATTCCTCCTTGCAGATCCTCTCCAGTTCTGTCAGGTTGGATGGTAAATGTTGGTGGACAGCCATTTTTAGGTCTCTCCAGAGATGCTCAATTGGGTTTAAGTCAGGGCTCTGGCTGGGCCATTCAAGAACAGTCACGGAGTTGTTGTGAAGCCACTCCTTCGTTATTTTAGCTGTGTGCTTAGGGTCATTGTCTTGTTGGAAGGTAAACCTTCGGCCCAGTCTGAGGTCCTGAGCACTCTGGAGAAGGTTTTCGTCCAGGATATCCCTGTACTTGGCCGCATTCATCTTTCCCTCGATTGCAACCAGTCGTCCTGTCCCTGCAGCTGAAAAACACCCCACAGCATGATGCTGCCACCACCATGCTTCACTGTTGGGACTGTATTGGACAGGTGATGAGCAGTGCCTGGTTTTCTCCACACATACCGCTTAGAATTAAGGCCAAAAAGTTCTATCTTGGTCTCATCAGATCAGAGAATCTTATTCAGGTGTTTTTTAGCCAACTCCATGCGGGCTTTCATGTGTCTTGTACTGAGGAGAGGCTTCCGTCGGGCCACTCTGCCATAAAGCCCCGACTGGTGGAGGGCTGCAGTGATGGTTGCCTTTCTACAACTTTCTCCCATCTCCCGACTGCATCTCTGGAGCTCAGCCACAGTGATCTTTGGGTTCTTCTTTACCTCTCTCACCAAGGCTCTTCTCCCCCGATAGCTCAGTTTGGCCGGACGGCCAGCTCTAGGAAGGGTTCTGGTCGTCCCAAACGTCTTCCATTTAAGGATTATGGAGGCCACTGTGCTCTTAGGAACCTTAAGTGCAGCAGAAATTATTTTGTAACCTTGGCCAGATCTGTGCCTTGCCACAATTCTGTCTCTGAGCTCTTCAGGCAGTTCTTTTGACCTCATGATTCTCATTTGCTCTGACATGCACTGTGAGCTGTAAGGTCTTATATAGACAGGTGTGTGGCTTTCCTAATCAAGTCCAATCAGTATAATCAAATACAGCTGGACTCAAATGAAGGTGTAGAACCATCTCAAGGATGATCAGAAGAAATGGACAGCACCTGAGTGAAATATATGAGTGTCACAGCAAAGGGTCTGAATACTTAGGACCATGTGATATTTCAGTTTTTCTTTTTTAATAAATCAATTCTGTGTTTTTCTGTCAATATGGGGTGCTGTGTGTACATTAATGAGGAAAAAAAATGAACTTAAATGATTTTAGCAAATGGCTGCAATATAACAAAGAGTGAAACATTTAAGGGTGTCTGAATACCTTCCGTACCCACTGTATATATAAAAAAATTAAAAAAACACAGCGATTCATTTTATTATAAAACTGTTTGTATTATATGCCACCATATGTAAATAATCGATACAAGATATATGTGCACCTAAAAGTGTGCACACAATAACAGTAGCATAAACACACCTGTTCACACTTTCAGATGTGGTTCATTTGGATTCATAAACTTTCTTTATGCCTTTAGCAACTTAGAGAGAAAAATCCAGGTGATATCAGTCAAAATCTGTATGGTCGTTTTGTTCTCTCTGAAAAGAGCGGAGGGAGTGATTCCACTATGACTGACCTCCTCTGACCTCTGTGCTCCAGGGTGGCCTCCTCACATTCATCACACACACACGGTCATATAACCCCACCATCACACATGCTCTGTTTACACTCATACATACTGTATATCCGACATCGGTACATCTCTGTCAAGCACCAGGTTGCCAAATAAATACTAAATGTACAGGGGATTAATTATACAGCAATGATGTACATAAGCAACTCGATGATGTAATCTTCAGCAACAGAGTAGAGCTGGCTCTAAAAGTCAACATACGCTGTCGGCTGTCTTTAATATAACATTTGACATATTCTGCAGGCATCAAATAGCGGCACATGACTGGCATACAGACTGGTAAAAAAATATATTACAACCATAATTTGTAGTAATATATATACACTACCGTTTAAAAGTTTACGGTCAGCAAGTTTCCTTTTTCGTTGTTGAAGATATTAATACTTTTATTCAGCAATGATGCATTAAACTGATCAAAAATTACAGTAATCCTGAAAACAACTGTTGTAGCATTGATAATAATAATAATAGAGCACCAAATTAGCAGCATATTAAAATGATTTGCTGAAAATTCAGCTTTGCCATCACAGGAATAAATGACATTTCAAAATACATTCAACTAGAAAATAGTTATTTTAAACTGTTATAATGTTTCACAATATTACTGTTTCTACAGTTTTGAATCAATTAAATGCAGCATAAGAGACAATTTTTTTTACGATTTCATTCATGATGGATAAACTGATGTAAGTAAAATTAGTTGAAAATGCCATTTCTTGTTAACAATGGTTAAGCTTCCTCAGTTTAATTACGTCTACTATGGTATTTTGATTCTACTATGGTAAATGCTGTCCTTTTGTTGTAAGCAGTCTCTAATATAAAATTTCACACATTCTGCAGGCATCAAACAACAATACGCAGACATAAAGACAGACTGCATACAAAAACAACACACGCATGCATGCACAAGCCCTTATGGACATGCACACACAGTTGTGCGTTCGTGAGATCTGTGGAGTGTGGAGGTTCGAATGTTAGATGAGCTCGGTGGCCTCAATAGAGCCGTGTCATGGGCGATAGCACTGCGCTAGGCTAACACTAGGCTACGCTACGCTAGCTGTGTTCTGCCACTCAGAGATGCACTCAAAGAGCCTCACTAAAACCCTCCCTGCTTCCCCTCAGGGAGGAGGTTTTGACTCCAAAGCAGCCATAAACTAAGACAGAGAGAGAAAACGCATTACGCGGTGAACGATGCGGCGTGCAGCGAGAGAGAGAGAGAGAGAGAGGGCTAGTGTGTGTTATCTACAGCCAGTCAACGTCAACACTTTGTTGTCACAACGATATGTGAGCCTAGCAGGCAGAGAGTGAGAGTGAGAGCGAGGAGGAAAAGAGAATAGGAGAGTGTGTGAGGTGTGCTGTCAGAGCTGTGTGATTTATAGAGTGTGCTGTCAGACTCCAGCTGCTGAACCAAAGTGTCAGGTTGAGAGAGACCCCTACCAGTGTCTGTGTGTTGAGAGAGAAAAAACCAGACGGAGAGAATGAGAGAGGAGACAACTTTTTAAAGGCCATATTCTACACTTCTGTAGCATTGTCCACTTGTAATGTTAGTGAAGCTTTCTTGAAATCAAAACACTAGCAATTTTGTTCTATAAGACACTGTCATACTCAGGTGTGACGACATAAACAATTTGTATGTTGACATCAAACATAGAAATAGGGTCTGATGTGAAACACAAAACAGCCAATCAGAACTATCAGGGGGTAGTCGTGGCCTAATGTTTAGGGAGTCGGGCTTGTAACCTGAAGGTTGCTGGTTCGATTCCTGCAGGAATTGAAGCACTCTCTCCACCTTTGATACCATGACTAAGGTGCCCTTGAGCAAGGCACTGAACCCCTAATTGCTCCCCGGGCGCTGGAGCAAGGCTGCCCACTGCTCCGGGTGTGTGTTCACTGTGTGTGTGTGCACTTGTTCACTACTCACTGCTGTGTGTGTGCACTTGGATGGGTTAAATGCAGAGCACCATTTCGAGTATGGGTCACCATACTTGACAATACGTCACGACTTAACTTAACTTAACTTAACAGTTCTTTCTGTTTGCTCACTCACACACACACACACACGTTTTTCCTTGTGGAACGTAAGGCATTTGACATTTAATATTTCATAATATTTAATACTCTAAACTTCCAAAATCAGTCTCTCCTCATCCATACATAATGATTAATATAAATTAAAAAGCAGTATATAGCATTTTACAGCGACTTGTCTAGTTAGAATTAAACAAACTTTTTGCTACTGTACCTTTAAGACTTTTCACAATACAGACAAAAAGTCTAAGACCATATTGAAAATCTGGGATTTAATTAATCTCATTTAAATCTAATATAAACCGTTACAGAACTTTGAAAAATGCAAATACATGAATTTAAATAAATTAATAAAGAAATATAATTTGTTTGTTTTGGCCTTAAAGACGGTTGAAATTTTTTGTCATGATTTATTCAGTCATGATTTATTCACCCACGTTGTTCCAAACACAAAGACAAAATTACAGGATTTTGAAATATATATTTTTAAATATATGAATAAAGAAATAAAAACAACAAATTTTTATCATTATTTAACCTCATGTCATTCCAAACCTGAATGACTTTCTTCTGCGGAACACAAAAGAATATATATTAAGAACGTTTGAACTGATTTTATCCATATAATGAAAGTCAATACAACACTAATTGACTTTCATTGAGACATTTTTCAAAATATCTTCTTCAGTGTTCCACAAAAAAATAAAGCCATACAGGTTTGGAACGGTATGAGGGAGTAAATAATGACAGAATCTTCCTTTCTGGGTGAACTTTTCCTTTAAGATACAGTCTTCTCATCTGTTATGCTATGTTAATGAGCGAGGCAAACAGAGTGAAGTATCCACAGTTCCCAAACCCTCCAGATCACAGCTGCGCTCAGTGTGCATGCGCGCGCGTTTGCGTCGAGCGTTGAGAGTGTCGAGCAGCGAGAGTCATCTCACCGACAGCGCTTAGACTCATACGTCACTGTCACAGCCACGACAGTTCCAGTCCCGAGCTGGCAACCCGCACGCGAGACAACAACACACACCACGCAGCGCGGAGCTGTAGCGCCACAGCACAACCCTGCTCAACTGTCATATCTGACTGGGGCATGTGCCGTACACACCCCCTCCTTCTTCTGTTGTCTTCACATTTTCATTTCAGCTCGCTTTCTCTCATGTTGCGTCTCAACATATCCTTCGCTCTGTCTGTGCGTTAAAGGAACAGGCTACCATGAGAGACGGATATGAGAAAACGCTTTATAGTGATCCCAGTGGACACATCTCTCTTTTTTTCCCCCTCACTCTTCCTTACCCCCTCCCTCTCTCCCTCTCATGCCAGTCCCCAAATTATTTAATTTAGCACAGACACCATATCTCCCTATGTGCCATCCCGCTGAAGTTCTCTCTCCCTCCACGTCCTCCTCCCTTCTTTCCTCCACTTTATAGATTGTTCCAAGCAGGGGTATTTCGTGACAGAATCAGGAGTGTGGGTGGGTTCGCTGGAAAATTTGCAAAAAGGCATTTACTTCATTTTTATCTCAACATAAACACGCACGTGCACGCTCGCGGCCCGAAACCGGTGTCCCACATTGTAATAAATGAATGCGAATGTGTTGATTTACTCTGAAGATTAGTGCCGCCCCATGGTGAGTGTTTTTGATTTGAATTCGCCAGGCCGGAGCTTTGTTTGAATCTCCGTCTCAGCAAGGGCAGAGCAACAAAACAAATGCAAACAGGTAAACAACTTAAACATGTCCCCTCCGATTCTAGTTTACTCCAATGCCCACCACCTGGAGAATTTCCATCGAAAACCGTGTGGCAATGTAAATCCGTAACACCATGACACACTTCTCACCCGCTCTCGTTTGGTACGCCAGCATAGTTAGATAGCCGAATACATTAGTGAACGGTTTCATTAGTTCATTATCAACTCTTGGCTAAGTTCCCGCTATACGCCCTATTCTCAATATCACGGCTCTAAAGCCATCAGAGACATCCGAGGCCTAGCATGTCAGAAGGCTCAGCGCGTGGCTGCAGACTCAGGGATGTCGTGGTCTTCGAGAGGGAGCTGTTCTAAACACAGGGCTCATAGCTTTAGCTGGAGACACTATACTGCAGTCCCCTGACAACCCCTCAACCAGCCAGCCAATCAGCAGCAGGTAAGGTGGATTTGAGGAGCTGTAGGCATGTGTGTGTGTGTTGGGGTTACGGCTCTGAAGAGAGCCCCCCAGATCCCCATTCTAATAACGTACACTGCCACTCCAGACGCAAGGGCAGCTGGGACACGCACACACACACTGGCACTAATAAAATTGAGCATCACAATAGAAACCTATATCAATATCTACAGCACACAAAAGCAGATTCATGGCACACCAGACAAACTCTCCACGTACATTATAAATCTAATATGACTCATAATGGAACAGATTCTATGGATGTTTTTAGAGCTTCTACACTTGTTAAAGCCTTGATTTGCTTAATGTGGGTTATATGAGTAAAAATGTGCCTGTATGTTCATATACTAATAATAAATCTAGTTTAAGGAGGATTTTATGTTTTCTGAAGAAAATGTCTGTGGTGATTTTAAACCGAGTGTTTTGTGGCTAAAGTGTTCTTAGTGGCTTTTTTAATGTATTGCAGTGAGGTTCTGTGTTCTAGGTGATAACTGCCACAAACCAAAAATTATATTCTATATTTTGGTTCTCTGCTTTCTTAATTCTATGGGATTTTTACATTTTTGTCATCTACCATGCAAAAATTGCCCAATTGGTTTACAAATTATAATAATTGCATTTTTATTTTTGCCTACATTTTAAATACACTACTCAAAAGTTTGGTGTCTGTAAGATTTTTTAAATCTTAAAAAAAGAAAGAAGTCTCTTATGCTCAACAAGGTTGCATTTATTTGATCAAAATACAGCATTACAGTAATATTATGAAATATTACTATTAAAAATAAATTTGTTCTATTTTAATATATTTTGTAATTTATAATTTTCAGCAGGCATTACCATAGCCTTCAATGTCACATGAGCCATCAGAAATCATTCTAATATGCTGATTTGGTGCTCAAGAAACATTTCTTATTATTATCAATGTTGGAAACAGTTCCTTTTTCCTCCACCTCTGTGAAAAACGGAAAGTGTGAGAGAAAGCGAGTGCGTGTGTACGCCCTGATGAACGCCGCCCCCTTACATCACTCCACTCAGCGCTGTATGAGAACTCACAGCCCTCAAATATTCAACACTTTCGCAATGTCAAGGGGGGACAAGGAGGCATCAACAAACAAACAAGTGCAAAGACCCCCCTCCTTCCTTTATTCACACACACACACTCACTCACCCATCCATCCATCCAAACTGCTGAGTACGGTTAAATATTAACCAGCGCTAAAGGAAACACCGTACACCCACGTGCGCACACACATGCCAGCGGGGAAGGGATACAGGGCGTGGGGGGAATGCGGCGCCCCCTGGAGGGCTCAATCAGAACCGGCAGTGTGTAAAAATGAGGCGCGCTGTCAGAGAGTGACAGCAGTGCCTATGGAAGGGCCGAAGGGTGGGCGGTTGGGAGTTCACCTGGGGAAACAAAATAACAACTGAAAGAAAATCTACACACACACACACACACACACTCACTCACACAAAAAGTCTCTGAAGTTTCTAACAAAGGAGTGGAGGATCCAGCAGAGTAGGTCTAGCTGCGCTGATCGGGGCGAAGCATCACTTATTTACCAGCTTACATCTGCACTATTTATGGGGCACCAGGGAGAGGCAGAAAGGAAAGAGGGAGACGGAGAGAGAGGGGTGGGTGGGGGCAACACAGAGGGGCTAAAATATGCATGGGGGCTGGCTCTTCTGGGAGCCAGAAAAAAGAAAATGGAAAAGGGAGAAAGAATGAGAGACATAAAAAGGCGAATGAGAGAGAGAGAGAGAGAGAGAGAGAGAGAGAGAGTTGGAAACAGTTTGAGGAAGGGAGGGAGTTGGTGGGAGTGCGAACGAGAGAAAGAATTAGAGACAAGATAAAGGATGGAAGCAAAGTTTGCCATAAGGGAGAGGGGGATGATACAGTAACGTGTCTTGTGAAGGCTCATGGGAAGACGAGGATTAACTCAGAGTGGGGCCGCACTGGGAGGGCATGCTGGGTAGGGCACATAGGCCATGCCAGTCCATCCATTCAGTCTTGTTAACAACATACACACACGTTCAAGTCTCATTTCACCTGGGCAGGAGCGGGGTAAAACCCGGCACGGAGCTGTCCGTGCGGCTGACTGCTCTATTCCTCACCTCCGTCACCACTCAGGTGGGCCCGGAGTGGATGCGGGGGACGGAGCGGATGGGAGTGATGCAGTGGGCCCGCTGAGCCATGGGCTGGTGCGAGTATCTCGGTTGGCCGGCCTCAGGGTGAGGCAGACAGTGACCGACAGGGTCCAGCGCTCCCCCTGCTGCTAAATGGACTGACCGGCCATATGCCCAGCGCCGCCGGCCTTATATCACTGTCACGCCGCGGCCGGGGGCTCACGTGGAGGGGTGGGGTGTTTGAACCATGCAGGAGATTTAGGTCACACCCCCCAAGCCCCTAAAATATTAAGTCATGGACCTGAGTAAGCTATTAACCTCACACCCTGCTACTTATAAAGACCCACCCACCAACACACACAGGCGGGCGCTGGAGGGGGCTGCAGGGATGGTGGCCCATAGCTCACAAAGATGAATGTAACTTGGTCTAGGGCAGGATGCAGCTGACCCCAGCGGCCCATGGCAGCCACTGTGGGCTGAGTTATTCACAGTCCTGCCCCTACTCAATCTGTCTGCCCCATAATCAGCACAGAGAGAGAGAGAAACCGAGAGAGAAGCACTGACCTAGCAACAGTACATTAAGATTATTGTTAAGTTCTTAGTGGACACATTTTGCATTTTATATCTGGATTATTTGACACTTAAGAGAAGAAATGGGATTAGGAAATGTTGAATGCGAGTCAGATTCAAACACACATCTAAAGGTCTGCTACTCTGACAGGACATGGAAAGCTGTCAAGCTTTGGGTCAGATTTCATGAAACATGCACCAACTTCTAGACTCCTACAGCAATCTCTATCCACAGATTCCAACAGAAGTGACAGGATTTTGGCCAAGAAATATCTCACAGCAACTGTAAATATGACTGCACCTTATTGCAAACTAAAGAGAGTGCTCATAAGGGTCACAATTTTGTTGATTTAGCCTATCAAAATTGCGATTCTTTAACCATTATATTTGGTCCACTCTAATACTCAATACTCTAATCCAAGAACAATCAAGAAAAACTTCAAAAATGGCCTGATACTATCAGAGTGTAAGGTTGCACCACTACAGACAAGTCCCTAAAGGAGAATCAACCAGTTAGCAGTAACTTTTTTAACCAGTGCATTTAGTTCTAGTCCTTTAGAAGGGACTGCGTGGGAAGAATGTGTGTGTGTGTGAGAAAGATTTAAATTCTGCCTGGCCCTTAGGCTTGGCTGAGATGTCTGCATTTGAGTTGGTGCTTAAATTGATACTATTTTTCACCTCACAGCTCTGTGATATCTCCAGCTAAACTTGAGTCAGCAGATGTGTCTCACTGCTCTGCCATGTCTGCATCCGCTGGGAATCATTACCACGGGTCAGGAACATCCAGAGGTGCTTAAAACCAAACCACAGCCACAGAATGTCTGTATTTCTATACAAAAACATCTTTTGGTTGGGCAATGAAGACACAAAACTCCTGCCCAAAAAAGAACAAAACTACACTGTGGTTCCAAAGAATGTCAATAAGGAGTATTTAAATGCGTCAAAAAATTAGAGATTTCTTAAAGTGTGTTTACACTGACAGTGATTAGCATGGACAAACTGACCAGAAGTAAATTATTTTTAAAAGGAGGTGATTTTGAGAGGCTACGTAATAGCAATAGCAAACATTGCCAGTGCAACAAAGTTGAACAGGAATAAATAGTTGTCAGTGAAAACGCACATCAAGGTATACAGTCATGTCAAAAGGAAAGGGACTTCGGGTGCCACAGCGTCAAGAAGGAAAGTTATAACAAAAAGTGCACAGAGTGTGGCAGCACTTTGGAAACGTGTGTGGCAGCGCTTACTCGCTAAAGTCTATATGTGTGTGAGTGTGTCAGTCTCTGAGTGGAAGGGTTCAGGGCCTCCCTCAGGGAACTCAGATAAAGGCTTCAGTAAAAGAGAGAGAGACTATATCTATCACAGTAGAACAGACAGAAAGAGAAACAGATACAAAGAGAAAAAGAAAGAGAATGGAAGAGGGAAAGAGAGAAAGAAAGAAACAGAGACTCATCCAGAAAGAAATAATGTCAAGTGGACAAAGTGTGTTATTGTTACAGTAGGCAAACGGCTTTTGATGAGCTGTCAGACATCAGATTGTGCTGTGAACTTGAGCGTGAACCTGTAGGGCATACAGTTGTCTGTACAATATCTCTAACTGCTCAAGGCCATCTGAACTGTGATTAGTGTATATTCTTTCAAATACTATATATATATATATATATATATAAAATGTTCAGTGGTGCAGTGGTTCTTAACTGGTTTTGTTTGATTTTACACTGGATGTGACCCAACAAAGTACCAAAAGAGTTCAAGAAAATGTAGTAAAAGTAAACAAAATGCCTTTAAAATAAAAATAATAAATGTTAATATTTCATATTATGAAGGGTATTAGCCCAAAACTATGCAAAATTATTTATTATATTAATAAATATTAATTATCCATAATTAAAATTATACGGGGTAGAAAATACTATAAAAAAGTTTGAATGAATAATTTTTCTCCCCAAAACCAGTTTTAAGCTGACAAGCACTGTACTAGTCTCTCTCTCTGTGTGCGTGTGTGTACCGGTATATATGGTTTATGAGGACACAAATGTGTATAATGACATGGGTACTACAACGTAAACATGGTTTATGAGGACACTTCCTGTGTCCCCATAAAACAAAAGGGTAAAAAAAAAAAATATACAAAACGGTGTTTTATGAAATTCAAAAATTGCCAGTAGTTTCCTGTAAGGGGTAGGTTTTGGTGTAGGGTTTTTGTAGGGCGATAGAAAATACAGTTTGTACAGTATAAAAACCATTATGCCTATGGAGAGTCCCCGTAAACCACAAATTCAAGTATGTGTGTGTGTGTGTGTGTGTGTGTAAGTACACAATGTCTATGAATGGCAATCTGTTTTTGTACATGCATTGCAAATGTGAGTGAGAGTGGGCCCGGGACAGCATTCCCAGTTGTCTGCCCTGACAAAGCACGCACATGTGTGTGTGTTTGTGTGTGTGTGGATGAATGTGAGTTCCAGCAGTCACAGCAGGTGGTGTGATTGATTTGCAGAGTAATGGGTCTAATCGTTACTGGCTTGAGGATGCACCTTGTTTTCTCCTTTAATTCCCTTATTAGCTGTGATCTGTGTCACATCTGTGTCTATCAGGGCTAACTGAGATCGACTACAGAATCCCACTATATTCCAAACATCACAAAGCAGACACACATTTTGCTACTACAAGGAGTTTCATTGCACATATGACACATAAAATATGATCAGAAAACCTTAAAATACGAACATTGGAAGTTCTTACATGGCTTTCTGGAATACTTCATTCTGATTGGTCAAATAAGGTCTGACAGATTTCCTACATACAGTGGTTGTTCTAGATTCATGTTTTTCTTATCACTTCTTGTGTAACAATGTGGGCTTTACACCAAATTGTAGGAGCGATATTTAAAAAAAAAAAAAAAGAAAAGAAAATCACAGCTGTTAACACATATTAAACATCCTCAACCACCATTGCCGGGTCTTGTAAAAGTGAATTTTGGACTTAGTCCAGAAAGTCATGAATGTTCACCTGCTTTTGTTGCACTGCCATGTGCTTCTGCATTACTCACCTGGAGCTCAGTTTGGAAGAAGAACTTCTGCGGACACTGGGAGCAGTCGTATATCTTGTCCTCCTGTCCGTGGACGGCAAAGATGTGCTGCTGCAGCTTATTGGCCTGAACAAACACTGGGGGGAAAAGGACAGAAGGGAAACAGCAGTCAAACGATTGGCCGAAACGCTTTACCCAAGAGTGTACAGTGAATTGGCTGTGAAAATAGCTGATTCGATTAAGAACTAATCCTGAGCGAGGAATTAAAAAAAAAAAAACAGAAAGAATAATCCATGACTACCAACTTTCACGCTTTGGGTAGGAGAGGGAGAATAAAAATAATGAATTTTTTGGATTTGAGACAATGTGTCGGCACTGAGGATAGAGGAAGGGGGAGGGGGCGTTCTCAAATGAAAAGCTCTCAAACTCTCTTTATCGGAGAGCAGGGGATGACAGCCGGAGATGGAGGGAGAGACAGAGACAGACTAAAGTATCCCCACCAGACCTTGTGATATTTATCAATAAATCATTCCTCTTTCCTCGGGTTTTTAAATTCCGTTCGTGTATTTTTTTTTTTTTTTTGTTTCAGTAAACTTAAGTTTGCTGTGTGTGGAGACTATGAATTATTGAGCGTCCCTGGAGGAGAAGGCATCCGCTTACTTATTCATGAGCCACACAGGAATAGTGTTAAAGTTTAAAAGAGGACTGCGTACCTGTAAGGGAGGAAAGGGGGAAGAGAACGTGGTGTAGCCAAACAACTCGGTAAAGGTGAAAGAAAGACGGAGAACTAATCCGCAAGGAGGAAGAGAGAGAGGGAGACAAAGGGACGGACAAGGCAAAAGAACAAATGATTTGATCAGAGGGATGGAGGGAAGGACGAATAGAGAAGCAAAAGGGAGTGTACAGTGAATTTGGAAGGAGCTGGAACTGGGAGAGGAGTAATAAAGAATGGGTGAGGGAAGAAAAAGATGAATCGAATAAAAAACCAGTGCGAAATTATCTGGAGAATGGCGTGTTGCAGTGCTGGGGACAATATGGCCTCCAACACCAGTCTTTAATGTTGACAAGCTCAAGTAATGATTTCTGATTCCCAAAGGTTAGCTGACAAACAGTCCAAAGTGACTTTCAAACTTAGTGTGAGGAGACACACACACTGGGCCTGTTTAACTAAATGCACACGTACACGGAGGGTCCCACCCTGGAGAGCTAGAGCGGATTACACTGCCTTTCTATAAACCTGCCCTTTATTCTCTGACCTCTCCTCTCCTGAACACACACACACCGATCTTCTCACCTCAAAGACATTCAGCATGACAACTGGCCTACACAAAAAGCTAGCAGTTTGTATGTGAAACTTTACAGCGTACAAAATGGCCATTATGATTTGATTTGGGCTCTTGTTTGTCTATTCTACCGAGATGCCTTCTGGTCCACTGAAAGTGGAATGTCTGACAGGGGCTCGATCTGCCCAGGGGTCATGAGTCCCACCAGGCATCACAGCGGGGAGATCAGCTCTCATTAGCTTTAGCATCAGCTCAGCAGGTCGCCTGCACGAACCGCAGCCTCCTGTCTTGGCCACGTTGAACTTTATTAACCATTGTGTGCTTCTGCATAAGAGTGTGTCATAATATCTCTCTTCTGTCTCAGGTCTAGTGAAACTGATATTTATTTGTATAATGTAGTGTGTACATGTACAGTAAACGTGTATATTTTGATCATATATGCATTTCAGAAGCCATAAGCTAATCCGTGTTCTCAAAGTGAGTCCATGCCTGGTCTTCTCACTCACCAGGATGAACAATGAATTTAATAGTTAATTCAGTTCAATTAGCAGGACAAGGAGGAGAAATGGAGCAGAGGAATGGAGGGGAGAGAGAGGGGGTGAGTGGTGGCAATGAGGATAAGATTGAGAGAAGGGGAGAAAAAGAGAGAGAAGAGACGAGAAAACTATGAGAAAAGAGACAGGATGAAACAGAACATGAAAACAATAATGAAATAGATGAGACAAAATGAGATGAGAAAAGCAAAAAAGAAGGGAACTGAAAAGACTAAAAATAAAGAAATGAGGCCGAAAGAAAAGAGAAATGAGATGAGGAAAAACAGACGAGAAAACGTGATCAGAAAGGAAGAGAAGGCAGAAAACTAAAAAAAGAGAGAACAAGATGAGAATGAGAAAACAAGTGTGAAGAAGAGAATGGAAGACTAAAAGTAGAGAAGAGAAGAGAAGAGAAGAGAAGAGAAGAGAAGAGAAGAGAAGAGAAGAGAAGAGAAGAGAAGAGAAGAGAAGAGAAGAGAAGAGAAAAACAAACTAAAAGAAAGGAAATAAGACAAAAAGAGACAAGACGACAAAACAGGTTAGATCAGATAAATACCTGGGAAAAAATGAAATGAGATGAAAAAGAGAAGAAAAAACAAAAAAATGAAATGAGACAAGAAGAGAAGACAACAGTTACGATGAGATGAAAAACTAGTTGACATGAGGACTGAGACAAGACTAGGCGTGAAAAGAGAAGCAGAAAAGAAAAGAAAAAGATAGAACAAGTAGAGAGACAAGAAGCAAAGAGATGACAAAAAAGTAGACACTTTTGCATATAATCCTACATGAGGGAATGTGCTAAATGGTGCTTAATTGGCTGCAGTTGGCCACATGCATGACCATGTGACCGTACACTGTGTGAAGTTACCCTCTCATCACTGGCAGTGTGTATCCCCCCCACCTCCCCCACACTCTTTGACTGCCCCTGACCCTTCGACCTCAACCCCACCAACCCCCTGGGCTGGACCCCTCACCTGTAAAGCAGACGGGACACTTGAAGGTGCCTCCCATGCCCTCGAAGCTGTGCTCGATCAGGTGACACAGGAGCTTGGCCGGAGAGTCAAACATCTGGTTACACAGCTTGCACTCATGATTGATGCCTTCCTCTGCAACACAAGAGCACGATACAACAGGTTACACACACCAGCAGGGTCAGACAGAGAGAATGAGAGACAGAGAGACACAGACACATGCTGCCAAAAGACAAGGCACGACATTTTTACACATTAACCGTCTGCGAGGGCGTCTCGTAAGCAAACGGTCGAAGTCTTTTCGCGCGAACGGGGTCATTTTTCTGTTTCTTCCCGTCCTTGCACATCATTTGTGGTCCCAGGCTTATAATCTTCAGCTCTGGACAGTATGACCACCCGTCCCATCCCTCCTCCCCCTCCTCTGCCCAGTGCCGTCTCTTTCCCGGCCGGTAATTGCCTGCTGCCCCCCCAGTGCTGCAGGCTCTGTGCCCTCCCTCTGCCCGCTGCTCTATTTTAAGCCTGCCTGAGTGACATCAGTGCCGCCCCCTGCTGGTGTGGGACAGATGAAAGGTGGGCGTCGTGTCCTGGCTGGACGCCTCTGCTCTCGTCTTATCACCCACCCGCCACACAGGCCTGAGCCCAGCCCGCCTGCCTGCGCTCCATCAGACACCCACCGCCGGACTCCCACCCCGATCCCCCGAACCCCTAACTGAGCCCTGGGGTACGGTAGACGCCGACACAGACCCCCATCTTCCCAAAGCGTCCAGCACCCCGCCGGCCCATGCAGACAGGCCCGAAGAGTCCCGCTGCTGAGCTACGGGGTGCGCGGAGGGTTAATAAAGTCTTCAATCATATATCCCCACCATCACCCTGACCTCCACCTCCCACCCCTCCCTTCCAAAAGCCACCTCCGCCGATTCCAATCTCCGCTCCGTCTCAAAGGCCCACACAAGGGTGCTCTAATCCCCGTTTGAAAGGAGCAGGAGGAGAGGTGGAGGGGGCAGCGAGAGTGAAGGGGGGGATTGGCAAGGGCACCGCTTTGGTCTGTCCTCCCCCACTGCCTCCTAAAAGACATTGCGTTCGGGAGGGGTGGAGGATTCCTTTCTGGGAGAATGAAAGCAGCGGCGGACAGAGGTTATGACTGAGTTTAATATGTCAAATGCCTTTTTGGAGGAAAATCTGCTCTAGTTCGGGGGGCAGAGGTTTGAATGAGACCAGATCATCTCGAGATACAAGACAGAATCCGTTTTGCGGATGCAGACTGAACGAATGCTACGCACAAGGATAGGGATGAGAGGGATACAATACCAAGTGAAAAATTGATTATTTTCTGGGAGGATGAAAGCATCAGCGGACAGAGGTTATGACTAGGTTTAGTGTGTCAAATGCTTTTGGAGCTAAATCTGAAATATAATAGTTAAGGGAATGTTTTGTATGAGAGAAGATCTAGTGCACGGCTGTGAATGAGGCAAATACTATGCACACAGACAGAGAAAAGAGGGAAGCAAGACCAAAGTGAACGCACTGCAAAAAATTATATTCTTTATAAGCATTTTTGACTTTTTTTTCAGTTAAAATATCTAAAAACATTTTAGATAAGATTTACTTGAATCTCAAAACTAGTGGAGATTTTTCTGGAAAAGACATTTGACATACTAAAGCTAGTCACACTGCAAAAACTTACTACTTAATGAGATTTTAATGAGTGGTTTTTGACTTGTTTTCCACTTAAAAGATGTAAAAACTCTTGAAACAAGACATTTACTTGAGGAGCACCACTGTATTAGATATCGAGAGAATATATCTTGAATGTAAGTGCATTTTGTTCATCCACATTTTAAGTATTAAAACAAGTGACATCTTTTTTTACCAGTGTACAAAATACAGTTATATTAAAAGTACTGAAGTAAATGCATCTTTGTGGATGCAGATGAACTGAATGAACCGCACACAGAGAAAAGCAAGCCCAAAACCAAGGAAAGGTAAAGGAAGAGGATTCCTTTCTGGGAGAGAGGAAGCGGTGACAGACAGAGGTTATAACCGGGTTTAGTATATCAAATGCCCTTCTGAGGGAGGATCTACACTGAAAAAAAAAACGAGACTACATCCGTTCCGCGGATACGGACGGACCAAACGATATGCACACGGACAGAAACGAGAGGGAAGCTAGACCAAAGTGAAAAATTGGGTAAAATGAGAGAAAGAGAGTTAGAGGAAGAGAATTCTGCTAAAGAAAGCAGAAAGCAAAGGGATAATTGGGCTGTCCAACACAAAGTAATGGTAGCCAAGGGGCCTGTGAGCATGTGTGTTTCTGCATGCGTGTGTGTGTGTGCACTAAAAGTAAGCCTCTCTCTGAGAGAACTGCAGTTGATCAGTAAGTACGGAACATGCTCCATCATCTATTTTCCAGTCTGCGCAGAAACACTAAGCTCTCCACTTCATTGTGTGTATGTGTGTGTATGTGTTTCTATATGAGAGAGTGATGGGGCTACGTTGGGATTACAGTTGCTTGTTACTGCAAACCAGACTAGTGCTGTCAGGGAGAGCATTTGATCAGTGAGGCTGACACAAAGGTCTCAGAGAGGGGGACTGCAGTGTGCTAGGGGAGCCATCACACCACTAAAGAGGAGAAGACAGACGTGTAGAGTGCAGCAGAGGGCCTAGGAAGTGCATGACAACAACACGCTCTTTCATAACTGAAACTAACTGGGGGTTAAAAAAAGAACAAAAGGACTTTACAAGCACTGCGACACATCGTGAAAGGCAAACCGAAGAGATTTCAGAATTCCTTCCCTTCATCTCAGAAAGCATTGATGCTTGGCATGTTGTGTGTATATGTACACAGTGCCGTTTGCATGTCGCCACGTAAAAAGCTTGATTGAAAGCAGCCGATTTCTTTCCTTTATCTGAAATATGATTATGAGAGGGGTTAAACGATTTAAATGCCGTCCACCCTTACTCCTAAAAGATTTTCACCCTATGTACATCACTTATTAGAGCCTGTGCTAAGTAAAGCAGGAAAGGAGGAACAGGAGGGAAAATAGAGATATAAGAGCAGCTAGAGGCAGGGATGTGTGTCTGAGAGAATATTTAACTGGAATTGAGAGGGAAAGAACAAGAAGAAGAAAAAAAGAAAACTGGCCGCCTCTAAAGGTATGCAGCATCTTAATTGAGAAACGGCATGAAGCCGCCACACATTCGCAGAATCACTGATGAGGGCTTTCCAGGACATCGATAGAGGGAGGGAGGCGGAGAGGGAGCGCGAGAGAGAAACGGCAAGAGGATCGAATCAAGAAAACAGCAATCGCGCAAACAGATAGGTGGAAAGCAAATGAGTAAAGGACGTATTCATGTGGTATTCCAGGTTGTTATTCCACCGACTGAACAGGCCGACTCTCCTTGCTGCTGCACCTCTGCAGTGGCTGCTGCTGCAAAGCTTGGCCAATGTGCTTCCAGCTAATTGACCAGGGGGAGCCAGGTGGCGCCCTGGCCTGTGCCGTTCCTCTGGGACGGGCCCATCTATATGAGAGTGCCTCCCTCCTTCCATCTTGCTCTCTCTCTCTCTCTCTCTCTCTACCCATCACCCCCTGTAGCGTGCACTGGCACACAAATGAGCTGTGTAGATGGGAGCTGCACATCCCATGTGGCTCGGCACCTCTCGCCTGGCCCTGAGGCCCGCGGCCCCGGCCCCCGGATTGATGGCCCGAGCGGTAGAGAGGCAGAGCGGGAGAGCTGTGGGAGAGGAGGGGAAGGAGGGGAGCGAGCTGGGGCGAAAGGGGGTGGAGGTAGCGGGCTTCTCTAGGGGGCGAGCTCAAGGTGTGTTGCCATGGCAACTCAGAGAGGGAGAGCAGGGAGAAGCGGCGGCGTGCTGAGCTTGACCCGTGCTGGTGGGGGTGGCAATGTGGGCCAAAACCGAGTGCACACACACACACACTCCTACTGCAGGGCTAGGGGGGTCTCGAGAGCTCTTGCTTCCTACTCTTTCTTTTCTTTCTTTCTTTCTTTCTTACACACAAACAGCGAGTGCTGCATTGCTGAAACAATCCCAGGAGCCATCTCTCTACTTTCACACCATACACGCACACAGTGACTCACTCCGCAACGTCTCCTTTATACAACTTTCATTCATGCCCGAAAAGTTCAACCCAGACCTCGTTGACTCGACAAAACATACACACGGCCCGACGGCGATGCTGAGAGCAAAGTGGGGGACACGACTAACTCATCCGTGTTCTTTCCTGGCTGTCGGTCTGATTCACACGTTTCCTATTATCTGCAGCAAATATTTCCGGAACGCTCTCTCTCCCGCTCTCTCTTTATCTGGCTGCCAAACGGGATGGAGTCTCCGGCTCCAGATATTTTTGGCAAACGTGGACGGCATATGGAGTTGACCAGCTTGGAATCTCCTATCAGATTACATAACAGTAGGACGCTGGATCCCTCTACCCTGCAGAAACCGACCTTCATGCAAACAAGCAAACAAACAAACTCTCCATCCAAAGCGCAAGCCACCTCTTCGCTCATCTACTTCCTCCATTGCCGTTGTGTGCATCTTAACTCGTGGTGCGTCCTTGCTTATTCGCCGCCGTCTACCCTGCTGGTGTGGTTGTCTTGTTGACTCAGGCTGGTGCACGGATGAGTGTGGTAAATTTCTACCAACTGTGGCTATTGACTCAGAGCTTAAGCGAGCCATTGAGACCCATGGTCCTCAATAAAGTGACAAAACTGAACTTCACATTTAAACCTGGTACCGTGTATATGACTATAAACACAAGTATGAAAATGTGAAGGTAAATGTTTGGCAAACACATTTACATGCATTTTTGCATTTCTATAGCGGTAACAAACTTCACTACTCAAGAAGGAGACAAAGTTACTATCAAATGTCTGTGTCTTTAAAAATGTATATGTCTTTATTTAGGTAAATATCTATAAATGTGTCAATATTTTAATGAACTTAAACTTGCTAATCAAGATTCTCTTTGAATTGTTGCTTTGTGTGCCATTCAGAACTGAATTGGGAATGCCTTTTAAATTCAAATTCAATTCCTGATTTTGATATAAGGTTGCCAACAGAATATAGAAATCAAATGTCATAATTCAAATTAATTTAAATGAAATAACTGTAATTTTAACTAGAAACGCAAAGTTTATTTAAGAAATGTTAAATGATTGCTTCAAAGTTTTTTTTAGATAGATAGAATGATGGATGGATGGATGGAAAGAAGTCTGCATTTATGTACAGTGTGTTTCAGGTTTAAGGGTTAATCTTACTGGGAGGTCTTGTCAATATCACACTCTTCATTATGACTGCTGCTTCAGGTCTCTGGCGGCAGAGAATCAAATTATCTTTCCAAAGACTGATTATGCCTTGTTACTACCAGGATGCTCTCATCCAGAGAACTTCATTACCCATAATGCACTATAGGAGCAGCTGCACAAGTCTCGCATTCATCTCAACCAATGAATTGCCCCTATAATAAACCAGCCACATACTCTTCCAATAAAAGTGCTCTGTTCTTAACAAGAGCCACCCTCCTAATTTCTTTTCCACCAATCAGTACGTGTCAGCAGGTCTAACCCCCTATGAGGCAGGCTGGTCTGGCTGCAGTGTTGATGGCCACCCAGTGCTCCCACTGAGGCAGCGCTCTCTCATTTCCAGCACACACAGATAAAAAGACTGCACACTGTGCTGCAGATAGAGTCTGCAATCAAAACAGAGCTCAAATCATGGATAAAACATGCATGTTTACCGCATACAGACCTTGCAATGCCTGAAAAATGGAACAAGACGGTTTTGATCGAGGCTTTTTCACGGCTTAAACACCTGCAAGTGAATTAACCGAATTACGAAAAATTAATGTGTGTGACTCTTTTGCCAGGGCAAATTATATGCGTGCCCATGCATCCATACACACGCAAACAGTAACCCACCCACATCCTCTTGTACATACAAACCACCCTCGACCTCACAGTCATACACACTTGAGGACCTGATTGTTAGCGTGTAATATATGCACAGCTATTTGTGTTTTGAATGTTAATTGAATGCTGGAAAGTGCCGGTGGGGGAATAGTTCTAATCAGCATACCAATAAACCCTTCACATGATAAAGTCTTTATAAGAAGCACTTACTCCCATGGCCTCCATATACCTCAACAGTCACTGTACTCCTCCTTCTCTCTCCCTCACCCATCTCTTTCCTATCATCCGTGTGTCCTCGAACCTTCTTAGATGGCGTGAATGCAAAACAGCCACGTTACAACTGAATCCAACACGTGTGACCATATGCTTCAGTGATTAAATAATAGTAAATCTAGACTATAAAAACAAGGAAAGAGAGGCATGTGATGCAAATGCATGAGTCGCCATGGTAACACAAAGGCATGAATAATACGCTCAATGAAGAATTATTACCCATGTAATAAACTCCTCAGAACAGCCAGGTGACTTGGCCAGGGCCTTGTTAAAAGCAAGAGAGACGAAGCAACATGTAGAAGACACAAATCTATATTTCAAGGTCAAAGTGAGCCGTAACTCCTTTGCCAACTGCAAACTTTTATTGGAAGTGGACACACGCGTGAGTGCGCCTGCGCTCGCACAGCCCCAGATTGCTAATTGCAGTATAGAGGGTAATTATGGCTCTGGTGAGTGGTCAGCAGAGTATGTGCTGGCCAGTGATGTTGGCCGGACCTGGTCTTTGTGGGGTCTTATTGAATTTGAGGCCTGGTGCAGTGAATTTGGAGTTGGCTGAGCTGTTAGTCGGCTGCACACACACTGTCTGTCTCTCTCTAATGCTGCAATCTGCCACACGACTTTCCGAAGACATGACGGGTTGCTTTCGAACACAATGAGCTGCCAGAGGACGCAGCTGCCTTTACTATTACAAACACACAATGGTCACATTCAGCAAAGTATACACAACAGTCCTCTAAAAGGGACGATATGGCTCTGTAAACAGTAAGCGTTTATGCTCTTTGTGTGCATATGCATGTGTTCATCTGTGTATATATATATTTATATAATATATGTATGCACGTGCGCATTTAATCCACGCCCCTGGGTGCGCCAGGGGCTTTTTATCCACGCAAGATCTCCCAAATGCAGCTCAAAAGCAATATCCATGAACCATTCCACCACAATTGCTCATTGTCGGTTTGGCCCTTTGGGACACGGCGGATTCCTGGGACTTCATTTCTGTCCTCCCCCCTCTCGTTCAACCCATTGAACCCAAAACCATATCAGCTGTATAGAAAAACAATCAACAAAGAATACCTCTATCACATGGACATTCGAACCACATCCTATACTTCCGAAACAGGTCGCCTGAGCCTACCATCCACTTCCACGTTCCCTTAGCTTTCATCTGTCTCCTGTTTCTTTTTTCTGCATTAGGACACGTCTACATCTTTGGTTGGCTGGTTGTGAATTATCTGCTCACTAAGGAAGGGGGAAAAATTCTGAGCAAATATGAGGAAGCAGCAGGACGCTAATAATGCACCTCCAGCTGTTCAAGTTAACCTGCAAATGTGTCCATCTGTACCTCCAGAGAAAGAGGGAGACAGAGAGAGAGAGAAAGATGAAATGCAAGAGAGGATAGAGAGGGAGGGAGTTATACAAATGAAAAGAGATTGAAAGGATAAATGCGCTCCCATGAAAAAAAACAACGATGGAGGTGGAAATAAAATGGTGGATATTTTGAAACAACTAAGAAAAGGGGGACAGTTAGATTGAAGGGAAGAGAGAGAGAGAGGGAGAGAGGGAGAGAGAAAGAGAGAGGGGTCCTGGCAGTAAGCCGGCTCTATGTGGATGATTGTGAGCAGTTGGAGTGACCTTGCTGCGTCTGGACCGTCCCCGCCCCCTGCCCTGCGTCCGACTGTGCCCTGCCTTTGGACCCTCACCCAGGGCCAAAACACACACACTGCTATCCTGCTGGGGCCTCTAGGGAACATAGGCACCGTGAACATATCATATTAAACTAACACACACACTTAATATCTCACTAAATAACGCTTGCACATATGCACAAATCACACATTTAATGAAGACACTACATCATTTGTAGGTCATGTGTATGAACCTCTGCCAAAAGCTCCCATGGACGCCCCCTCCTCTCCCTTCCATCACAATCTTTCCTCTCGCTGTTCTCAGTTGGTGCGTCTATAGACTCTTCCTCTGTAAATACTGTCATATCAAAGATCTTCAGTGGCTGTTTTATGTGGATGTTTACAAACTGATCTGAGACACATCATCAGCACCGATGATCAGAGAGCCGAGACTGTTAGGGGAGTTCATTGAAAAGAGAAGAGCTGCGGTTCCCTACATATCTGCACGTATCTGTGGGGGAGAGAGGGGAACGCTCGAGCGCAGCGACAAAGGGGAAGAATGGAGGACGGTGATGGAGAAGTGCAGAAATCCAGGTTATCAGAGCTGGTAAGAGTGTGATAAATGTAATTAAGGGATTAGATTAGTCACATCCGCTCGATCCGCTCACCTACAAGGGTGCAAAAACAAGTCTTTTTTGCAAGACTTTTTAATTAAAAGTGAACACCGTTGTTTCTATGCCACTAGCGGCACCAGTGGAATTGCCAAAACATGAGTTTCTAAACAGGTTTCGCAAAACACTCCTGCCGCCCCCTCTCCGCTGCCTGACACTATAGTGAACTCATAAAATGCACAGAAACTAATTTATAATTAAAGAATTGTCTGTGAATTTGACTAGAATTTGCCTCACATCGCATGAAACTGAACTGGAAAATTGAAGTGGAATGGCAGGAAGAGGAATTTACTGAATTGTAGGTAATCGATCAATCAGTCTACCTGCCTGTCCATTCAGCTGGAATTTAAATGTTCTACCATCATTTTTAAGCTTTTATACGAATATTTAAAATAAAATATTTCTGGCTGTTTAATATTTATATTTCATTTTCCATTTTTAGTTGTAGTTCCTTATATTTTATTTCTCATTAGCAATTGTGCATTATGTTTGGTACCTCAAATTCAATTCAAAATAAGACACTAAATTCTCAAATGATGGTCACATGATGTAGATTTCCTGTAACAAACCCTTTTGTTCTTCCTCTATGACACAATTAGTTTTAAAATCAATGGAGTCGCAGCATTCTCTGACGTAGCGTAAACTCTCGTCCTGCTCAAAACGCCAAGTTTTGTTTACACTCTCTAAAATGTCAGTCTACAAATTGTTTACTACATATCTCCACTTGTTAAACTGGGATAGAAGAAAGTATTTTAACATCGAAAAAATAATACATACATAACCTTGTTCATTACTGCGTTTCCTCAAATCATGTGCAGGAGCCGTGTTTGCGTCTCAAATGACTGTTCTCTCCCCTGTGCAGGGCGCTGCCTTTGATGTGACTTAATGGAAAGGTTTCTTTCTGCAGATTAGGGAATAGGGAACGACTGAGCAGTTTGAAAGAAGGCCCATCTTCCCTCAGGACTGCAACATGCTCTATGCCTGCATGATATCTTCTCTGCATGCCACTTCCTCTGAGCCTTCATCTCCCAGCATGCCTTGCCCAGCTCCTCTGAGTCTAAATCTCCCAGCATGCTTCTCCCCCACCTACCCCACCCACAGAGACTGGCCAGGCCATAGTGCACCTGTGAGTTACCATGGTTACCCAAACCGTGTATTTTGTGATGCTAGTATCACATACTCATATACAAACAAATCAATAAATAATGTTGTATTAATTATTCGAAGGCCAGGATTAAATATACATGTGTTTAGAGATTTGTTTGTGCATTCAGACAGCAGCAGGGCTTTTAAATCCGCCATCTTGGATACGGCATTCCCAATTCGGACAATGACTCCCAGATGACGCTGACGTACTTACAGACACAGAAAACAAAAGAACTCATTTCCTGCTGCTGGAGAGAATCCTAGTCGCTCAGGCTTTAAAAAGTGTAAGAACGTGAGGGAATTTTTGGAAAAACAACTAAAGATTCTCATATAGAATATCCCAAATATTTCCTCAATCTTTATCTAATTTGTTTTCCAAATGCAATTTGAATGACAATTATTTACAAAAACGATATCTGTGATCTTTATGTACTGATTTAGACAGATCTAGTAGTTCTTACTAAGATGGCAGTGCGTATTTTCCGGCTATGGTGGTTATGGGAGGTCATATGCTCTGGACGTGTGCATCAAAAAAATTGCAAGAAATGAATTAAGATGAGGATCATACCTGACGCTGCTACTAAAGTGGCCGTTCTGAACAGTCCAGACCCTCTGTATTGATTTAATTCTCTTTTTAAATAAGATGGGATGCCAGCAGTACTTGAACCACCAACTGTTCCCAGAAAGGTTTTGGCAAAAAGATCTACATTCATAATGAAGGTGCACCGGGCAGAGAAACAAGAAATTAAGCTTTAGTTACAGCATCCGGCAAAGGTCAAAATAAACCAGGAGAAGTGTTACGAAAAATAATATACCCCAGACATTTCTTTCCAAATGGGATTAGATAGCAGTCCCCTGAGTTTGTCGAAAATAAGTAATCAATTTGCTCTATAATTCTTACAGAGGTTGTCTAATTTTCCACAGACGTGTTCAAATCAGCATTAAAAATAAAACACAAATTTACCTGATCTCCTCAGGGAAAACTTGTCCCGTCCAAACAGTTATTTTGTCACTTTTACTAGAATTTTTTCCCTTTCTTTCTGACTCCTTATATATCCCAGTCCATGCAACTCCCTCACGCTTTCTTTCAGACCCAGACAGACTGTTTGAAGGTGAGCAGAAACAACCACAAAAAAACACAGGCAACCACAAAGAAACACCAGATACTAATATTAATATCAGGGTGTCAAAGATTTGAGTTATTACAGATGACAAAGCATTAATCGGGTGAGCATAGGGCGTGTTCCCCTGAGGGGTGACACCAAACTGGATGTTCAAAGACCCCAGTCGAATAAAAATCAATATTAATGCGCACACATCCAGAACAAAGGAAGTATGTCAGTGCTTCTGTTTAGAGGATGCTTTTTCATCCTAACTTAAATTTTTTTTTCTTCTTAAACCATCGTTCTTTCCCCCACTGAGTGGAGGGAGGGGGGTGTTTGTCCCCCTGGGAGAACTCATCTGTCCCACCTAAAGAGTCCTCAGTCAAATCAAAGCTCCCAGCAGCCCAAGGGCCCTAATTCAACATGTCACATCCACACTCACGGGAGTGAAATGAGAAGGACAGCACAGGAGGGGGTGCATACTCCACTTTTCCCCCCATTTCTTTCACTTTTCCTTCCCAGTTTTCACACTGTGTTTACCATCTTCATTCTTTTCTATTTTTTAAGGTCCTGGACCTTGGCAGACAGATCTGGATCAATCTTTGGTGCAAGTCTGAAAACACGTTTTAACAAAAATAATGCATTTATAAATTTATCTTCATGAAAGAGAATCAGATCTAGTTTTTTTTTTCTTTCTTTTTTTGTTAAAATCTAGGTATCTTTGTAATCTTAATTGTTTTTACAATTAATTTATTCATATTTGTTCATAATACATAAACTAATGTTAACATTACACAACTTGAAATGTTAAAAATGTAATAAAAGTTAAATATTTCTAGTTTAATATAAAATCATATGGTCAAAAAGTGGCAACTTTTCCCTCCAAATACAATGACGAAATTCACAACCTCAGAACGACACCAAGAGTTAAGCTGAGGATCAGCGGTCGGTCTAATTTCATTGGAGGTGCGCGACAAATTTGTCGAACACATGCAAGATACACACACATGCAAACAGCGCACACACACATGCACAGATGCTCACACACACACAGGCCAGATGGAGCAGGCGAGGCAGGGCCAAGTGCGTGTGCACCTCATCCGTATGCCGCGTTTCTTCACTCCAGCGATGGCTCCTCAATCGTTACGTCTCGGGTTTGAACTCCTGATACGAGCGGTATTGTTGTTTTGCCGTCTGCCCTCCCTCTCTCTCACACTCATCAAAATAACATCTGTTTACATCGATGCAAACACCTGACAGGCAGCTGATGCCCCCTTCTCTACCCTCTGCTCTAACAAAAGCATAAAAAACAAAGGCGAGGGAGGGCGAGTCTAGAACCGGAGCACATCTGGGTGTACAGCCACTGGCCTGATCCAGATGTGGGCCGCCGAGCTCTGCAGGCGAAAACACACCTGGACACATACAGCAGCAAAACAAAGGGAAAGGGGGAGCACAGCCCCTCACCCTCGTTCCAGACTATCTATTCTCACTCTTTCTCTCCATCTAAATTCAAAAGGGAGCAGGGAATTGTCCTGTCCATGTATGGTGGCCAGTTTCACCTACAAATCAAATGCACAAAATCATCTTATTCGTGGGCTAATTCTATAACTAAAGAGGGAAAAGGAGTGTGAAAGTCTCACAAACGGCTGTCTCCCTCAAACCCCCCACGGCTGCCCATGCTTAATCCCCCATGATGCACCGGGGCACTTTCAGAGCCACTGAGACCCACACTGGCGCCGAGGGCTCACACACATACGGCCATCCAGATGCTATGGGTAATTAACCTACCTCTGTGAGTGAGCGCGTGTGTAAAAGTATGAGAGACAGACTTTGTGCGTGCGATAGAATCGTTGCCATTATAAGACGACAAAAGAAAAAGGCACGACGGTCACAAATGTGCACTAGCCTCAAGAAACACAATCAGTTGAGACAAAAACACGGGCGCACACACACCGCAGCAGTTGAAGAGTGAGATCAGGGATGAATGCATGCTGTGGCACAGGGGAGGCAGTTCTGGGCTTGGCTATGCCCAGGGTCTTAATGACTTAATTGAGGTAATTATTTGGATAAGAAGTCCAATCACCTGCCTCTTTTCCTCAAGGTCCTCATCAGAAGCTAATTAAAGAGCCGCTCCCAGCGCGAGTCCGACCGGTGCTACGTCAGAGGGCTAAGAACTCTGTAAAGAAAGAGTAAACTCTCCACGCACCCACATCTCGCTCGTCTCGCCAACCTCCTGCTGACCTCTGCACTGCTATTCAAATTTGTAGCTTTCTGGCTGTTTTCGAAATCTTAAAAAATGCTGTAGTTTTCGAGATAGGGAGGCATCAGGCATTTTATAATGCAATATTTGCATAACATTGATTCTACTTAGATACTTTCCATTTTTTCAACATATGCTTCTGTCTCTACTGAAAAATAAGTGTTGTAGTCATTAAATATATAATGCAATATAAATATGCAATATATATATATGCAAAGGTCTTTAACGGCATGGTTGCAGCCCCCTAGGTGGGCCATGGTGGTATTGCAGGGGGTCTGCAGTTACTGTTTGATCTCCAACTAATTTTTGTAGAAAAAAAAGAAAATAAAGTTAAGGTGATGTTTCATTGTCCCTCCATTAAAATGTATTACGGAAAATTAAATGTATAAATATGTATATCTGTGATTATTTTAATGGCTTTGCATCATAGGAACTTATATAGGAATCAATATACTTGATTTTAAATCATAATATGTGATGTTATGGTGCCTTTGAAGTTAGTCTATTAAATGAATAGTTCACTCAATTTATCTGCCCTCATGTTGTTTCAGAAAAAAGGGAAGTAAAAACACCATAAATGTATCTCAAGTAACTTTTAGTAACACTTAATGCCAAGTTTTATGAAGCGATGTGATATTGAACTTAAAATTCAAATCAGTCGGATTCATAAAAAAATTATTCAGAATGAATTTGACTCAAAAGAATGAACTGTTCATGAATCAGATATGACAGGCCTCTGGAGAATGTCAAAAATATCAGCGAATAATGATTTTAGAACTATCATATGGCTGAAGAAGACGGACCACTTTATGATACATTAAAGTTATTTTTCATCAAGTCTAACAGTCATTATGTGAAAAAGAGTGGACAGAATATTCTTCAAAAATGCACCTTCATAAAGGTTTGAAACAATACGACAGATTTTTCATTTTTGGGTGAACTATCCCTTTAAGACCTTGCCAGCTGCCTTTGGTTTCTATCCCATCATTCTCATCCACATCTATTCACTCCTGTAAGCGCCCGTCAGCGGATTCTCAAGTCACTTTTCCTGCTCATGTTTTCGATTTCTCCTTCCTTCGCGGTTTCTTATCGTTTACCTCTCATGGCTCACGATTTCCTGTCTCATCCTCGCCTGCTCCTCACCTCTCTCTCTCTCTGGCGAGGTGGCGTGTAGTGAAGAGAGGCCTCTCTCTCCGACGGCAGCTCTGCTGTGCTGGTTTAATTGCGACAGCACCCTCATGAGCGGCTGGAGCTAGGGCCGCCTCAACACCTCCGCAGAGTGTTCAAGGGTAACCAGCAGGGGTCTACCACCCCCCTACTCTATCTCTCTCCCTCTTTTTCCTCTCTCTCACACACACGCATACACACACAGACACACACATGAACGCAGTGGGCCCCTCAAACAGGCGCCCAGAGAGTAGCCGTCAAACACTCACTCCTCACATCTCATTAATCAGCTCCCAACATCAAACAGCAACGCTGCTGCTTCCCGGGGGCCTGCCCGTCCGCCGCCTCACACTGTTGTGTCTGTCGTGGCAAATGCATTTCTGTTTCTATTGTGTATGTGCATGTGTGGAGCATACTGAGTGCGCCAAGTCTGTTTTGGCCAGTTTGTGTTGGATAATGAGCTGAGTTGAGACTGTTGAGCTGAGTTTAGCAACTGTTGCCGGTGCCTGGGTCAGGTCGTTTTTTTACGATAGTCCGCTCGCTTGTTGCAGAGTGTTTTATAAGCATTCGGCGCATGTACTGCGTGCTCTTCCCTACAGCTCTGTGAATAAAATCCCACACTGTCTCTACTCTGATTGGACAGGAGCAGATTCGCCTTCGCATTGGCGGTTATCGTGTGAACAGACACGTGTCAGACCAACGTTTTGCCTTATAGGACAAACGCTCCACCGTCACAAGGTTGTTGTGAATTCTGACATATCTTTAAATAAGACAATAAATGTGTGTTGTAAATTGAGAAATTTAATCATGATCATTTTTAAATGATTTAGAAAAAATTATTTGAAAATTAAATATCTGTATGCCATTGTTCTCTTTTTTTTTTTTTTATGAATTTGCAATGTTTGCACAACAACCCGTTTACTAAGATACTGTCCATTTTTTGTTTATTTACATAAATAAGAAAAAATTTATTCTACTCAATAAATTTTCATTTAGTCATTTAAAGCAGAGAATTTAAACCCATCACCAAATGTATTATAATTGAGAGATTGATTCGTTATATCTTTGGAAGTAATTTAGATAAAATGGAATGCCATTGTTTTTAATGAATTGTTATGAATTTTTATGCTGTACATTATAGAAGTATAATGTTTATTATTGTTAATAAAAGCTATTAATTAAATTATTGCAAAATGACAAATATGCAATATATATATATATATATATATATATATATATATATATATATATATATATATATATACACACATACATATACATACATATACACACACACACACACACTTATTTATATATTATTTGTATCATATATATATAAAATATAAAAATATCAATATAAATACAGTGTATAATACCAATGATAATACTAATTATATATAAAAAAATTGCTGTACATTATTATCATGTATCATGTATATTTATTATTGTTAATAAAATCGATTGATTAAATTATTGCACAATGACAAAAATGTAATCTATTTTCTGAATTTTTATGCAGTACATTATAGATGTGTGTGTGTGTATATATATATATATATATATATATATATATATATATATATATATATATATACACACACACAAAATAATACAGTATATATATATATATATATATATATATATATATACACACACACAATATAATACAGTATATATATATATATATATATATATATATATATATATATATAATACAGTATAATACTATAATGCTAATTATGTAAAAATATACATTTTTATGCAGTACATTATAGATGTATTGTGTTTATTATTGTTAATAAAATCTATTAAATTATTGTACAATGACAAACATGTGATTGATATATATATATATACACACACACACACACACATTAAGGGGGTACAATGCTGTTTCATGCATTCAGAGTTGTTTACAATGTTAAAGAGTTGGATTCTCATGCTAAGCATGGACAAAGTTTCAAAAAACAATTTGGACGTATAACAGAGTATTTCTGTGCCAAAAATCTCACTTCTGGGTTCGTATGTTTCGGAGAGTTTTTTTCGATCGTGGCTCTTACTGACGTAAACGACGGTGGAACTCCTTATATGGGCATTTCTCCCGGAAGAACGCGCCCATCAATGCGTTTCATTTGGCTGCACTGCACGGGACTCGCTCGGGCAGAATGTCTCTAAAGAAGTTTTTGGTTGTGAGGGAAAGATAACCTTGTTCAGCTTCCCGAAGAACCCAGCGTTAAGTAAACAGTGGATGCAGTTTGTTTTTCCGGGGCAGCAACAGAGTTTTTCAAGTGTGTTTGTTGACGAACGTTTTATACACAAGGCCCAGTTCGACGCTGATTTGCACATCGTTTAATACTGAAAGATGGAGCAGTCCCAGCTATAAAAGATCCTGGTCATGATTCAGAACTGCAGATGGTAAGTGAAATGGCATCAAATGTCTCTGTTTTGTTGGCGATCTGCGCAAGTGCTCGTCACTCTTTAGCTCCACCCACGGCGCACCTCCAGGAGCTCGGCTTTTTTCGGAGAGAATCGTAAAGCTGTATCTTTCTTTTATAATTATGATAAAACTAAAGACTTTTTGGAGATATGAAGGATGCAGTACTACTCTATATGTACTCAAGATTATCTATATATGTTTTACCCCATTTAAAAACATTTTACTAATTAATCGCACATTTTTCTGAAATTAATCGTGATTAATCCCACCTAACATTAAAGTTTTTAAATATACTTTTATATTGCAATAATTTCACATTCAATCTTCAAATTAATGTACAAACAACATAAAGACATAAAGATTTTTTTTTTATATTTGTTTAATGGCATCTTTTTTTTTGTTATGACTGAAGGCCAGTATCACTGATATCAATACTGGTTTCTCTATAAAATGGCCCCCCACCCCCCTCCAATATTTACCTATTGACTACATCCATTCAACATTACAGTATAATTGAGAGCTATCCATTTAAAAATGTATTAGACTTTTATAAAATAACTTATAATTTAAGTGAACTTAAAACAATCTTCACATAAACCCATTATAATAAATGTCATATTTACCTGTGCCCTTCAGCAGAAATATACAGAAATTGAAATTATCAAACACTAAATACTAAATTAAATATAAATAAATTCTTAAAGCTATAAAAGTTCTTTTTTCCTCTTTTTCTTTTCTTTGTCATTTGATTAATAGACATCACAGCAGCTGGTTATTAGGTTATTTTGGCTGTTATTTCTTTAAGAGCTGTCGCTGCTGAACGTGACGTGGATCTGACACGCATATTTTCTCTCAATTTTTTTTACCATTTCTGACACACTTCAGTTCATAAAGTCTCTATTAATGAACTGACGAGTTGAATCAGGTGTGTTAGATGAGGGAGACAGTGCTGGGCTGCTCCAGGACAGTTTTGAAAACCATTTCATAGACATGTTCTTAAATGTTACTCAAATAAAATATATTACTTTTAAGGCAGCTTTAATCGCCTTTTTGGTAACATCATGACTTAACTGACCACGACATTACATGCACGTAGTTTATTTTGCGCTTTGATATGAAATAATACAGGCTACAGCGTGCACCGACACCTTTGTGCGTGCAATTGAGCACGCGCTGCCAGCACAGTACTGTTTCCGCACTCGTTTGACTCGCGCCTGAAATGCGTCTGAAATGTCTCCCATTTGATGTGCTTGTAAAGACGTTCTGCGACTGAATAAATGCACTTCTTGTCAAGAGAAAAAGTGACAGAAGCAGCAGTTTTGAGTGGGGTGGCCAACCCTAGCTCCGCCCCGCGTTAATTGCGTTAAATATTTTTAACGCGTTAAACTGAAAAAATTAATCACCTGCGTTAACGCGCTAATTTTGACACCACTAATATATAAAAATACACACACACACACAGTTTATATAAAATATTACCTGAATAAATATAAAATATAAAATAAAATATATATAATATACAATGTATAATAATACTAATATATATATATATATATATATATATACTAATTTTATACAAGTATATAAATGAAATGATCATTAATATAACATTAAAAACACACACGATTATATTAAATAAAAATAAATACATAAATAAAAATTAATATATATATATATATATATATATATATATATATATATATATATATATATATATATATATATATATATATATATATATGTATATATGTATTAATTTTATACGCAAAACTGTTGGAAAAGAAATATATATTTTTATGGTGGGTCAGTGAAAATATTAACAGGGGAATAACAAATCACTAACTTCCTCAGTGTCCTACTTCTGAAGGTGTGCCTGGTGTCAAGTCACGCACTCACACCTTAATACGATCCATTTCCAGTGGTAGTCACCTCTAAATGACACTAAAACATTCTTCCCCGCATTGACTTCCCCCTTTTATGAGTGTGGCGCACAAACAGGGCGATTAGACAGCAGCTGAAGGTTCCATCAGCATTTGAGCAACGATTTGCCTCTCCCCAGCTGCAGCCCATTACAGGAGGGAATGAATTAATAAACCAGTGAGGGGAGGGGAAGAGCGAGAGAGAGAAAGAGAGAGGAGAGAGACTCTAGAGTGCGTCTAGCCTCAGAGCTGGCCTGGCTGGAGAGCTCATCTGAATATGGACCTCGTTAGCAGGTATGGCTCACAGGCAGAGAGACAACGCACACACAAACAAACACACATATACAGACAATGAAGAACAGCATAAATACAAAAAGTCATAAAGTCTTGTAGAGAGAGGCTCAGTGTCTAGGGAAAGAAGCAAGGCAGAAGGACTTGGGGAATTTAGAAACAGCAGACGACTTTTATTATCTGCTATGTCAAGATGCAACACTGGTATCTCACAACGACTAGAAGGATATAATATATTCAGACCCTGATATATAGAGTTACTGTAGAGGAAAGCTATTAAGTGTGCCAGTTTAGTGCACTGTTAGGCCCTCAACATACACTATGCTAGTATGTCAATGCAAATGCTTCTAGCTTGCTGTTCATAATGCAACTGAAGTACATTTTGCATGGGCAAAATTGTTGCATATGGTTGCTGAGCAAGTTAGTAAAAATGTTGACGTGTTTATATCTTGCTATCTAAAAAGCAACACTGCCATAGACATTCAAGTGTAAGCAAGAGCACAAATACGAACTGTAGTACAGTATGTACTTTTCAACCGCTAACGAAGCAGGTGTGGAAACGTGTAATATCCCAGACATCCTATTTGCAGTATATCCACCATGCTGGATGTTGGCCTATGACTTACAGTACTAACAACGTTAAAATAACTGTAGAACTTTTTTAAGTACATTTGCTTGTTACCTATAACACTTTCACTTGAAAAGAATCACTTCATTTTCCGAATCTGATGTCTACTTAGCTTTCATGGGGTACAAAATGTCCACTTGCTGCACACATCAGCATCTTACAGGATGCAGAAGGTGATTCAGATATAGTCAGCATACTTATTCATGAATACTGCACGTTCTGATTAATTTGATGTGCATTTTGCATACTACATAGCAGGACACTATGAGTATCAAGTCAAGAGTGGCGTAGCTGAGCTTCCAGCAGTGTAACGGTGGTAATGGCATCCAGACGTTCGGCACACACTCACACACACACACACGCCTGCCAGCACAGAGGAAGTGCCAGCGCCACCCGTAACCTGATCTCCACTCACAGCTGTCCAAACACCACAGAGAGAGAGAGAGAGAGAGAGAGAGAGAGGGAGAAAGAGAGGGGAACCCTCTGGGGGTCTGGGGCAGGCTGGTGCTCCCTACAGTGAAGGGTGCATTCTTTCCTCTCCTCTCTCCATCCTCCCCCACTCTGTCTTTCTCCTTCTCTTCCTCTTCTCTCTCCCTCTCTCTTTTTCTCCCTTGGCACCTCTTCCCCCTCCCTGCTAATACCACAGTCTGCTGTGCAGAGCTGGGCCAATCACTGGGGCATCTGGGACCTGGCTCAGGGTGGGGGGTGCAGAGACACATGATCATTGCCGCATGTGTGTGTGAACGCGCGTGTGTGTTGGAGCGGGGTTTAGGTTTTTATGCCTGTTTATCCTTTTGTGTTTGTGGGGGACTAGCAGCAATCTGGGGGTCTGTTCACATTGTTTTGAGTCTGAGAAGGAATGTTCATCTATTTGTGCTTTTGAATGAATTTATGAGTATGAGTATGTGTTTATGAAAGTACAAATATTACAGCTTAAGGGAGTATGTGTGTGTATGTACTTCGATATAGTTTGGGGATAAAATTCTCTTTAAAAGTGAACTAAATTTGACAAAACATCCTTTAGGGACATACTCATTTGGAAAAAAATTATCCATAAATTAAGTAAATATTTTTTTAACATATACAAATATAATAAACAAATATAAAAAATAAAAACCATAAGTACCCTTTGGGGATGTCCTCATTTGGAAAAATAATCCATAAATTATATAACTTCACCATCTCATATTTATATATAAGAAAATTCACATTTAAAATATAAATATAAAATACAAATACATAGTCTATGGTATGTCCCTATTTAAATGGCTAAATACACACGTGTTTGATAATCTATGACACCGAAACCATCCTGACTATAAAGATTACATGTTGTGGCATTCACATACCACTGGGTGTTGTCTGTCTTGTGTTAAAGTGTAAGGGCCGAGGCAAAATTCTTTGTATTAATGTGTGTGTGTGTGTGTGTGTGTGTGTGTGATGCGAAGCTCTAATCTGGCTCCTGGATGCTGGTGTCAGTGTGTGCTCTCAGCTCTCTCTCCTGGGGTTGGTGACAGTAAAGTCTCTCTAATCCCCCCCAGTCCCTGATACACAACACACCTCCCGCTGCATGCTGATGAGCCTTTCTCAACCCGCACATGCTTGCACACCACGTGCATACATATGCAATCACGTATGCAAGCTCAAACGTCAAAAGTTTCTCTCTAACTGAGATAATGTAAAGTCACTTACAGACAATGTGTACACACAAAATGAGTTGTGTTCTTTTTAAACATTAAATAAATCTACTAGCAGTTTCTGCATGAAAATTGTTTTAAAGTAAACCCTACACCAGTTTTTTTATGCAAAGTACTATGCAATGCAATGTGCAATGGATGCAGATGGAAAGACTGTGACACTATGTCCAAACCAGGTGTGATGTGTTAAAGTGACAACGATAAACTCTTTTAAAGTAACAACATACAACTTGTGACATACTATTGGCTACTTCTTTCATTTTTGGTTCCATCACACTACTGTAGGTGCACCAAACATCAAAAATGTTCTTACTGGCTTCACTTTTGTCACTTTGCGGAGAGCGAAAGAGAGATGAAGGAGGAAAAAGACAGAAATGGAGTAAGAAGAAAAGAGCGATGAGGAGTAAAAGGGAAAGAGAGAAAGCAAAAAGGGGCCATGAGAGCGACCCAGGAGCATGTCAGAGGCCTATCAGTAAAAGACAATGCTCATTTGCAGCACAAGTCAGGACCCTGCAGACGACCCGGGCTGAAAATGAATGGAGAAGCAGGGGAGTGAAGGAGCCAGGAGAAATGAATCCTCTAAGTCGGCCCCTCCTATTCTCACGTCCATCTGAAAGAAAGGAGCAGGCCAAGACGAGGAGGAGGAGGGAAAGCTGGAAAAATGGGAACTAGTGGCTGGATGTCAGATCTGAGCCACCACACTCTGCTCCTCGTGGCTCCAAGGAGTGGGATTTACACTCCCATGGTTGTAAGAGAGACAGAGATAGATGATATTATAGCAGGAAAGCAGTGGTCCAGAAGCAGAGAGAATCATTAATGGTTATCAGAGAGGAGCAGAAGTCCCCCATCCTTGACTGGGCTTGAGAGCGTTCCTGTCTGGGTCCGTCTCCATTAGTAAGAACAGATTCCTAGTCTGGTTCCATCTAATTACGCTGCACCTCACTACAAATGTTAAACTCTGCGGGGCCTTTTAGCAAGTGAGTACGCCACTCAAGGCTGGATGGGAAACAGAAGCACCTCAAGTCCGCAGAAACAAGACCTGAGATCCAACACAGGTGCAGGGAGCACCTGCAGCCCACGCCATCCATCAAAGCCAAACACCTGCCTTTAGCAAACACTTCTTCTCCCGACTAACCCTTTTTTTCCCCTGCCCTATCATCCCCCTTCCACCTCAGGAGCTCCACAGCCCAGCTGGATCGAGTCTTTCTCCACAAATCAAAAGAACGGCTTGTGTACAGTCCGTGTTGTCAAGCGTTTGATTGGTCTTGCCTTCCCAGCAGGCAGTGCGCCGGGAGCCTTTGGGGGGGGGTCCACAGCGTCGACCCAGCCAACCCGGCTCAGCCAGTCCTGACACTCCTGACCCCATCTCACCCAGGACCTGCTGAAAGCCCCGTTTTTCCCCTTCGAAATCGAGCAAAAATGCACAAATGCACACATACCACTTTTATATTGATGAAAGATGCGAAAGAGTTACATAAACACGACGACACCAGCACAGACCTATAAAAAAGACATGCAGACATAAAAAACACCCACAAATCTAAAACAAAGGAACCCATATCCCTAGGGTGGGCTGAGCTGTCGGTGTTGAAATGCAGTGTGGACTGGACTAAGGGGAGCGAGGACATGTTTGTGCGAGGGAGTGTGTGTGTTTTGTTGTGTTTTCTGAACAACTGTCATTGTTCAGTGCTTGTTGGTGAGGGCGTCTGCGTGACAAAGCCTCCCCAGTCGGCTTTACCACAGAGACCCACTGACTTCAGCCTTCTCAGCAAACCCGAGGCCTCCTGTGACTGTGCGTGTGTGTGTGTGTTTGTGAGAATCCAAAATTCCGGCAAACCAACTAAATATGTCAGAACATTGAGAGGAGTGTCAGATCCTTCTTTTTCCCTTCTGTAATCCTCACTATATATGTGTGTGTGTGACATACTGAGAGCGTGTGTTTTCACTTCAGACCTGGCTGCAGCTGTGCAGACTCCCTTCCACTCGACAGAGGGGAAAAAAGCCTGCTTATCAGCTTATGTTAACAGTGTAGCATTTGAATTCAAAATATTGAACTACTGCTATCATGAAACAAACACTGACAGCACTCCTGCTGCTGTAATGTGCTCTGTGACCTTAAAAACGGATCTGGGCCCATCTCGGAGACAATAAATCTGCTTTAATGCATCTCACAAGTAAGAAAAAAAAAAAAAACTTCTCGAAGACTTCTCAAAAGGAATTCTCTGATCATCTTCTATTAGAAAATGTCTAGATGGTAACCCTTATGCTGATTACACAGGGTAGGACTGCATAGTGTGATAGTGTATTATACACAGTATTTGTTATGAATAATCGTATCCTTTGGTTTGTGATTTGAATTCAATCCATTTTCAGTTAAAAAGGGAAATAATCAAATGAGATGATACTTATATTACTTATATATATAATATGTCATAAATACATATCCATAAGAAACCTCTACTTCAACAAACTCACCAACTTAATAAAGAACTTTACAGTCATTAGTGAAACAGAGCAAATAAAGTTAATACTAGGAGAGGGACAGACAGCAGCACTGGCTGCGAGATACGTGTGGACGTGCCACAGCCTGAGAGACAGCAGGTGAATGTACATAATGTGTGTAATATGTGTATTGCGTCTGACCTCAAAGTGTTTCCCTACTGTCTACCACGGTGACCCTCAGCCTGTTTGTTTATGTGTTAAACACTGTGGTATGAAATGTTCACATAATAAGTTCTTATTTGTTACACTGTTTATTTAAGTTTGTATTGTTATAAGGTTTTTATTCTATTATTTTGATCTTTTCATTGTTATTATATTTCTCCACATATATTTTAAGCTTTGGCAATATTGTATAATATTGTATTTTTACAGTCATGCCAATAAAGCAATATTGAATTGAATATATATATATATATATATATATATATATATATATATATATATGAAAAATAAGCATTATTGCATGTAATTACAACAATATAAAATTTTTACAGGACATTATAATAAATTTATTTTTTATCATATACAGTAAAATCAGCAATATCATAAAATATCATAAATTTTATATTAATATATTTTAAAATGTAATTTATTCCTGAATTTTTTCAGGAATGAAAGGATATTCATTATCCTTCAGAAATCATATTAATATGCTGATTTAGTGTTCAGGAAATATTTCATAATGTTGAAAATAGTTGTGCTGCATAATACTTAAGTCGTAATACTTTCTGTTGTTGTTCATTCTTTGATAAAAAGTTTAAAAGAACAGAATTCAGTTGAAATAGAAATATTTTGTAACATTAAAATGTCTTTACTGTCACTTCTGATCAGTTTAACGCATCCTTGCTGAATAAAAGTATCAAATTCTTCCAAAAAAAAAAAAAAAATAACTTACTGACCACAAATAATTGGTAGCATAGCATTGTCATGATATAAATTTGCTCATATCATGATATAGGATTTGGTACTGTATGTGAACTAACCCTTAGGTGGTGGTGAATAGGATGAATCTTATGAGCATTTCGCAGCACGAGGGTTACCATCTCAAACTCTTCTTATCTTTGACAACTTAGATACACAACCTCAGTAAACATTTGCTGGTAGACCATCTCTCTAGCCTGCAGCTCCTCTCCATTAATGTCCATGCCGCTGTGATGGTGGGGTGTGTGGGTGAACGGTGGGGCTGCTGGGTCGTAGCTCCTGGAATTGGGTGAGAAAGTATGTGGAGGGTGACAGCTGCGTAGGCCCCTCCCCGCCTGCACCCGCTGGGGGTTCTGCTGTACTTCACTCTGCGGACGGGAGCCTCTTTTAATCTACCAGCGGGGCTCCACAGCTGCTGTAAGCTAGCCCAAAAAAGTCTGCCTGTCTAAAAAACCCACGCTCCCCCATTCTCTGTAACCCTTACACAACTGAGCCTTCCTCTCTTATCTTCTCCTCTCTCTTACTCCCTCTCCTTCACTCTAGATTCACGCTGTCAGTCAATGCAGGGTGATTCAACCACACCAGAGGAGATGAAAAACAAGAACTTCCTCTCTTGCACAGAAAGATGCATTCGAAGCCATAATTATAAACTTTGCCAAAGAAAGACCTTACTACATGTACGTTCACAAATATTATGATTATTGCCATATTAAGTTTTTTCATCTTTATTCATCTTAATTTGTCTAGTTTAATAAATGCTATTTTCTTAAATGATTGAATATATGAATTTAATTTAGTCTGCACTAAATTATTTTAAATTAATTTAACAAAAAATAAAAGTGTAGACTAAATTCAATTCAATTTGGTTTTACTTTATCCTATTCTAAAATTTATTTTAATTTATTCATTTTTAATTCAAATGAATCACCTGTTCACTCCATTTGCACTACACAGTACTTTAAATTACACTCCTTTCCTCCATTTTATTGAAAGCACAAATGCCATTTTTGTCATGCCATTTATGCACACTACACTGAAACTGACAGAGTGAGGTGTAAGGTTGAGTTTAAGTTACACTCTTTCCTCTTGGATGTTCTCTTCCTGTCTTATCCAGCGAGTGAAGAGAGCCAGAGATCTGCAGAGGACTCCAGCCTCACTCCCCTATTAACATTCCAGGTCAAATCTCCCACCAACAAGGGCAAGAGCAGGAGAGACACAGAGGGAAAGTCTGGGGAAGACGAGGAAAGAGAGAGAACGAGAGCAAGCCAACACATTTCACCTGCCCCCCTAGCTGAAAATGGCAGTGTTGGGCACATCATGCGGGCAGTTTGGTTTCATACCAATCATGTTAAAGGGACAGTTCATCAAAAAAGGAAAATTATGTCCTCATTTACTCACCATTGCGTAGTTTCAAAGCCTGTATGACTTTTATTCTTTTGTGGAACACAAAACAAGTTATTTTGAAGAATAATTTGTCTGTATAATGGAAGACAATGGAGTCCAAAACAACAATGGACCCCACTGACTTTTATTGTATGGACAAATGTACAGATATACATATTTTTTGTGCTCCACAGAAGAAAGTAAGTCATGCAGGTTTGGAATGACATGAGTGTGAGTAAATGATGACAGAATTTTCATTTTCAGGTGAACTGAACCTTTATCTGTCCTTACACACAAAACCCAAAGGTGAAGTAACAGATCACAGCGTAGCTCTGCCCACAGTGAAATCTCATTGGATTCCAGGACATTATCCATTATCCATTGTAACCCGAAAACACAAAATACAATGCATAATTAAAAATGCAGGTAAAAATCCTGTGGAAAAAATCAATACAGAAAATTCCTTCATATTAACATAGTAGATTGTGCCCTATTTTATTGACTTAAGAGTGTAGCACACTAACTACTAACACACTGCTTAAAAATACAAATGTTCAGAATGAGTAGTTTTACTTGTTTACTAGCTAATGAAAAAAACTTAAATTGTAATCATTCAACGATTTCAAAAATTCAATGCATTTAAAAATAGTTATTTACATTTTAATATTATATTATGCATTTATATACAATATATTTTTTGGCTAATATTTGATGCAGTGACAATTTTGCGTCGTGATTACATAATGACGTCATCGCGCAGTGATGTCACAACGACATTTAGCAACTTTTAGCAACAAATCAACCTTCCTTTGGCAACTTCCCCTGAAAATTAGTTGGCAACCCTGATCCTGACTGCCTGTGAATTTGTTACATCACATCTCAGGAAATTACTCCATCACGCCAATATGTACACAATCTTGACATGTGAACATACTCGATCATTCCCTCTCTACCTTCCACACACAAACACGCACGTGGGGGTACGACATGTTTTCATGTCTCCTTCGCAAACCCTCCTGCCACATCTTTCCCAGCCTCAAACTCAATTAGTAAATTAGTTCCACACGACTGGGCAATAAACAGCGATCAGGGAGCTGATAAACACACACTCCACACCCCATTAAGAATCACCTCCACTCTGGAAACACACCTCTCCTGATTCACCCAAACCACACACACACACCTAACTCTCCCAGGCATCGCCAACCACTGCGCACTGTCTGCCTTCGCCTCGCTCTGCACTCGGAGCTAGCGACGCTACCCAGGACAGAAACCAATTACACTCCAGAGACCAAGACAGAAAGAGAGTAAGATAAAAAGATGAGACATTAGTCCATCGACACCTCCTCTCTGTGTCACACATTAAATCCATATTGCAAATGAAGCGTTATGGCCGAATCGGATGCCGTCACCGCCGCTAATAGGCAGACCGCAGGCAGTCTGAGGGCGCGGGGGGCTGTCACTGAGGTACAACCCTCTGATGGAAGGAGCGAGAGAGGGAGGGGAGTCGACAGAAACGGCGGGAGATGCAAACAGGAGGAAACTTTTAAATTATGCGCTGTGAAAAATGCGTTCGACAGAACATCAAGTGCCATCACATCCTACTTCTGCTCGCACACATGTGGAGATAAGTCCCTCGCCCGCAAGAACGCACAGGCACTCTGGTTCCCGCGGCCTGTGTAAACGAACAGTCGTGCAAACACAAACGTGACGCGTAAACGCACAAACAAACGCTCTGGTGTGCACGTATGCGTGTGTGTGTATTTTGACAGGGTTCAGAGAATAGAACAGTTTGCGATAACAGTGGTTAAAGCACTTAAGCTGCTGTAATTAGAGTGTGACTGAAGATCCGCATTTATCAGCCGTTTCAAAGAACAGCATGAGCAGGATCAACGGCAGAGACGAAACAGCCCTGCTCCCAACCAGGCTTTTATACTTCTGCAGACACACTCACGCGGTACGGCAATATATCCAGAATGACATGCTCTAAACTCACATCCTCTATCGGATGGCCGTCAGGAGTCGTGGGCAGGGAAGGATAGACCTCTTGGCCCAGGGCGGAGAGCTCAGAGCCAGGGCACGGGGTGAGATATGGACCTGCGTATCGCTCCAATCCAACAGCCAGCGAGACAACAGGCTCTGGGCTTAACGCGGCGAGCCAGCCTGTACCCAAAGGCCTGCTCTCATGTTGGATTCAAGCCCGCATTCTCTAATGGTAAAAGTACTCAGTCACTTCTAACTACACAGTCTTTGTCTTCCTCAGCAAGAAGGGAGAACATGATCCCTGACATCCTATTACAAGAAGGAGGAGGAGGAGGAAAAAGATGGGTATGGGACAGGAGAGAAGGTCGAAAGGATCTAAAGATCTTTCTGCATTTATATGTATAAAGTAGCTCTAGTACTTTCATACAATAATGTGCATGGGTTAGTGAGGATATGTAGTGTAGATATAATGATGACTAAAAAAAAAATCTTAAAAAAATACAAGTAAAAAATAAACAATTCAAACAATTATAAAATGTATACATTTTATAATTGTTTGAATTGTTTATTTTTTACCTTATTGTATTTTAGAGAGAGAGAGAGAGATGTATACAAGCTGTTATTGCATCAGTGATTGAACATGCATTACCTATATGAGTATCACTGATAAATTTGTTGGAGCATAAAAAATAAATAAAAATAATATTTTTGACAAAAATAAATGAATAAATTAAATAAAAAGAAGAAATAATATAATAATGAATCAATAATAAAATAATATATAGCTATATACTGTATATTATAGATTAGCAGACTGGTGGACGGACAGACAGACATAAACACTCTTTCGGTAACACCAAAGAATGATAAAAACGGGTAGAATCAGAGGAGGACAGGATATAACATTACATAAAAGCAAAAAGGTCTGTTTATCCTGATATGCCAATACCCTACAGCGCATAAAGGAAGTGACCTAGGGTCACAATGACACTAGACTGTGCCTCACTGTTTACCTGTGTAAACTGTCGCCATGGCTACAGGACGCAGCATGCAGTGTGTGTGTGTGGATGGCTGACAGGTGGAGTGGGTGAATGTGGCAGGGCTCTTGGATGTGAAGGGCTCTCACTCCTCATCCCCTCAACTCCTGTCTTCCCCTCTCTTCCTCTCTCCGCTCGCCTCGCCGGAGTCATTACCGTCTAATTAAGTGCATGGCTTGTAACACAAGCAAGGCATTAAACTGAAACATTTCGCCCTTGTAAACGATGAGAATGATTATCATGCTAATTCAGCCGCTCTGCCGAGGAAATGGGGCGGCAGGCAGCGTATCTGCTTCTGCTCGTCTGACAAAGCTCTCACCGCTTTGATTCATTCCATCGCATTTTTTTTCCCCATATTGTTTGTGCTCTTTGTAGCTTCACCCTCCGCTAATGAAGAACTAAAGAGTGCCTTTCAGACGAATGTTCTCGTTTGCATATATTTGTACACTTTGAGGAAGGGAGACGTCAGAGCATGAGAACAGAGGAGCTTCTAACAAGACAGGCGTTCCGACATGACCTAGAACATATTAACTTCAATGCAAAGAAATATCCAAACACAAAATCTGAGGTTTAATTAACAGGTTTGATGTCTAATGGTAGTTTAATGCAACAAGTTTCTAATGACGCATAATTCAAAACTGAAAGCGAACAACTCTATCACACACACACACAAACAGAGCATTTAATTGAGGGTTTGAGCTACATATGCCACATTAAAAAAATTATAATAAATATAAAAAATATGTATCAAAATGTCTTCAAGACTGCAGCAGGTAAGATAAAAATTCAGATTAACATGGAAGCGATAACTTTAATCACTTGTCACTACTGCAACGCACCTAGTTAAGACGTGTAAGAGGTCGTTAGCGTTCAGCACCTTAACGTGGCTGAATTCAAGGGTGTTAGTCTTCAGCAGAGTGTGTGCATGAGCGGACAGACAGGTGCTAAAATGGCCATGTACACACACTCATCATCATCATCACAACTCAAATGAACATTTTGTTTTGTTTATTTTTTTAATCTACTTTCTTTAAATAGCAGTAAATCTGTTTTGATCCAAAATATATATTTTTTAATTTTATAAAAATAATTTTTAGTACCGTTTAAAAGTTTTTTATTACTTTTATTCAGCAATGATGTATTAAATTTATCAAGTCACAGTAAAGACTTTAAAATGTTACAAAAATGTTCTATTTCAAATAAATGTTGTTCTTATGAAGTGTAATAATAGTATAATATTAATAACATTGTTTTTTGTAATTAAATAAATGCAGCCTTTGTGAGCATAGAAGACGTGTTTGAATTTTTGATTTTTTTAAATCATAATCTTTTCTTTTAAATGATAATGTATGTGTCTAAAGAGCTTCCAGTTCTTTTATAAGCTTATGTATGGGTTGGGGAGAATGTGTAGTGTGGTCATATGGGTGTATTCACTCATGAAAGATAACATTAAAAAATATGATAAAATTGCAATTCAAAAGGTGCCATAGAATGCATTGATACAGTATTTTAAATTGTTCTCTGATATCTACATAGAAGGTATGTGGCTTAGGTAAGGGCAAAAAAATCTCCAGAAACGGATTTACATGTGCTGTTACAACCCTAGGATTTCTCCCTAGAATTAAATGGTTTGTTATTGGCTTATTTGGAAGGGTCATGAATAATAATGAGCTCTGCTCTGATTGGCTGTTTCTCAGTGCAGCTCAATGTTGAGCTCTGCTCTGATTGGCTGTTTTACAGTGCGGCTCATTTCAATAGCTCACAGCAGGAAGAAAGCACAGGGAGGAAAATATATATTTCAATACTTTCTCTCGCAGTTATATCGTCGGGTAATTATACTGTATATAAAATGCGGGCATCAGGGAGCCGCTATTAATATGCGGGGCATTGAAACTGCTTTCGAACGATCAGTCGATCGCGTTATAGTTTCACTTTCGAGATTCGCGATCGCACGTACTCTGTTTATACTATGGAGCGGGAGTACTTACCACACATTTTACAAGATCAGATGCTTGTCTGTGGTGCTCAGGATCTGTAAATCATTCGCCATCATCCTCAGTCATCTCTCCTTACTGTTTATGTTGTAAGTGAAATCTTATGTACTGTAATGCAACAGACTACTGCTAACAAGCTAACCATGTCCCTTTAGTGGCTCGCGTTATTGTATTAGAATGCATTATTTGCTTTCCATGCCTTTCTGAATACAGACACCAACCCATCCCTGCACATCACATCCCCTGCACAGCCTGGAACATAACATTTATTTCCATGATCTGCCATTTTTGCTGTTGTCCTCGCTTGTTTCTTTACAATACCTGCAGAACTTCTGATGATTCGGCTGTGTAGGTTCGTCTGGCGGCAGGCCTAGAACATGGGCGGGTAGACGTTATGCAAATGTTGGGGGCGTAGTGATCCCGACTGTTACATCACAGTCAGTGCTATGTTCCGATTCGCCTATTTTTCAGTGGTCTTTTTTATTCACGAGATTTACATAAGGAGGAGGAAACAATGGTGTTTGAGGCTCACGGTATGTCATTTCCATGTACAGAACTGTTATTATTTAACTATGCCAACGTAAATACAGTTTTCCATTCTATGGCACCTTTAAAATATAAAATAATTTAAATATATAATTAAAAATAAATTCAAAATTGCTATAAAACTATATAGAGAGAGTCTGACTCAAAGAGTCAAACTGAGTTCTAACAAGTTCTACTCCAAGTTCTACCCATAATTCCTTCTGCCCTGTCAACTCCTCCATCTCCAGGCACACCCTCACACAGAACCCCTGCTGTTGTAATTAAAGGTGTCCTTGACAGTGATATAGGTCCATTTTCACACCCCTGGACCCAAGACTTTTTTTTTTTTTTTTATCATTTTCTCCCTTTTTTAACAAACCAAGCTTCCACATCAGCAGCTCAGTGAGACCACACACACACACACACACACACACACTCACACCCACTGGGGTGTGTGATGTAAGGTGTAGCTGAGACCTCCTCTTTCTCTCCGCTCTGACTTGATGGAGGTGCTAAAGTCTTGATGAGTCTGTGGGGACCTCACACAGAGTCAGAGAATCAAACATGCTGCGATATTTGCATACTTTTATTCGTAACTGTGGGTATGTACGTGTGGGTGTGAGAGAGGAAAAGGAAAGAAAGGAAGACAAAGGGTAACTTGCACGGCCTATGTAGTAACCGCAGCACTTTGCTTTGATTTTTGCCATTATATTTCGACCCCTCACTCCGCAGATGTTTATTTCCTCTTTGTAAATGGTTCCTCACTACAGTACGTCACAAGTACTATTTTGTGTGACAAAACAACATTCCTATAATGACACACAAATGGGTCAACTGCTTAAAGTGTGTTAAAGCCCTCACACAAGACTCACGTCAGCATTTGCTAATGTTATATTGAGTGACATGTCAAATTAAAGTGTTAGCTCTGGTATTGAAGCATAATGCTAGGCAATTAGCCCTTTTCCCTTCCTTAGCTATGTTTTTTTATTGGTTTATCTTTGGTGTCTGATTATAAATTGTAAAAAAAAAATACCTTTATTTATTCTTAATCATGAAAATAAATCATAATACACTTTATTGTTTTCATTAAACCTTTGGTTGACATGCTAATTGCTTAGTTAACTAGCTTAGCATAATGCTAACTGTTTGCGAAAAGCTTTTTTGATTAGCTAAAACAAGATATTACGATAATATGCTGCAGTTTGATCAGGTGTGCAGGAAGATGAGATCTTGCATGACACCAAAAATCGTAATTTAATTTTATAGAGGAAGGTATTTAATATATGATGTGATATGTATTCAAACAGATGTTCAAAAACGTTGCATGTCTGCTGGAAAAACAAAACAAAATGTAAGAGATACAGCATATCTAGATATAAACACAAAGCCAAGCTGAGCAAAATTTGTATGTATTTATTTTTTATTCTTCGTACGATGTATCAAACAAAACATCAGGACTTCTAAGCTTTTTAGTGTGCATTTTCATAGTTTTACAGTGTTGCTTTTTCTTGCTACAGTACCTAGAAAACTTATAAAACAGTCTGTGGCATTGAAGCCCTGACACAAAGAGACTTTAGCGAGAGTGTGTCTGTGTTTGCCCATACGTGAACCCATAGCACAGTTGGACTGCTCTTTCAGTCTTTGGAAGATACATAAAAATTGGTACGACAATTTCTGCCAGCAATGACTGTGCACCCCTAACCTACTTGGACCAACAATTGCAAGTAACAGAAACAAATTCCACCGGCCTATGCCATGTGGTATTAAATGATGATTCCAAAAAGACTCTCTCTATGTGTTATATAGTTGACCAGCCAGAGACCAGGTAGTTTTTTACAAGGGTTAATAAGCTTTGTACACGCACGTACTCGTGTGGATCAATGCTGTCTGGGTCGAGGCTGGATAAGGGATTGTGGCAGACTGGAGCAGGCCTCGGGGCACAATCCCCACACCTTTAATCTGCCCCTCCAGCTCTTATCCATATACACCCAGAAAAGAGCAGAACCGCATCTTTAATATGCACACACATACGTGTCAAGACAACATCTGCTAAAAGTTAGCACTTTTAACTCTCTTTCAGTCTTCAAAACACACACACATTTAAATAGATACAAACTGTAATATGATTACTTCGCTACAGGGAAGGACACATTATGTGGAATTGAAAATGAAGAGAATATGAGATGAAGGCAGAAAATCTCCCATAATTATTCCAAATCTCTGCCTGTCATCCGATGTCTACCGAAACCTCAAGTCACAATGACATCCTCAGGGTGGTTTACTGCCTTTCCACTCTACAACAAATCTGTGTCCATCCCTGCCGGCTTCGTCTTTACAACCTTCACGTTTTATTGAGATTGACTGTTTTTATGTTTGGGTATGAGAGCTCCCAGTGATATTTGTGTAAAAATAATAAATGGTAAGTTAACAACTTTTCCAAAATTTTCCAAAATTATTTTGATAAGTTCATTTGACCTAACAAAATTCAAGTAGGTATATACAATGAAAGATAATTACCAGTAATTTACCAGTAATTATTCAAACAGTTTTCAGAAATGGAAGTAGTTATTGACTAAATCTAAAACTATTAATACAATTTTAAAATAAAATATAAATATTCAATAAAATAATAATAATAATAAAAAATTAAAAAAAAACTTAGAAATTAACTTAGAACTTAGAAATGCTGCTTTGGCAACTAACTGAAATAAGTTAATAAAACTAATAAAATGACAAAAGCATACAAAATATTACTAAAATTAAAATTAATTTAATATATGAAAATATAAAAATAAAAGCAAATTCAAAATATATATAAAAATACTATAAACATATAAATAACACTAAAATAACACTGGCAAATACAATCCATATAAAAACACAATAAACTAAATTACAAACAACTGGCGAAAAGTGTACACCAGTCAAAGAACTTTAATGTGATCATTTGTTGTATTAGTATTTTACAACAGGGTTCTCTGAGAACCCAAATAGGTAATAAATAAATAAATAAATAAATAAATAATATATATATATATATATATATATATATATATATATATATATATATATATATATATATATATATATATAAATAAATAAATGTAAAAAATATTGCTTCTTTGCCACTTCTTCTGTAGATAAAGCTGGATCACGAATGATTCGAGCGAACATAGACGCATTTATGTAGATTGGGGATCGGCGCATTCACTTCAAAGCAGGGGCGTAGATCACGTGGGGGACACGGACCCCCCCCACTTTTAATATCACGTAAATTCGTCCTCCATACTTTTTCGGGCAAGTGTGTTCGCATAGAGGTTTTCAAGAGCCGGTGTGAATAATTATAGATTTAAATTCAAAGAGACAGGATAGTCTGTGCATGACCTGATATTTTATTCGGACCCAGAATAACATCACGGAGCATACAGTGTATGTTTCATTCATACTCGAAGCCGGAGGGCACTCTCATGCAGAAAAGGAAATCCCTAATATGGTCAAAAGCTCCAGCTATCGCCATATGAAAACAGTTGTTTTCACAGAAAAACAGAAACGCTTGGAGACATGAAGACATTGAATGTGATTGTGACAATATATGGCTTATTTGTGTTTTTCAAGTCATCTCCAGGAAATAAATAGAGTATATGAACAATGCAGTGCTAATTGACATAGCATTTATTACAGTATAGAAACTATTCTGCCTTATTATGTGAAAAAAGTGTTTGTAGTATATAAACAAATCATTATTATTGGTTATTGTCCAGCAGTGTATCTGATTTCTAAGCCAATTAAAAGCTAGAAATTAGAGAAAAATTAAAGTTGCCTATACACTACCTGTCCAAACGTTTTAAACAGTAAGATTGTTAATGTTTTTTAAAGAATTCTCTTCTGCTCACCTTTATCTGAAATAGAAATCTTTTGCAACATTATAAATGTCTTTATCATCACTTTTGATCAATTTAAAGCAACCTTGCTAAATAAAAGTATTGATTTCTATCATTTCTTTTCCAAAAAAAAAATATTTGTAAAAAAAATATTATATATTGACTAAGCTTTTGAATGGTATAGTGTGTATAATGTTACAAAAGCATTTTATTTCAGATACATGCTGATCTATGGATCCTTCTATTCATCAAAGAATGCTGAAAAAATGTACTCAACTGTTTTAAATATTGACAATAATAATAATTTAAAAAGTTTTCTTGAGCAGCAAATCAGAATTATTTCTGAAGGATCATGTGACACTGAAGACTAATGATTCTGAAAATTCAGCTTTGATCACAGGAATAAATTACATTTTAAAATATGTTCAAATAGAAAGCAGTTGTTTTTAGTAAAAATATTTCACAATATTACTGCTTTTGCTGTATTTAGGATCAAATAAATGCAGGCTCGGTGAACAGAAGAGACTTCTTTAAAAAAACATTAAAAATCTTACTGTTCAAAAACTTTTGACTGGTAGGTTATATATATACGCACACACACACACACACACATGTATACATACATACACACACACACATGTATATGTATATATATATATATATATATATATATATATATATATATATATATATATATATATATATAAATGTTATATTATAACGTTTATATATATATATATATATATATATATATATATATATATATATATATATATATATATATATATAACATTTCTGTCCCCTCACTTCTGAAATGATAGCTACACCCCTGCTTCAAAGCGAAAGTAACGTTAATCCTCTGCCACTTCAGCAGCTCAGATGTCGGGAGTAAATGACGACTGCTACATTCATTATTACATCCTACAACAAAACACCTCAATCACTTAATCTGAGACATCTTGTCTTCCCCTGCACCTGAGCTGACACAATGGCGAACAGCAGGGCGGGTCTAAGGTAAGACAGCCTTGTCAATCAACTATCGTGGGAGGGGCCTGTACATAACTACGTCATTCTGACAGGAACCTCAGAACAGCCTGATTTGAGAAAGGGGATTTTAAAATAGGGATTTAAAAAAACCACTGGGTGGATTTTTATCATTATAGGATGGATGTGTACACACACTTCCAAAACACATTTATGTTCAAACAACTTGTAAAGTGAATTTTGCATCCAATGACCCCTTTAAACAACCCAGCACAGCTGAAACTTCTGAGCTGTGAACCACTGCAGATGCTGCTTGGATTTACTTAATGTCTAAAAATAAAAACGAGCCGTTTTGTCAGTGTTTTAACATTTCTTTGCACAAGTTAGGTCATTTTTACCATAATCTATTTATAACTCTGTGTAGTTTGGAGCCCCCTTTTTTAAATCAACAGTTATAGCACAGGTATCAGATTAATTACTGCAAGAGCGCTTTTAACATCTGCTTCAGTGTCATGTCTAGTGGGGCGAGCGTGTTCTCCGGCCTCGGCGGAGGTGTGAAGGGTGCGAGTTAAAATAAGAACAGTGGCGTCTGGGAAGGCGGCTGACTGGGAGCCACAAAGACAAGTCGAACGCTCTGTTTCCTTAGAAACACCGCCACACCATGGAAGTGCAGAGTGTGTGTGTCAATGATTGAGTGTGTGATGGTATGGGCGGGATGTTAGCGCGCTGTAAACACCGCAGGAGGCGGTTTTGTGTTTGAGAATGTGTGTGATATGCGACTAATTGCATTGTAGTAAGCATTGTCAAAGAATGTACTAGATTACCAATGCCGAGTTCTCAGGGTAGATTACAGGGGCTTGTGTATGTTTGTGCTTCGGTGGGAGTGTGTGTGCATACTAAGAAGAGATAGTGAACATAATGACCAGCTAAGACCGCAAAACAACACCTAGAACGAACTCACCACAAAGTATTGCGGTCGCCCGTCTATTTGCAAATCAGGTTCACAAAACGCAGGAATCTGATGCAGGTATTTGTGCTGCGACTGTTAAGCGAGTTTGCCCCCAAGAACGTTCTTGTAAGAGCATACTTTGCTAATGATGGAAGCACAAATGCGTCCAAACTCTTCCGAATGTCCCTAAAGGTATCTGCGGCTCCTCCACAGAGTGGGCGGGCGCGAGCCGTGGCCCCGCTCGTTCTGCCGGTCAGTGCCGCTGGTTGCGAGTGCGGTGTTGAGAGCTGCAGGTAGCTAAAGGAGAGGAGAGGAGGGAAGGCGTAGGCTTCATGCTTTATGTTTTCAGTAATTAAAACAGCATTAGGCTATTTATTTTCTCTCCCCGTGCGTAGCTGATTGGGCATGAGGGAAATGTGGGACTCGCAAAGCCGAGAAAAGAGCACAATTACACGCCATCAGCAGACAACATTAACTCACTAATAGGAACACGGCAATAAAAGTTTATTATTATGGTGTAGCGATGATTGCCTGGTTTAAGCTAACATTTATAATACTTAGCGATGATTAGGAGGCGAGGGCGGGTGAGGGGGGAAGGGTCACGAAAGATAACGGAAGATGGAGCGGGAACCTTTTCCTCCTGCTTTCTCCTCGGCGCATTTGATCAGGGAGAGAGAGGGATAAGGCTGAGGGTCTGTTCCTGAGAGGATAGCACTCATTAGCCAGCCTTCCAGACCTCCATTATCTTCTTCTTCGCTAATGTTCTCTACCACTTATTCAAGATGGCTCACCTCCACACGGATCCCACGCTATTGGCTGCCGCCATAATGAGCGAGAGATGCGGTCGGAGTGGAGTAAGTGTGTTTAAAATGAGTTTGCTCTTCGAGCGCCCTTTCCCCGGAGAGGCGACGGCAAGATGCGTAACGCCTATGGATATGTTGATCCTCTTCTTATGGAGGACCCTCATAGACCCTGCTCACCCCATAAACGCATACGTACTGCTGAGTCTAGGCAAATACTACCCAGCAGCACCTGGCATGGCAAGCGATTAATGTATGCAAAGCTACTTAAAAAGAGAAGTGGGGCTGCTGGAGGAAAACTAAAAATAAGATGATGAGAAAAGCATAAGAAAGAGAGGGAAAGATTTGTGTCAATGAAGAGGAGAAAGGGACAGGCCGAGAACACAGGGAAAGAGGTGAGTGCATTGTATGAGCTATGGGGAGCTAAGTGTGGTGGGCTCTGTTGCAAAACCTAGTGAACTGCCTTGTTGTCTTGGAAAGCATCTGCCTATTTAGACAACTGAAATGTAACCTCATAAGTGACTGGAAATGCTATACATACGCAACAACAATAGTTTACTGCTAGCAAACCGCTAAGCTAAAAATGTAATACTCAAACATATCCATCCATCCATCTATTAAAAGTTTCAGACATTCTGGACCAAAACTTTAAAAAATTGCTATAGGACTTTTTAAAATGCCAACTCTTTCAAATGATTCTTTTTACCTACATTCAAAAATTAAAAATAAATATCGAATACTTAATTTAAATTGCTATTCAATATCCTTTTTGCACAGATTTAAATTCGGGAACAGAATTGGGATTTTAAAAAGCTTTCTTAATTCAATTCTGAAATATTATTTGAGCTTAAACAGCCCATTTTAAATGTATTATAATTCATCCTTTTTTAAATGTATTTTTTTTTCAACACTTTTCAGTGTTGAATGTTTATTTAGATTCAATATTTCTCTCATTTCTCCTTCATCTTGCTTTTTTTTTTTTTTTAACTAAAGTTGTCGCAGCACATTCTGGGATTACTTTCTCTGCGAATGCAATGTTGCCTTAGAATTTAGCCAAAATTATGTATCTTAGGAGGCAGCATAATTACGCTGCCTACATTTTGGAACAGACTTCATGGCTATAATGCTTTAAAATGCTGCCTACGGAGGCAGCTCACTAGGTTTTGGAACGAAGCAGTAGAGTATGAGAGAGATAGGGCGGCTTTTCCTTCTTTGCTATTCTCTCCACGTCAGGGGGATAAATTATTCAGAGCCCAGGGAGACTCTGGCCTCATCGTGTAATGAGAAGGACACGCATTGATACCAAATATTGCTGTTGGGAAACTATTGATTGGAGAGCTATTTGTCCAGAGTTTGGTCTGGAAGCGAAAGCTGTCAGCGGCTTTTAATATGACTGACACTTACGTAGAAGCCTAACTCACAGTTTGCCCTCCTCCCTCCCCATCTATCCATCCATTCCTCCCTCTTCATCCATCTCTACCATTCCCTCATGTCCCTCCAGTATAAAGGGGATTTACTGACAGAGGAAGGAGGGGGCTGAGGTGTGAGCGAGACAAAATGTGCACAGTATGGAGAGCAAGAAACACTGTCAATAAGGTGCCAGCAGCACAATTAACGCCTGCAGGAAATGCAGCTAGTCAGCACAGTGTTTACCCTCTGACCTCTGACCCCACATTCAAAGGTCATCAAAGAGTGAAAACATGCCTGTCTTGTTCCCAACACTGAGATCTAGTTCAAAATGGTTAGTCTGGTGCATAAAAGTGAGGAGAGAGTATCAAGTAGCTTTCATGCTTAACTTCCCCTCTGTCCTTGGGCGAACACTGGAGTGTAACTGCGCTAGAAGATCTGGCCCAGGAGGGGAGAGGATGCTTGCTTTGGCCTGGAACTGAGAAGTTCTGGCTTTCCTTTGGGGTGGAGGGTACGCAGAGGAGGCTTGTGGTTCCTCCAAGGTGGTCTGATGTCCCTGCCGAGTTTCAAATGGAAAATCTGAAGCTCTCTTCCTCACACGGATGTCTCAGTGTTCGCATGAAACTATTCTGGCTGACATGAGGGCAAAACATGAGTAAATGCATAAAAAGAACACAATGCAATGCCAAATTGTGCACAAATGTGTTTAAAGTGACTTAAAAAGTGATTTCTCTTCTCTTTAAGAAGTACAGAAAAGGAATATACATGTCTTTCCAAGTTTTGGAGTTCTATGGGAGAGCAGCATGTAGTAGCGGCAAGGTGATGCAATAGCCAGCCCCACATCACATGCACTGGCATGCGTGGAGCGCTAACGGCCGTCTACGACAGCGCGGTCGGTGGCCTGAGAGAACAGCGGACAGTAATAACCCTCCTCTTTCCCTCTTTCACACACACACAGACCTACAATTACAACATCAATGTGTGGCAGAGATGAAAAGAACCCAAAACATCATTACAATTAGAGTCTCCAGACTCTTCAGAGAGCAGAGAGAAAAGGAGAGGAGGTGAAAGAGACATAAGAAGAGAAATGAGAGAGAAAAGAGAGACTTAATGAGAGGGAAAAAACCCTACAACAACAAATCCTCTGATTCTAAGCTAGCATTTTCAGATACCTTCGGCTCAATACTCAAATCAGGTCATTACAGTCTTAGTCTGGTTCACGTCGCAGCTTATTCTGGCCAATAACCGTACTCTCAGTGTGTCTGCCTGACATGTAAGATGACTACAGTTTCTCTTTATCTCAAATAGATTAAACAACAATAACAGATCAGGTATAATATATATTTATATACAGTTATAGAACTACCGTTTAGGGTCGGTTTTTGAAAGAAGACTCTTATGCTCACCAAGGCTGCATTTATTTGCTCAAGAAAAGAAAAGAAAAAAATATATATTGTGAAATATTATTAAAAAGTTTAAAAAACTTTTTTTTCTATATTAATATATTTTAAAATGCAATTTATTTCTGGGATGGCAAAGCTGAATTTTCAGCTGCCATTACTCCAGTCTTCAGTGTCACACGAACCTTCAGAAAGCATTCTAATATGCTGATTTGGTGCTCATGAATCTCTTATTATCAAAGTTGCAAAATCATGATGCATTTTTAAGGAGTATTTGAAGGCTAAAAAAACAACAGAATTTATTTGATATAGAAATCTTTTGTAACAATGAAAAAGTATTTTAATCAATGCACCCATGCTGACGAAAAGTATTCATTTCTATCCAAAAAGAGAAATAAATATACACTGTCCATGTGAATGGTTGTACAAAACACGAAATAACATTTCTTTTTTTTGTAAAATAATAATAATAATAGTAATTACAAAGTAATTTTGTACTTAAGTTTCCAAACACACTGGTAAAAACCTGACTTGGAAGTTACATTACAAGTCAGGCAATTTGATTCAAGCAACACAGAAGTGCACTGTGGATGGTCCATGGACAAAGCAGAGATTCGACTAAAATGAGAAAGGCAGGGGAGATTTAGTCTTAAAATGGTGCAAAAACTAAAAGAAGAAATCAAACTAAATGTTGTGATACTTCCTGAAAGCTCCTCAAAACTACCTGAACATAAATTTAAACCTATGTTTCATGGCTTTACTGACTTTATATTCACACACTGACATATGTGCTTGCTATTCACACTTTAGCCTACAAGTAAACTCTCACACAAGACAAGTAAGTCTCAGAGAGATGCGCACACGGACAGGCGCCTTTAGAAGAGGCCAATGTCTCATTATGAACATGCATTTGAAGTGCGCGTTTCTTTGACAGTATATAAGTGTGTGTCATTGCGGCATGTGTGTGTTGTAAGTGGGGGAATCTAGGCCCTGTTAAACCCGGCCTTCCTCAGGGACTGCTCAGCTGGTGGAGGGGGCTGGGGGGGTTGGCACAGGGGTCTGTAGCTCTAAGAAGTCAAATTACCTCTGAGCCCGACTCATCAGCTCCTTGCACACCCACACGCCACACACTCATTAATGGCGTACTCACCAGAATATTAGCACAGACAGGACTCGCAAACATGCACGCGAACGGCACCAAAGTAACACTCGCGCTGCAAGCCATGGACATAAAACTCTCGGAGCAACTATCCATGCTTCGCTACACACTCGCGCGCATACACAACACGCAAACACACAAAGGGACGCGTGCAAATATCTTCAAATAAACGTAACACATTCTCTCGCACACACACATACATACACACACAGGGGCATTCTTGCGGGTCTCTAATGAAGCCCCAGTTGTGACGGCATGGAGGCGTCTGAGGCTCCGGCGGGATAATTATGCCGCTCCCTCGCAGCTGAGTTTGGCAGATGTAGGGGAGGGGTGCGAGCGGCGCCGAGCACGGAATAACGAGCGCGGGGGAGCGGAGGTGGGATTCGGCACGGACCCCGCCATCCGCCATTAGCAGCTTGGCACCGTCACAAATGAGTGTTTTTCACCAGAGCACCGGGAAGGGCTGCGAAATTCCAACAAATTCTAAGCTCGCACTCTGTCGCAACACCCAGAGACGGCGAGAGAGAGATCGAGAGAGAGAGAGAGAGAGAAACACAAACAAAAGCAGGGTGGAAACAGAGGAAGATGGGAAGGGAGGGGGGGAAGGTTCACGCCGCCATGACCGGATTTGTCACCTCTCTCAGCGCAGGGAGCGCAGAGCGTGGCACCCTGGGAAATTACCAAATCAGAATGCATTGATTTTCTTCAGGGAGGAGGCAAAAACATTCCTGAAAAACTGACATGGTTGAGAATTAAGAAGGAGATTGTATCAGACCTTTGTATTATTGAGAGCAGAGAGTGGTAGACTTTTGTTTTGCGAGGATGCTGAATAAAAGCGCTCTATTGTATGCCTCTGGTACGGAGGGACCATGTGCGAGTCGGGCCGACTATTACATCCTCCTCCTCTCTCTCTCGTACCTCCTCGACTTCCATTTGTCTCTCTTTGTCCTCTTGTACTGTAATTACCATAGTGTCGCCAAGGTAGGACCGCGAGCTTCACTCCAAAGAATAACTTAAAGTAATTGTATAACTGTGCGTGTATGTGTGCGACGGAGCTATCATAAGTGTGAAGAAGTCCCACAGCAGTGGACGGAAAATAATCTCCAAATGTTGTGCTTTCTGCCAGCTTTCTCTCCCACACATTCCAAGTCCTGAACAGTCCTTTTCCCAGGTTTGGTCAGCTGAGTCATCCGCCGCAGGGAGGTTGACCTTGCAGGCCAGTGTCACAGGAAACCAAGCCACAGTGATCGCTGCCTTGACTGCGACTTCACCCGGTATCTGACGATACGCGGCGTCTGCTACAGCTGTAGCGTTTAACACTCGCCGTTTCTGTCACTAGCGACAGAACAGCTGTTTTTGTTTCACAGCTCTTTTAGTAGACACAAACTCAAAAACCTGTTTCAAAACCTAGTGAGCTGCCTCGATGCCTAACTTTCCAAAAGAGAAACCTAACCATCATGGAATGTGAAGATTCTTTCCTAAAATCAGTAAAAACAATTGTGTGTGTGTGTGTGGGGGGTTAAACACTGTACACTGGCATCAACATATTCCAAAGCGTTACGCTAAGCCACTAGACAATAAACATGATACACAGCACACCATTTCTATCTATACTTTTCGGTACTGAATGAAATGTAAATATTTAAAAGTCAATGTTTCTCTTGGCTCATCCACCATCTTTGATTAATTTTTTCCACTGAGCTTATCGGAATGCGTTATGGTATTGCATTCTCCACAAAGGATTCAAATAGCCTTAGAATTAGGCCATAAATGATGAATAGCTTTTAGGAGTCTTCAATGTTGGGAACGTGCCTTACTAGGTTTTGAAACAGACCAAATAGTTTGTGTCACTCGTTCATTCATTCTACTCAGTCCGTCTTCCTCTCTCTGATGGTAAATGATCAATTTCAAGGTGACCCTGGCTGAATTACGGTGAGTGTTTTGTGCGTGCGGGCGGGCGGGCGGCTGCAGCCTGGACCCAGTAATTAACACCAGCGCCTAATGAAGTCCAGCTGCTCACCGCGCAGACTGAGAGGCTGCCAAAAACCAGGAGAGCCCCTGTCAGCCAGCCTCATCCTCCTCGCTCGCTCTCACTCACTTCCGAAGGTCAACCTCCCTCATCAGCACCCGGTCAGTTCATCTCTCTCTCTCTTTCTCCCTCCCTCTGTATCTATTCCTCCCGCAACATCTCTGTACCGAGTAGGGAGGGAAAAGCACTGATCATGCATTCCTCTCATCTCATCCCTTGTTCCTTGCCAAATCTCCCCCATTTCCCCTCTGTCCCACGGATCCCTCCCCATTTCACCCGCCCGTCACATCCCTCGTTTTTTTATGATACCCAATAATCTTCTACCCTCACTCATTCTCTTAATCTCTTCATACGTTTTCCATCTGAAATTGTTCAACAAATTCAAGGTGAAATATCTGAATATGTTGGCGATGCTGAATAACCAGTGAGGACACAGCATGATAAAACTGAGCCAATCACAGAGTTCCTTCTACATCCCAAAACTTCTAGATTACTTATAAAAAAAAATAAAAAATAATAATAAATAAAGAGTTTTCTTTTAAATAAAAGAGTTTATTTTTTTTTTTTTAAGCCCACCGAGAGAAAAGCACAAGTTTAAACTAGGGATGGACAATATTATAATTTAGGCATCAGAGCCTTACTATTTATAGTAAGAAAAAAAATAGTTTTTAATTTTGAGGTTTGCTAAATATTATAAATCAACTGCTATTAAATGTTTACCGTTTTTACTGATTAGCAAGATTACCTTCAAGTGAGCATTAAATGATGGCAAATGTAATCTAAATGTAAAATAGTAGAAATAAACATACACTAAAATAAAAAAATAAATAAAATATATTTTATATAATATCACAGAGGCTACGTTCACACTGTCAGTTTTTGGAATTGACAACCGCATTTACTTTACAGGTGTGAGTCTGGAAATGTCTCGTTCACACAGCAGCTTACAGTTGTATTTAGAATACTGTCTGTATGAACATGCAACGGGAGTCAAGCCCGTATTCCTTACCAGTAACCATAGCGACAGTGACCAAAGTAAAATCAAAGATGGCGACGTCCATAAAACTGAAAGTTTTCACGACAAGACACGACAAGAGTCCAATCAAGCCACGAGCTCTTCGTCAAATCTTCATTAACTGACAGCAGCTTTTAAATTTGGGTGGAGAGCGGAGCATTTGAATCGTGTGCAGAACACAAAACTGATGGGAGCGGATCCTTTGGAAAACTGACTGGATCTAAAACTTTCAGATGACACGCAGCTCATTTCTCCGTCACTGTAAGTTACCGAAAACACATGAAAACACACTGTAGATGCTCGTTTGTGCAGCAGAGCGGCTCTCTGTCGTGCTGTGTGACGTGACGGACAACTAGTAGTCCAGTCCTGTTCTGTTCACACAGCGCATGTTTTCCAAGAATGCTGTTTTGAGTCCTGAAAATTTACAGGTGTGAGTTCGGTAACAGAATGCGGTTATCACACCCGTAAATAACCGAACTGTGTGTGAACGTAACCGTATTAAGGACTCAAATACAGGAGTGACAACCATATTCTGCTGCTGTGTGAATGTGGCCATATATAATACATGCATTGCATAATGTAATATACTTTTTAATCTCTAATATCTGATATGGTAACAATAATTGTGCGTCCTAAGTTCAAACTTTTAAAATGTAATAGAACAACTTTCCTCAATAAATCACATGATTTGAGGTAACAGTCTGTATTCAAAACAAGCTGGGAAAAGTTGCAAGTTCAAGTTTAAAACTTCTGAACAATATACCACTAGTTAATGAAATGAATGCTCTAAACAATCCAGATGTAACTCAAAGCGAGAAACATAAACACAGAATGCCTCTGAACGCAGAGTTATACATACAACAAAACAAGGAGACAGACAAACAGCAGAGGCATGTTAGAGGCATACCCACAGGGTAAAAGTGAAGATTTAGAGAGAATCCTTAAAAGAAACCTAACAGGGGATAGGCCTATCTTAGATCTACCGTGTCCCACAACTTCTGTTTTTTTTATCTACAAGTCACACCTCTGAATTCCCTTCTGTATTCATCCTTCCTGCCTTCTATCTCCTCTCCCACTCTGACTCCTATTCCGGATCAAAGCCAGGATTCCTGTCATACAGGCACCTCTCACCGCTCCTCAGAGAGCGGCCTTTGAAGAGTCCGACCCCAGGTGGCCCCTTCTCCCACACACGGGCTTGAGCGCACGCACATACACTGAGGGGCCTCCACCCGTCTCTCTGGGACCTCCGCCCCCGCCCTTCCATCGAGAGTGTGCCTTCCCCTGATTCCTGCGCATCTCACATAGAGCACTGATGAGCTGTGACATCCGCTTATTCCTTCCTCCCACACACACACACACACACACACACACACACACAGTATATACTCACACACTGAGCTGATGTGCAGAGGCAAGATCACACCAGACAGCAGATGTTAATTATCAGGCAGTATTTAGGGGGCTTTATTTGCAGAGGTTACCTGGCACCGCTGTATCACCTGCACCGCTCTGCTTTTCTGACGACAACTAAAGTGAACTTGGGTTCTTACAAAATCTATACCTTGTCCCCACCTTTTCTTCTGCTAAATCGCACACTCCTTGACCCCTGCACACCTTGACTGACCTCCTTAAAGTGACAGTTCAACTAAAAATGAGACATATTCATTCTTAAATGAATTACTCACCCTCTTGGTGTTCCAAAACTGTCTGACTTTCTTTGTCTAGCCGCTTTTCCTTGCGATAACTATGAATGGGGACTTTAAAGCTTCAAAAAGGATGATCAAAATGGTCCAAATGGCTCATGCTCCACATTTCAAGCCTTCTGAAGACATATGATAAGCTTTTTAAGAGGGAAAGACCAACATTTAAGTTAAGTAGAACCAAAAAAGTCTGATTCATGAATGAATCATTCACTGTATCAAGTAATTCATTGAAAAGATCCAACACAAAAGAATGATTCATTCACAAATTGGACATTACTAGTTCTTTTAGGAATTCTCGTGAGGAAATCTAACAATAATGGCATAGATCCATTCTGTTCCTCACACAAAGTTATCACAAGGCTTCAGAAGACTTGGAATATATAGTGACTGAATCATATGGAACACTTTTATAACACTTTTATTGTGTCCGTTTTGAAAGTTTAAAGATTCAGTCTATTCATTGTAACTGCTTAGAAAGAACATGGAGAAAGAATATTTATAAATAAATACCTACAGAATCTTTATCTTTGGGTGAACTAACCTTTTAATACTCCACTCTTATCACATTTCCTCCCCCTCATCACGCATCCATTGTGTAACGTCATGTGCACGTAAGTCCTCATCGCCAGCTACGACAGATGCCACACTGTCACTCGAGAAAATAAATTCAGAATACTTAACAAATTAAGTGAGGAGCAAATTGCGGCTGGCCCTCTTTCATTATGCACAGATAGGCAGGCAGCTTGTTTGTCTTTTTAACAATTACCGCACGGCACGGAGAAGGGAGGGTTGGGAGGCTGACAAGCTCCTGATATCGCCGCTCCTTCCCCTCCACGGCAGCTGGCTGAGACACACCTGGACGGATCTGGGACGGCGGGGAGGGAAAGGGGGGAAACGGGGAAGCTGCACCTCTACCAGATTTACCTGAGAAAGATGTTCACACATGCTGCTAACATACCAGCATGTCAAAGATTCATTCGAATCTAGTGCTTCCGGTGTCAGAGATTGCGGTATCAGTAAACCCGATCAACTATAGACACGTTCCTCCGCAGTATTTTCTCTAAGCACACCTGCAACCCCTACCCATGCGATTTCGCCACGTCGCCCGCAAGTGTACCTCATTTTCCATTCTGTTCCCACACCTTTTGGAGGAGGCTCCCCCTGAGCAGTTCTCTTATAGATCTCCAAACAGCTTGTAATTACCTTTAATAAACAGCATAAGAAGCAAATCAAGCGCAAACGTGGCAAAATGAGCTCTCAGGGGGATCAGACATCAGTCAGCCTTGCAAACAAACATTTCGGCAAAACATTACTGCCTCACTCCCTTTTCAACATGACATTCTCTGTGGGGGCTATTCAAAGGAGGAAAGAAGTAAGAAAGAGACAGACAGTAAAGGAATGAAATCGGTGGTATTTGGTCATGGAGAAAGTTAGGGGTCATGTGCTACCACAGCATGTTTGAACTTGAATGTGAATTCATACATATATCTACATACAGTACAGTAAAAATGCATGATATATAAGTATCATACTAGTTATTTATTTTGTCTTTAAATTAACATAACACTATCAATAACACTACGAATTACATATTTAACACATAAATTACTCGTAACACTGTCGAATGCAACCTTTTAAAAACACTCACAAATAAATATTTGCCATTTAAAACAACCGATTATAATTTTTCGTGTTTTATAGTGAATGTTTTTTATAGAAAAAAATTTATAGAATATAATAACATCAGCTATATATTGGTTATCAGTCAATCAATGAAAATAATAATTGGGTTATTGAACAGAATTTTTACATTCCTTGTATATTCTGAATACACTTCCGTTTAAAGGTGCCATAGAATGCATTGATACAATATTTTAAATTGTTCTCTGATATCTACATAGAAGGTATGTGGCTTAGGTAAGGGCAAAAATTCTCCAGAAACCATTTTACATGTCCATTTACAACCCTAGGATTTCTCCCTAGAATGAAACGGTCTGTTATTGGCTTATCTGGAAGGGTCATGAATAATAATGTTGAGCTCTACTCTGATTGGCTGTTTCACAGCGCAGCTCATTTCAGTAGCTTCCAGGAAGGAAACACAGGGAAAATATTTTTCTATATATAAAAATACTTTCTCGCGCAGTTATATCATTGGGTATTTATACTGTAAATAAAATGCGGGCATCAGGGAGCCGCTAATAATATGCTGGGCATTGAAACTGCTTTCAAATGCACGATTGCTTTTTAGTTTCACTTTCACTTTGGAGATTCGCGATTGCACGAACTCTGTTTATACTATGGAGCAGCAGTACTTACCACACATTTTACAAGATCAGATGCTTGTCAGTGGTGCTCAGGATCTGTAAATCATTCGCCATCATCCTCAGTCATCTCTCCTTACTCTGTTTGTGGTAAGTGAAATCTTATGTAATTTAACAGGCTACCGCTAGCAAGGAGCTAACCATGTCCCTTTAGTGCTCGCGTTATTTTATTAGAACACGTTTTTTGCTTTCCGTGCCTTTCTGAATACAGACACCAACCCATCCCTGCACATCACATCCCCTGCACAGCCTGGAACATAACATTTATTTCCATGATCTGCCATTTTTGCTGTTGTTCTCGCTTGTTTCTTCACAATACCTGCAGAACTTCTGATGGTTCGGCTGGCGTCTGGCATAGAACATGGGCTGGTATACGTTATGCAAATGTTGGGGGCATAACTATTAGTGATCCCGACTGTTACGTCACAGTCGGTGTTATGTTCTGATTCGCCTATTTTTCAGTGGTCTTTTATTCACGAGATTTATATAAGGAGGAGGAAACAATGGTGTTTGAGGCTCACGGTATGTCATTTCCATGTACAGTTTTCCATTCTACTAATAAGCACAACTGTTAACAATAAAAATGGTTCTTGAGAACCAAAGTAGCATTTTAGAATGATTATTATTTTAATTATTTATTTATTTATTGTGATTCTGAAGACTGGAGTAACGGCTGTTGAAATATAGCTTCGCCATCACAGGAAAAAAAATACACAAAATATACTTATTTTGAATTGCAATAATATTTCACAATTTAGATGTTTATTACTGCATTTTTAATCAAATAAAAGCAGCCTTGGTAAGCACAAAACACTATACGCACCAAAAACATTAAAAAATCTTACCGACCCCAAACTTTTGAACAGTAGTGTATGGTTATGCTATAATAAGTAATAAGTAAAGCATGATATAGTTTGAAGCACACCAAATTAATAAATAAAACATAAATATTGAATGAGACAGTGCACAGATACTATACATATAGTACAGCTATTTAGTTTAGCAGTCATTACACAAAAATATTTGAGTGCAGAATGACCAATCAGAATCAAGTATTCGGAACACCTGGATAGTAAAACTCAAACATATGCAGATGTGCATGTGTTTAACCGTGCACGTGTGTTGCACTGATTTGGTCAAGCTCAACTCCCTCAATCTTTCTCTCTCCCTCTCTCTATTCACCTCTAGCAGCGCACCCTCCATCATCCCCCTCAAACGTTGCCCGGCTCCTATGAGGTTCCGCCTGACTAGCTCCAGGTGGTCTATGATGTGCATGAGGGGCTGTCATCTGTTCCCATGCTCACGTACTTGCCACATGGGCTGCAGTAGAGAGCGCCACACCATTAACAAGCCATAAAAACCAACCCAACCCTTTTAAAACATCAGAACACTGAGGAATAACTGCTCTCACCAAAGCCACTCAACCTAACATCGGCTCGGTGTGCACAATAGAGACATCAGGGGCTGGATAACAGGGAGTGACATGCAATGTGAAGGAATGATGATTTCTTTTGCTCTCATGACTACAGAATGGAGGGGGCTGGAGTATGGCTACACACACGCACACACAGTGTGGCCCTAGGCTAGACACTGGCTTGCTCGCGTACAGGCGCTCAGTGAAGTGAACCCTCATCCACATTATCTACATCCATTGACTCCTAAAGCTTCTTGTGTGCTGCCTCATTAAGTCTGCGCTGACACAGAGAGACCGCGCCAGGTCTCCTTTAGTAGCCAGCCTCCGTGCATGTGTCTGTGTATTTGTGTAAGTGTGTGTGTGTGTGTCTCTCTACAGCATGAGCTGGGCATCACCTCCAGCAAAATAAAAAGCATGCACTGCTCTGTGGCATCACTTTCAGTTAAAAAAATAAGCACCGGTCATCTTTATCACAACGAGACAACAATTGCTCCCACAATCCTTCACTCTAATCTGACTTGCGTGACTGTTTGTGTACATGAAAACAGATTTTCGACAAATAATAGCTGTGATGTGACAAGACAGAGATTCAAATATGGAAAAGTGCACCCACAGTTGAGACAAGAAGACTATTATGACATCACAGAGAACACCCTGGGGTCAAACGGCAAGCATCTATGTGGCGTTGCCTTGACAACACACGTGCGACTCGTGCTCCAGGCATCAGAATCACTGGGATGAATAACTAAGAATCAACGGTGACATTAGCGATGCTCTCTGGAGAGCAGCCTCATTCAGGTGTATGTGCGTTCATGCCCCTGGCCCAGCCCCATGCACAAATAACCACTATGACAAAGTGTGTGTGGGTGTATGTGTGTGTTTGTGTGTAAACTGGCAGAACGAATGGGGTATGGAAACCAAATGACATGATAATATAAGCAAAAGCACCCTTTTAAGTTCCTTTTTACATCATATTCTACAACTGAAATGAGAGTCTCATGAACTGTTTATTCTAAAATAAATGTCTTTTAAATTTCAAGTAAGTTTCTGAATTTGAAACAAGAAATAGAATTACATTTTAAATTTGAATGTATAGAAGAATTGAAATAAACAGAATTTAAATTCTACAAAATGTATTCAAAGAATGAATTTTATGAAACTAGAGAAACACTTTGAAAGTTGTGAAAAAATTTACTAGATAGATAGATAGATAGATAGATAGATAGATAGATAGATAGATAGATAGATAGATAGATAGATAGATAGATAGATAGATAGATAGATAGATAGATAGATAGATAGATAGATAGATAGATAGATAGATAGATAGATAGATTCATTTACTCTAACAAAGCTCCAAAAACATTTTGTTTTGGCTCACTGAATACACCACAACCACCCACATTTATATGGAAACAACTCCTATTCTGTGTTAACATGGAGGAAGTAGGAACTAAACCACCATGACAAGAAAAAACTATTACTCCACTTGATATAAAACGAACAAAAACGCAAGATGTGAGGAAAGTCCACAACACATTATTATTTTAATCCTGTCACAACGTAAATCCGGCTTTGCCAAGACTGTTGCTGAAGGGTGGAGGCTCCTGAGTAAAAGCCATTTCTCATTTCACATGCTGCAAAAACGGTCTGTTTAATTCTGAGGGTATGGAAAATGAGCATGAAAACTAAATTATGGGGACCTGAGGGAAAATAAATGAGTGACAAATGAAAAAAGTATGGCATGACCCCTTTATGTGACCAATCATGCACTGTTCTGTACTATAGCCCCGGTCCTTCTACTCAAGCAGTGAGAGATGTATGTGTGCTTGAGGGGGGTCATTCATTCAGGTAATCTAGCTAAGAATGGAGAGAGATAAGGGGGAACAAACCTTGCAGCTGGGCGGGCTCTCCTATGGGCCGTCCGACAGGCAGGGAGGGTGGAAAGAGAAGGCAGGGTGACAGTTAGTCAGCAGCTCTATGATCACATGAGGGTTAGATGGTGGAGGAGGGGTCAGACATGGGGGTCATGGCTCACTCATGGAGACTGTATGGAGGGAGACTGGGCTGCCATGGTTTTCCATGTCTTAAATTGTCAAAATACACTAGAACTAGAAAAATAACCATTGTTATGGTGTGAGTTCCTTCTAAAATGATACTTTTGTCATCATTTACTCACCCTCTTGCCATTCCAAATAAATCATACGAACCACTTTAATTATATTTTTGTCATTTTAGCTTAAAAACACCCATACCCACTTTTATTACTAGAAAAAGACCACAAATTACTCCTAAACTTCTGGTTTTATGTTCCACAGATGAAAAAAAAAAAAAACATCATACATGTTTGGACGAATATTAGGATGATTAAATGATGCCAACATTTGATAAACTATTATTTTAGAATACATTATCCTACCATGCTTCCAGAATGTTTGTCACATACAAATGAACAAACTTAAAGGGATAGTTCACCCAAAAATGAACTCACCCTCGTATCCAAACCTGTATGACGTTCTTTTATCTGCAGAATGCAAAAGAATATTTTGAAGAATTGTTCAACTGTTTTTGACCATATAATTGAAAGGCAATTGGGTCTAAAACAACACTGGACCCCATTGACTTTCACTGTATAGACAAAAAAAAAAAAAACAGGTTTGAAAAAAGCATCAGTAAATGAGGACAGAATTTTTATTTTTGCATGAACTAGTCCCTCCCAAAAATTACAATTGTGTCATCATTCATGTCGTTCCAAACCTGTATGCATCTTGTGCAGAAGACAGGAGAAGATATTTTGAAGAATGCTGATAACCGAGTTTTGGTTCCAATTTTTTTGTCCATACAATGGAAGTCAATGGAAACCGCAACTGTTGAGTTACCAACATTCTTCCAAGTAGCTTTCGTGTTCCACAGAAGAAAGGAATTCATACAGTACAAGTTTGTAACGACATGACAAAACGGACCTTTTGTGTGGACTATCCCTTTAACAACTTGTCCTCTAACGTTCAATCCTGAACCTTTCACAGATCACAGCGGTGCGATACAAGAGACCCTGTAAAAGTGAAACGGGGAGAGAGAGAGAGAAATGATACAGCTGAGACGAGTGAGGGAGAATCAGCGTTGGACGGAGGGGGGTGAAGAGGCTGACTACAGCTCAATCCACTAATAAAGGCAGATGAAAGGGAGGTTAAACACAATATGCTAATTGAAATGTGTTGGCTGATTAAGGGCGATTGAGAGGAGAGTGGACGTGCTGTGAGTTCTGTACGCCGGTGATTAGTGCAACATTAGTGTCTGCATGCTTTTCCTTGCGACGTGCCCAAATGGACGGATGGAGATAGAGGTGTGGGGGGGAGGAAGTGGATGGAGAGGTGAAATGAGTAAAGCCTCCTTCTGCTCGCCTCTCCTACTGTTCCTATACTCTCACCCAACATGAAAAGCAAAGAAAAATACAGGAAACTTGTCAAACCCCAAGGACTGCATTGAGGCCTGAAAAACAATCCAGGCTATGTGCGTCTAGCAAAGCACAAACATTATAAAACATCACACCTTATCACAAGAAGTGTCAAGAACGTGTCAAGGTGGAAGTGTGGAATACTAGGCCAAGTTCCTCACTGTATTGTTTGAGAGACCTTGTGTTTTGTGTCTGCTTGTTTGCTACTCAAGCTTATTTTCCCTCTCGTCTTGCTTATCTGTCAGTCTGTCTGTATTTTTATTACTATGATTTTTCGGTGCACAATCTTTTGTGTGAAGGTCTCTCAGGAGCACTGGGGATTTTTTTTTCTGCAGGCTTTATTGTTTTCCGCTGCGCAGTTGTAGACCCACGGGGTGCCCCCTGCAGGTGTGAGAGTGTGTATGTACGTATACGTGTGCGTGATTTCTAGCGTTCACTCTCAAGAGTGCACGCTTGCGTCGGCTCTCCCCCCACCAGCAGGGCGCGCCGCTGCGCAGAGGTGATCATCAAGGGGTGCTGTGCTAAATGAAGACTAAAATTAAAAGCAGTGCACTGAGATGTCTGTGACCATGCGGGCACATCCCCGTGAGGGTGGCCCGACAGTGGGACACGACATCTTTTTGCCCCCAAACTAACAGCCTGGCTCAGAGGGGTTCTGTTATATTAATATGAATATAAACTCACTGAGCTGGATCGAGCTTCCCTTCTCATTTTCATCTGCACCCCTGTCATTACAGGAACAAATCAAAATGGCGTCTTTTATGTGCTTGTACTGCCAAAGTGTAATTTTCAATCTTTTTTGCTTTATTAGATAGATGCTGAGGAACTTTTATGATGCACACCTGCATAATACATGCTGTATTCTGATCCATAATGGAGTGAAATAAAGGGATAGTTCATCCAACAATGTTTACAATTAAAAATGTTTTGAAATTATTTTTGGTAAAGAGAATGTAATATTCTAGAAATAGATTTATTGTGTGTGTGTGTGTGTGTGTGTGTGTGCGCGCGCGCATTTTTGTGACAAATGAGGACATAAATGTATAATGACAAGGGTATGACATAGGTATTACAAGGAGAAGGTGACTTTTCAGGACATTACCCCATGTCCCCACTTTTCAAAACGCTTATAAATCACAGAATGGAGTGCATGGAAAATATGAAATAGCACAAAGTTTCCTGTAAGGGGTAGGGTTAGGTGTAGGGTTGGTGTAGGGCAATAGCGCACACAGTTTGTACAGTATAAAAACCATTACGCCTATGGGTTGTCCCCACTTTTCACAAAAACAAACGTGTGTGTGTGTGTGTATAATTTAAAAACACTAAAAGTGAATTAAATTATACGTTTTATTTTCAGCATTTTTAAGCAATCTTCCTTTTTTAATCTTTAAACTTAAATCTATTTTGACAAACCGAAAGCAATATTATTATATTTACGAAATGAACATCCTTAAAACCTTACTGTGGAGCCATGTAAACTCTTATTGGGTGAAAAGGCAAAGGCTGTGTAACATCTGTAACAAATACTGTATAGGTGGCAAAAAATGGCAAAAAAATGGCCTAAAAGTAAATAATGCCAGTTTTTATGTTTGAGTAAACTGGGTGAAATATAACATCAGAGCACATCATGTATTCTATTTATCAGCCTGTTTAGGTTCCCTCTATAACGGTCTCTTTGCATTCCATCAGCAGTCACACAAATAAACACCACAACCCACCACAATTCTCAGCTCTACTCCTTCAGTCCAGTCTGTGTCATGGCTGAGACAGGTCTTGGTGTGGGGCAGTGAAATGTGTAGTGCAGTATCTGTCTCCTCACAGGGGAAATGAGAGGTTTTACACCGGCTCTCACATTATGGAGTATGTGTTTCCGGATGGGGTAGTAGTGTGCAGTAGAAAGTCTCCATTTCAGAAAAGCTTATTTATTTTCAGAATAAAAAAAAAAAAATGAATCAAGTTCAAACAGACCAATGGGATGCGTCCGCTGTGCAGGTTGACAGAGCCTTGAGCCTATGAGAGAAGAACCTGAACAGAAGCTGAACAGACGATCACTGCAACATGAAACTAATGATAATGCAGTATAAAAACCACACAGTAAATAAAAGTCTGCATGACCCGGTGCAGTCTGGAGCCGTCGGTTGTTTGATGAAATCAGGGCAGCGCTAATGAAATTCATTTTTCCCGTACACGCGGATTGCCGCCTCCGTGCTAAGGAAAATCGTTACGCGGTCTCTCCGCACAGAGACAAACGTCTACATTAAATAATCACACGGCTTCAATCAACAGGCAGGGAAAAATAAACCCACATTCCTCCAGGCTCACCGCCTCCTGGAGAACGGAGCTCTGATCGCATTCGCCTGCCTCACCAGTCGGATTAATTAAAACACTAGGCTTTTTCCACCCCTCCCATCTCAGTGTAATCAAGCTCTTTTGCAGCAAACCGCAACAGCTCGAAATCTTTATCGATTCCCTCACCTATGCTCAACGCCGCTTACATGCAAACGCAGGCGGCGAAGATTTGAAACGACACCAACATAATCTAAACCTAAATTAAAGATCAAGTCACAAAACCTCAAGGTGCCCTAACCACCTGAAGCATGCCTTAGGAAGCCTTCAGGTGTGTAAAACGAATGTTAAAGGTGTGTGTGGGTTTTTTTTTTTAATTTGTGGGAGGAAAGTCTCTCGTGATTGGTGCACGTTCCTCTTGGGCTGCCGGTGGAGCAAAGTGACGGTACAGAAAATGACACAGGCAGCGTGCTCACACAGTGGTGGGGCGCTCACAGGAAGGACACAAGAGAAAAGAGGAGAGGAGAGGAAGAGAGGGGAGCAGATGTTGCAGGTTTGAGGAGGTAAACTGATTGAGATGAGGTGTCACCTCAGCCTACTGGTGACTGTGAGAGCGAGAGAGGGGAGGGGGACAAAGCGGGAAAGAGTGAGAGGAAGGGAAAGTGGGGGCGATGTGGGAGGCTAGGTGAGGTATGATCACACCTCGGCAAAAAGGTAGGACGACTGAAACTGGGAACCGTGTGTCTGTGTCTCCACGAGCAGGGAGGATGTTGCAAAAAAGGTTGACAGAATGTGTCTGTCTGTGTATGCATGCAAGCTTTTATCAGAAGTGTCAATCATATATAAGAGCAAGTATGTGTGGGTAGGAATGCATAGGGACTTCCACACAACAACTACATTCAACGTATATGCAACGACCACACTCACACACTCAGCTGCTTTTGGCAGAGATGCACGCATGAATATGCATAGTGAATGCACTGATGAAACACGGGAGGCGGAGAGATCAAATTCGTGCGATTTCCACAGCTGCCAAACTGTGAGGAAAAAGCACAAAGCTAAATTGTTCTATTTAACACGGCAGGAGAAGAACATGTAGCCTACTAAATGCTCACTCAATTAGTAAGTTCAAGTCAAATAATCAGCAACAATTAAATATATGTCACAGTGAAACTACACTGAGTCCATTTGCTGTCAAAATTCAGCTATTTCAGTAATTGTTTGATACTGACGTGACAAATCAGAAAGCACACATAATATAAATGAGGCTGTCTACAAAATGACTGATTCCTAAATTGCAGCACACAATTATTATAAGAAAGGACCATTCTTGACTTAACATGAATTATAGTGAATTTCATTGCTTGAATTGCTTAAGACATTAAAGACCAAGATATTTTTATAAATGCATTTGTGCATAAATAACATCTAAATTGATTTCAACTACATTGTTCTAGAAATTGAAAAAAAGTGCTTTTAAAATCTGACCAGCACTTATGACTGAGATTAAAGTATGAGGCTGATTGTGGTTGTCAGCCTACATAAAGCCAAATAAAAATAAAGTCTCATTACTGTTATCTGGACCTTGGTCACTCCAAATGTTTTACAAGTGATCACAGATGCATGATGCAAGTATACCTTCTGTATAAGTATATGGAAAAAGAAAAAAAAGCACTGTGCATGCTTGTAAATTCCAGCATAAAAGACAGGCTAAAATATCAAAGTCTTATAATAGCCTCACTAGTCATATATCAAAGCTGACAGATAGTGTAGCTATTTAATGATTGCTTCGTAATCTCAAAAAGAAAGAGGAAGACAGAGTGCAAAAGCGCTAAATCTAGAACTCCTTTGTGATCTCGCTTCAATTTTCTGGCGCCTAACGCAGAGTCTGATAAAGGTTAATACACGACTCCCTTTTCATTATTCAAAGACGTCATCAATCTTTGAAGAGGGGTGGAAAAAATAATAAAATAACAACGGCACTTAAAATAATCTGCCTCAATTCCATAATTAATCTCCTCCAGCTTTTCTGACAATTATGATGTTAATTAACCCAAAATTCCCTTCATGGCGATGGGGAGAGACATACGATCCGCCTTGCCGTCTCACATGCAGCCTTTATCTCTAGCATCAGTATCTTCAGAGAGGAAAAGAGAGAGAGGATGGAGGGATGAAAGGAGAGAGCACTCAGCGTGGTCCAAATTGGATTGTGTTGGTCTGAGATTGGGCAGGTTGGATGCAGTTAGGTTGTGATTGAATGGTGAAGGGTCAGGTGAGATGGGAAAGAGGGATGGGAGAGAGATAGGTGGATGGGAGGTTAAAGTCAGGGCGGTTAATATGGGAATAATTGGGTGCTAAGCACTTCCATGCTCATTATATGAAGGAGAAAATGAACATGGAACCGAAGGGCCTTTGAATTAAACTCAAAATTCCTCCCACCTAAAATAAGGACAGACAAAAAGAAAAGTGTAGATTGCGAACACACACACCACACACAAGTCTATGTGGTTAGGCACAATGGCCTTTCTAAAGACAGATGCAGCATGCTCACTAGGACTCTAAGAATATATCAGGCTGCTCCGCTCTAGTATCGGCTGTCAGGTCTGGAGAAGGCCGGGAAGTTGCTGAGGCTCAGAGCATTGCGCCGTTTGTTCTGTGAAATTACTCACAGGCCCAGCTCGTTAATCTACACTACAGTGTGCTGCAGCAGCAATTATTACTTAAAGAATAACAACACCAAGGAAGGAGGCATATAAAACAACTACAGAGGAACTGTTCAGTTAAGCTCATACACTGCAGCCAGGGCCACTAGCCAAAGAAACAATAAACACGGGATGGAAAATATCATCCACCAGGAGCCAATCATTAACAAGTCCCACCCAGCAGTCTATGGCATGCTAGTATTTGAGGAAATGCATTCCTATAACATAAGCCATTGAGCCCTTTATTAGTCCACTTAACCTATCATAATTAGAATTCCAACATCGGTAAATAACACCCCCTCCACGTACACATGTAGTTACTCTATTTGTAAAATATCTGCAACAAAAAGCAAAATGCGTGTAATTGTCCACGACAGGCTACAGGAATGAAATGAAGGGTAATAAAAGAGATCCTAATTGTATGTTGGCCTTTGCTGAAGGAGCGAGACCTGCAGTCCTGGTCTCGGCTGCATGGTGAAGAGTTAACAGAGCAATCAGACCTGCAGCCGAGGCCTCAGCTGCGTAGTCAAGTGTTAAACAATGGAACAGCTGTTGAGAGCGATGTCTGCACTTCCAGAAATAGAGCTGTTCATTTCACCTGTCTGTCTCACACCTGTGTGCAGGGAGTGAGAGAGAGTGCTGGGGCAAGACTAAGGCAGCAAATAAGGGTAGGAAAGCAGGAGGAGCGACTGGCAAGCAGCCAAACACACACACACACATAAATACACACGAACGCACGCGCACTAGCAAAGGAAACTATGAGGTTGACTTACCGATCATATGATTGGCAACATGGATCTGGATCTCTCGTTCTGTCTCAAAGGTCATTTGGCATTTGATGCACTGATACGTCTTCTTCTACAAAAAAAGATACAGGATTGGAATTCACATTGAAAAGGCTTTTTTTAATTCTCTACACGCTTGCAAACAACAGACCTATCCTATGCTGCAACGAGAGGGGAAAAGGCAGAGATTCTCCTATCTGTTACACTGTGCTGAGACAAAAGCACAGGTAAAGATTGAGCGTCCCTGGAAGTTCACTGTCAATATCTAGTGAAGCGAACAGGCTGTACAATAGCCCAGCAGGATGAGGCTGCTGAACCCTCTGGGGCCAGCAGTAATGTAGCCATGAATTCACACATCTCTCTTTGACTCAGAACACTTTGGGAACACAGGGAACTTATACACTAAAAATACTGCCAGAAAATGGTTGCTGGCAATGTCTCCCCTTTTCAAAAGAAATTGCATAAAATTCTTCTTTGAACTGCCAAAAGAAAAGGGATAATAGGAAAAGAAACACAAAAAGAGAAAAGGTAGAGAAAGAACACAAATTTGAGAACTAGAGGAAAACCTCAAATGACCTAAAAAATACCCTAAGCAAATACAAAACCATTTTGTGATAGAACATTTCTGTCAAACAGCCCAATGCTTGTTGACAATGGCTAAGAGTCATCTTTGATCTTCTGTTTTCATATTGAACTATCAAGTACACTTTTCAGACAAAAGTACATATAATTGAGACAGTTTTATCAGGTTATCATGAGGGTGAGGCTTTGACACTTACTTTAGGGACAGGTGAAGCATCGGTAACTTTCTTAGCTCCACTGGTCTCAGGGCTCATCTCGGGATGGTCCACCTGAACGTGGCTTTCCAGGTCTTCCAGGGTCTCAAATTTAACAGCACACTCTGGGCAGCGCAGTCCAGTGGTGCCCTTCTCCCCAGCCTCTTGTGGGGTGACAACAACAGTTGGGGATTGGCCATTTGTACCCCGACTCATGCAGCCAGCACAAAGACCATAAGGCAGGCCGTTCACATCTATCTTGACCAGTTCTTGCTTATTCTTGAAATCTTTGAGACACAGGGCACATTTATAGAGTTTGTGAGCCTGCAGCTGGCCATTGGGAGATGATGAGGCTGATCCTCCTCCTCCGCCACTGACCCCAGAAGACGAGAGCTTCTGCATGTGAAAAGTTCCATGAATCTTCAGTTCGAGCGTTGAAGTGACAGTTTGCATGCAAACTACACAGCGGAAGCCTGTGAGGGAGTTCCTCAGGTCAGGGTGCATCTGGCAGTGCTCAATGAACTCTTCCTCACTCTGCAGGGGCATCTTACAGATACGGCAGGTGCCTGTGTCCAGGCTCTTGCTGTGGGTGACCTTGTGCTCAGTGAGAGTAAGCAGAGAAGGGAAGCGTTCGCCGCAGATGGGACACATGTAGTGTTTTGCTGGGCCACGGTGCGTCTGAGCATGTTCCCTCAAGCCGTTCTCAGAAAAGAAGGTCCGTGAGCAAACATTGCACTTGTGGTTTCCCTTGATGAAGTCGGCCTTCTTTTTTCTTGAGCATGCATCGTCCTCACCAGGCCTGATATTGTGGTCTCGAAGGCGGTGATTTTGAAGCAGAGACTCCATGGTGTAGGCCGCACCACAGATGTCGCAGGCATACATTGGCTCTGAGGCATCAAGCTCCTCTTCACCACCACTAGCTTCATGGCTGTTCGCTGTTTCCTGATTTCCTCCTTTTAATAGCATGTTCTGCAAATCTGCTTGCTCAGCAGCTGCAGTCGATCCTGCTGTGGACCGCTTAGAGCTTTGAGTCACACCATTGGGCGTTCCATTTTGGCTTCCTCCATTTCCATTGCCATTTCCTCCATCAAAAATGCAGTGCTTCTCTCTGAGATGTCTTTCCAAAAGGACAATGGCGTGGAAGGCCTTCCCACAGAGCCGGCAGTTATACTTTTTACTGTGAGTAGTGATGTGACACTGGAGCTCTACTTCCGTGCCAAATGTCTCCCCACAGAATATGCATTTGCGGGCTTTTCCGGTTGCCCCAGTACTGGTAGGGTGACCCAAATGACTGTGCTTCACGTGTAACTGCAGGTCACTTTCTTTGCGGAAGTCCCAAGCACAGGCCGTACAGCGATACATTTTCTTCTCATTGCTGTGCTTGACGGCCAGGTGGACTTGTATGGACACCTTTGAATCAAAGACCTCCTGACACAGTGTGCAGTGGTACAGCACAAAGGTATGCATGTCTAGCAAGTGCTTTTGCAGATCGTCTACAGAAGAGAACTGTTTGTCACAGCTCTCACAGACGTACTGAGTGGAAGTGGTGGTGTAGTGAATAGTCAAGTGCTGAAGCAGTGCCTCTTGAGAATCAAAGTCCTCTTTGTTGCACTGTGGGCAAGACTGCCTCCTCAGTAACAGTTCCAGGTGGGACTTGAGATGGGCTTGGAAGCCCTCAAAGCTGGTGAATCGAAGGTCACACTGATTGCAGGGATAGTCTCCATTAGCAACTGCTGGAGTGCTGTCACCAGTTACCCTATGGCGTTTGGGCGAGGATATCTCCACGTCAGATGAGGCTGGGCTCAAATCTGCCACTTTGACTTTGCGCTTGTTGTTGGCGAGTGGGATGTTCTTGTGATTCTCCTTAATGTGTTTAGTGAGTTTGAGGAGGGAACCGAAGATGGGTGAGTTGGTGCAGTAAGGGCAAGAATACACTTCCATGAAGGACTGCGATGGCTGCAAGACTGGGGACTCCATCTTGGTCACACCTCCCCCACTGCTGCAATGGGTCTGTTGGATGTGCTCAGTGAGTGAGGACTCTGTAAGGAAACCCATGGAGCACTGGTTGCAGAAGAAAGCATGGTTGCCCTCCAAAGTGGTGGATCCAGCAACAACACCACCACCAGATAAGCAGTGAGAAACACGAATGTGCTCTTGCAGGCTGTTGATGTCTGCAAACATGTCAGGACAGTAGTTGCAATGAAAGGCCGAAACATTACTGAACTGCAGAAGGGGAAAGTTTGACGCAGAGCTCCCACTGGATCTATGTGCTTTGCGCACATGCTCATTAAGGTTATAGAGAGTAGGCAGGGTTTCCAGACATAACTGGCAAGTGTGGCTCTGCTGAGGTTTGTCTGCATGGATAGTCTTCAGATGAATCTCCAGGACAGCCAGGCTGTTGAAATCTCTCTTGGAGCAATATGGACAACTGTAGGTCACTTTGCCTGACCAGCTTCCATCATCATGATCAGAAGAAGGTGCAAGCTTTCGTCTGCTCTGTCCAGGCTTAAGAGTGGAGTCTGGGGTTGATCCTCTCTCCAGGGAGGCACTGGAATCAGGGGTAGCGCTGCTCATTGATGCCACGCTTCCCAAGACTGGATCAGGACTGGCACTGTGGTTGCTGGAGTCTGGCTGCCGGTGACTGTCAAGATGGCAATAGACATCCTCTACAGATGGGAACTGCTCAGCGCACATGGGGCACTTGTGTTTCTTGTTGGCATGCGTTCTGTCAATATGGGTGAGTAGAGTGCCTTCATCGCTGAAGATTTCAGGGCAGTGGATGCATTGAAGCTCTGCGCGGTCTGAGAGCTGGGGATGCTGCGTCAGCACGTGTTTCTCAAGTTCATCTGTCTGACTGAATGTCTCCTCGCAGTAATCACACATGTATAGGTCCTGGTCCTGGTCAGCTACATCACTGCTAGATCCATCTCGCTTACCCTGGTCTTTCTTTGCCAGGTGTTCCTTGTTCTTCCGATGAGCTTGCATGTGGCTCTGGAGAGAGGAGGTGGAAGAGAAGCCACGCTTGCAAATGCTGCACTTGAATGGTTTGCTGGAACTGTGTGTCTTAAGGTGGATCTTGAGATGATCGCTGCGAGAAAATGCTGCCTCGCACTCCTGGCAACTGTACTTCTTGTCACCGGTGTGCAGCTTGACGTGACGATCCCGGCTACGCTTGTGTTTGAACAAACGACTGCAGAAGGTGCATTTGAAGGGCAGCTTGTCACTGTGGATCTGCTCGTGGCGCTTCAGGTAGCTGAGGCGACTGAAGGACTTGTCGCAGAACTGGCAGGGATAAGGCAGGCCAGAGCCCCCTTCTTCCTCCCCTGTGCCCATGCCCATATCGCAGCAGCCATCCCCTAGCATCTGTGACGGCGATGCCACGTCTTTGCTAGAGGGAGAGGACGCCACCCAGGAGAGCCCCGGGTCATCATCACCATCTGCAATGCAAAACACAGACAGAATTAAAATGTTAAAGAGGCAGAGAAAATATCAAAATAGAAGCAAAGAACTAAAGACAGCAAACCCCAAAGGAGTAGAGAAATAAGGACAAAGATGTATTTTTTTATCCTCTTATCCTCCCTCAGCAAACAAGCTCATGCCCATATCCCCCAGATTTGGATCTGCTTTATCATATTTTCATTATGGTCACCAGATTGAAAAGCTTCTCAAAAGTGATTAGAGCACATTCAGAAAGGAAGGCCCTCTTACTGGACAACGCATACAAAATCATAGCACTGGATTATTTATGTTTTTTCGCTGTTTGTGCAAACACACGGCCAGTCTAGATTAATGCAGGCATACATTATACAAAGATATACAAAGCGGGTTGCTCTTAATTCTGTCCTGCTTTGTGCAATCTGATGGGGCCTGACACAGTCCACACGTCATCTATTTAGCATCTGAACTAGCAGACTCCGAAGGAAAGCAAGGGAGAGAGCTCATGACTTATTGAGCAGGGATGCTGCGAGCACAAAGTCCCACTGCGGCTCAGACAAACACAGAATTTTCTATCAGTGCACTGTTTGTTTGCTTTATTTTCTCTAAGTTGTATGTTCACTCTTAATGCGTTGAAAAAGCCTCTGGTATAACAGATCCCAAAAAAATGTATGTTTACAGAGGATAATGCTCCACATCCCCTAAAAGCTCCATCCGCACTCACAAGCCAAATGTAACAATGGCCTCCTATGCTCAGTATTCTAATTAGAAATGAAAAACCCACTGAAACAGAGTCACAATCTACGACCCAACGCAATGGGAAAAGGAAAAAAAAGAACAAAGAAAGTGCATCACCTCAGCGTGTATTGTATAAACTAATAACTTCAACTCCATATGGCAGTTGTAGGATTTTACTTCCGCCCACTACTCTCCCATTACACAAAGGTGAGCACAGCAGAATTTGTAGAAAATAAATTCAAGTGATGAATCGATCCACTTTAAAATGTAGGTGCTGTGCAGAACAAATAAATCTCCACGGGGGTTTGTGGGTAGAAATTTGTAAAACCATGAATTATGAATTTAGCTCTAAGCGAGAAATGAATTCAGAGCTGGAGTAAAGAAAAAGTTAAAAATAGAGATATCAGTAAAGGAGTAAAATAAGAGAAGAAAGTGTGACATCAGGAAAATACTTAAAGAGGTCATTCCATCAAATGGGAGCCTTTTCCAGGTTAAGATAATTCAGATTTATCATTTAAGTATTTAATAAATTATGTTGTGGCATCTCAAGCTTTATGATGGGATTTACTTCCCCTACTGTTAAACAGAATATAAGAAAAAAGTGATTTTAAAAAATGTTTAAAAAATTCACTTCTTGAAAGGATGATGTCACTGTAAGTTTTTTGCCTTATGCCATTTTTAATGCATAACAAAGCTATAAATATGTTGTCTTTTAATTAATATATCAACTAAAATAAAATAAAAATAGAGAATACAGACAAAATGACAAGAATATACACAGAATGTCTAATAAAAAAAAAGAAAGGACTCATGTTTGTGCCCATGAGTACCCTCTTCTGTATCCCTTTCATTTTCTGTTTCAGTCTCACTCACTTTCACAGATTACATTTAGCGTAAGACATCCCGGCCCACCTCTCACACACCTCCTCTGCCACTTTCCCCTCCCTCCTTCAAGTACAGTGCCCTCCCCCGTTCTGTTCTCATGCTTTTGTGTCCGTGTCAGGATAAGAGCCATCCCAACACAACCTAAAACCCTTGCAACACGGGAGAGAAAGTGTTGCAGTGGTCCAATGAAAGAGCCCAGATGAAAAGCCCATAAGGGACTTAACCGTGGTGAATTCTTTGGCTGCACAATGAGACCGTGGCCCCTGACAGGCCATTCTCTGATCCAGCCACTGTGGAGGTGAGAGGGGGTGGGTATGGTGATGATGGTGGGGGTGCCGACTGACAGGTAGGCCGTCCTGCTGAGACACAGACATGTACCACAGTGCAAGAGATACAAAGAAACACTTGCTTGAGTTCAGAGCCAGAAAAAAGGAGCGAAAAAAGAGGCAGAGTAGAGGAAAAGAATGGAGCCCAAAAGAAAAAAAAAAACCTCCTGGCACATGTGGTCATTCTGGCGAATTATAAATCTATTAATGCTAATGCAATCCCTCTGACTGCGACAGAATGTGAGAAATCACTTTTGAGAAAGAGGGAGATTATAGTCATTAAATAGCTTTAATCCTCAGAAGTGTGGCTGTCGGAAAATGGAAGATCACATGGCTTTTAGGGGGCTTTTGTCATCTGTCCGCCGGGGGACTTGGCAAGAGCACTAAACAGGGTAAGAAATTTCAATGAAAAGTTAAATTAGAAAAGAAACAGAAAGAAAAAAGTGAGGGGGGAGAGAGAGAGAGAGAAAAGAACTGGCGACTGGAGCGGGCGCGAAAACATGAGGCTCCTTCCACGCTCCTGTTCTTTCCACATTTACAGGCTTGACCGACCTTCCCTTTCTTTTCAGATTTTCTCCCTCTCTGACAGTTTGTTTCTCACTTGTTCCACATTCCATCCCCAAACTTTCTTTCATGTTGTGACTCATTACCGAATTAACAGGCTGCTCTGATGGTTGCCCCTGGCGCTGGCCTTCTCCTTGCCAGCCTGTCCCATGTGGAGGGGTGGAGCACAGGATGGAGGGGTGTAGCGAGGGAGGGAAGAATGGGAAGACAGGACTGGCAGAAGGACACATTCTGATGTCCAGGGATGGGCCTGCCACCCCGCCTCGAACGGGGCCTGGTAATTGGGACCATGATAACAGAAACACATGGTGATGGCGGCAGCCACCCCAGCACCTAATCTGCAGATAATTCTAGGAGGTTCAAGAGCAGACCCCCCCACCCTGCACAGACCCCCATGCCTCCATCGGACCGGGCTGGGCTAAACCACATCGGGCCAGTTAATGGGCTAGCCAAAGCACTGGCATGCGGGGCCGGAAGCGTGGTGAAAGACGGTAATGAAGACGTGCTCGGTCTGATGTCTGTCCTCTCTCCTCTTTATCAGACACAAGGACAGATAGAGGAAGGGGGGGTGGGAGCCAGATAGAGAAGGGGGGAAAAAAAGAGATCTCCTCCATCTCTCCCAACACCAGAGCTGTGGATTTTGTGAATGCCCCTACCGACACGAGCCAAACGTCAGAGCCAAAACAGGCTAGTGTGTTCATTAGCGCTTGGAGGCATATACAGCAGACCCACACTTATGACATACAGCACTGCTGTTCCCCTTCTGGAACAACACACCATCCAAAAACAATACAGCCGTTCCACGATGATTAACACACTGAAATTTATGCTACATGGGAGACGAGGTTAAATATGCCCACTTCAACAACAACCGCACCAACACTAAACTAGTTTCACATTCATTCCAACATATTCTATTCAAACTTGACAAATGAAGGAAAACATTCTGGTTTTGGCCTGATTAATCTCATCATCCATCTAGTTTAGATGCCACTACTAACATCTCACTTTGTCCTAAAATGCTTTTTAAGTATTTTGCTTCAAAAATACCCAAAAAGTGCAGTCGTGGAAAACCAGAAACAGTGCATTTTGCACCAAAATGTTGTGTATTTTTGCTGGAGAAGCTTAATATTTTTTCCACAAATGTTTCATTTCAGAGCTACACCGAGAACCTATTCTAAAGTATAAGTATGTTATCAGTGACCGCAAACGTCAACATGCTAATGCTGTTAGCCTCAAGCTATGCTAATTATAATAGTAATGGACCTTAGTAAGGGTAAATGCCATATTAAATTTGACAAAAAAAATGAGGCTAGACATAGAGCCTGTACAAGGTTGTTTCATTTCGCTAACTGTTCAGCCGATTAAACACTAAAATTACCTCATTCCAAAAGAGTCCAAACAAAACAAAAACTCAGAAGACAAGGTATGATTAGACATGACTTAAGGCCTAAAGATATGATAACCTATTGAATGGACATCACATCTAAGAATTTTTATTCATGTCAGATTAAAAATGGTGCCTATCCATAATGCTGCAAATCGGCAAACTTTATCACTATTATTTACATCAATAGCGCATAATACAAACTATATGATAGTTTAAATAAATCATTTGTGACATTTATTGTTTAATATGTGTCAATTTAAAAAAAATTAAAAAAAGACTATTTATTTATTTATTTATTCTACAAGTAAGGACAAAAGTGCCTGTAACTGGGTGGGAAACAACTTTTTATAATTAAACTAATTCAATTCTGCCCAAGTCAAAGCTTAAAAAAAAAAAAAAAAAACTTCTACTGGTGACTTCTAGGTGATGTTCATGTGCACTCAACTCATAAATATAATCATTCCGACATGTTGCAATATCACAACATAGGAAAAAGCGATTTGGTAGAATCATGGTCTAACTAGACCTGAGTCTTATCACTTCACCTTGTCACATTCCACATCCCTGACCTCTCACCCCTCCTCCACCCCCTCCACCTTTGAGCCTGGCCCCCTGCCCAAAACCTCCACCTTTCCCAGCAGCCCCCCTGCCCAGCTCACAGCCCCTTCCCCCTGGCCCTCTGCCCACAGCCCGGGGCAGGAGAAACACACTGTAGGGGGCAGAAAAACAACTTACACCCCGGGCTCCCACTGGGCAACCCAGCACGCTGGCCAGACAGGCCTGAAGCAAGAGCCAGGGGAAAACAACTTCCAGAGTATAGGACTATAGGAGTTTTTACTGGCAGTTCATCTTAATTCTCTCCGTTCATCTCTCCCGTTTCTTTTTCTGGACTTCTTGCGGAGACCTCCCTCTTCCCTATCTTCCTTCCTTCCTCTCTCCCCTAGGCAACAGGACAGTCATAACCAAACACAACAGAGGACAAAGCTATGTTGCTAAGAGGGTAAGAAAGAGTGGAAGAGTGAGGACAAGAGTGCGAGAACAAGAAGGGAGGGGGGACGGCACGCAGGAACTGACCACATGGCCAGCAGTCCTCTGGGAGCAGAGTCTCTGAGACCAAACACCTGTTTACCGAAACTGAAATACACACACACACACGCACATACACATACATACACACACACACACACAAGCAAACAGACTCCTGTATTTCTCCCCCCCCAACTGTTTTGCCATGTTCCTTTGGGTTTCTATGCTGACACACTCTCTGCCTCTGCCGTACCCCACCGCCGCTCAAGGGAGACAGTCTGTCAGGGGCCTGGTCCTAGTGGACACACAAACACGCACATACACACAAACTCATGTTTGCCGTCCCTAACGGTCTCTGCTCCATCAAGCTGACACTCTCCAGTCTGTGCTCGCAGGACCCCTGGCATTGCTCTCGGTACCCTACAGGGGGCTCCAGGGACACAGTCTGTTAGGGGTCTTTTCCTAAAGGACACAAACACGCAAACACATGCCAAGGTGATGTCATTGTGTAGCCAGTCTGTCAGGAACCATAATCCTGGAGGAAACCCATGTATTTACACTCAAATGTACCCTAGCGCACACACACACATATGTGTACTGCAGTGATGTCACAGGACGGACTGTCTGTCAGGGGCCGGAATCCTGGAGGACACACACTCTTGCTGCCCACGGCCCATATGGAGTACTTGGCGCCCATAAGCGTCCGAGCAGCCGGACTCATTCCCAGGGCAGAAGGTGAGGGGCAGGGGGTTGGGAAGGCAAGGACAGCTGACAGCCTGCTCCCCATCTCCCCTCTGGCGACCCCCAGGTGAGCAAGAGAAATGGAACACGTTCTGGAGCCTGACCACTCACTCACCTCTAGAGACCACAGAGTGCTGTACAGATGGGTGCAGTGCTAACATGACGACAAGA